>NC_045593.1:53235840-53566465 GCF_009819795.1 Aythya fuligula
TCAGCAACAAAGAAAGTCATTTCACAGCATTTCATAGCAAAATCAAATCAGAGCACTTAAAATTTGGCCCTTTGTTCCTTACATTTGCACCTAACAGTTCGGTCCTCACTCTGTCTCTTGCCCACTCGAGCACTTATCACCTTGTGAAACATGTTTTTTTATTTCTTTTTCTTCTTCTTTTTTTTTTTTTTTTTCATTGTCTTGTGCGGAAAAGAGAATTTTGCATTTCCCTATTTCTGTGACTCAAGGCAGGCAGGAAGATCTGGTTTTGCCTTGTGGCCTCTTGCAGCACTCGCAATAATGAAAGAGTTCTTCGTCGGGGTTACTAGAGTTCAGAGCCGTCCGCCAAGCAGAGGCAGCTGCCTGAATCCCCAGCAAAACACAGCCACTCCACTTCTGAAAGGGAAGAAGTGCTTTTACAGCACAGGGCACAAGAGAATACCTGAGAAGAGAAGATAACTGAGTTGAAAGAGAGAAACAGCCCGAGTGTGCGAGGGTAGCACCAGCAGTGGTACCTCTGGAACCAATGGTAGCTCGATGTCAATGCACTTAAAATCAGCTGGCATTCAGAGGCTCCCCTAAGGAAGGATCAGGAAAGACCAAGGCAGTTCAATAAGAACAAGCACTCCCAGTGCAGACGAGAGCTCCCAGTCTTCTGGGAAGGGCTTGGAAAGATCAGAGATGTAAATCACGGGCAGTGCCAGGGGAGCAGATACCTGCACGTTAGATCAATGAGAAGGAAAATGTAAGTACAGCTGCTTCTGAAGCAGCAGGCATGTAAAGGGCAGGGAACTGGTGAATTCTCAGTGTGCAGTGACCATTAATATGATACATTTTGTGACTGTCTTGAAGGGCCTTCTGGGAAGAGCTGACGATAAGCCCACAGAGCAACTGTAATTACAAGTACTTCAGGGAAAAGGTAGAAACTTCCTTCCTTTGCTTGCTCCCTGGGTAATGCTAAAGTGAAGAGGGATCTGGGAGAAACAAACTCACGGCAACAGAAACATTTTTCCACTGCCATCCACTTCAGTTTGTTTCACTTGCATTCCAGGCTCTTCCTATCAATTACTGTGGGAGATGATATTCCCACAGCCAGGGCTCCATCTATTTGCAACAACAGAACAAGAAGGCAGTTTCACAGCTCTCCAGAATTAAACTACCTTTCCTCTTTTATCAGCAGTTCAGCGAGGATGTGTGTTAAATCTGGAAATTAATGATGGTGACTCCACTCTGCTGAGCCGACCGGGGTGCAGATTTGGAATCTGATTCACATTTTTTGAAACCATCAAAGACAAGAGGTTCCTTTAATTTCTGGGATGTGACAGATGACCATTAAAGAAAAGTGGTGGCTTGCTGAGCCACTGCAGTGTTGTCATGACTTTAGAGGTCCTGCTGCTTGTATAAAAGGAAGAATGTGCGCAAGAGGAGCAGTGGAAGGCGAGGGTACATCTTCCCAAGGTTAAGAGTGACATTCAGGTTCATCTGATAGGCTAAGGGGGAGGAATGTTTCAAAACAGATGCTACCATAGCTGTGTTGTTACATATGAGCATGGTGAGAGATTATAGCCCCTTCCTCCTGTTTGCTATATGTACAAGAGATACGGATCTGCAATAACTTATCCTAAGCACATGTGGCAGATGCATGACTCACCCCGTTTTTGCTACAGAATTAGTTCTGTGCCTGTCTTGTGTCAGCCTGTTCTGTGAAACCACTTCCTTAATTTACTTTGTCTAGATGTCATGGTTTAATCACTTGGTGTTGAAACCAATCTGGGGTTACAATAAGTCATTCACCTTGTGTTTGAAAGCAGGCTGTGTGAGCAGAGTAAATTAGAGGCAAATTTTCAGCCTAGCATCCATATGACTTCACCAAGAATAATGTGCTGTGTTGTGGAATACATTTACATTATGTAGGACAGATTTGTTTAACAGCTCAGCACTAAAAAGCTCCAGAGAAATAAAACCGCCAGATTTCCCATGCAGCTCAATCCCCACTGATCCATAGGCAGCTGCACGGCTGGGGGGATGTTCAACGAGCTGCACCCTCTCCTCTCCTTCTGCTCTCATCTCATGATGCACTGAGCGCAGCTCCAGAGGGGATGAGGACCTAGACCTTCTTTCCCAGGTCTATCACTTCTAATCTGCTGAATTTCACTTAACATTAAGTATTCTCTTGAATACTTTCTTTCCTTTCTCAGGCTTTTCCAAATACGGTCCTGTGATTGCCTGGCTCAGTTGTCAGCGTGAAGGACACTCACGTGGGCGTAGGTCATTCTCACATTCCAAGGGCCTTCCCAGCACCAAAACCTGGAAAAAAGCCCTTTGTGCAAATAAGATTGTGTGGTATGACAGACTTGCAAGCACTGTGAGAGAACAAGTTGGGAGAGGAGGACATGGTCTAAGGGGTACTCAGGCAGGCTGTGGCCCTCAGTACCTGAGAGGTATAATTAGCCTGCAAAAGGCTGCTTGCAACTGGCAAGAAGAGAGTTAGCTGTTGGGAGAGAAAGGGCAAGAAGGGCTTTTTCCTGAGCAGTGGGAGAAAAAAAGGAAACTTGTCTGTGTTCCTAGGCTCAGATGCACAGCTTTGGTCTGAAGGCAGTGGGAGCCTGAGAAGAGGCAGGAGGCGGGAGCAGGGCCTGCTAAAGGCAACTGAACTACAGGTTTGAAGTGCTAAATGGAGCAAGTGACCTTTGCCTATGTGGTTAGAAATCAGGAAAAACTAGTGGCCTGTGAGGCACATGGTCTTGCAACAGCTGTGGACAGCCCAGAACAGACCCAGTAAAAGCCCATAAATGCTCAATGAATCCAGGGCCTTGAGTAGTCTACCATCAGGTACCAAAGCAAGCAGCCTTTAACTCTACCTTGCAGGGCAAGGCTTCTCTCCCAAAGGAGGGAGCCACCAAAGTTCAAAAAGTTCTGGAAGTTACCTGGTGGCTGTCTCAACTTTGGTCCTAGATGAAAGGTCCCCAGATGATTGATACATGTATGTCTGCAAATAATGGCCTTGTTTCATAAGGGCAAATCTGAGACTGGGTGGCCCAGCTGGGGATTTGTGCACAACACTGGACTCATGACATACCAGCCTCCTTCTTAGGAAATTCTCTCACATTTCTGTTTCTTGAACCTGCGTGGTTTCTCCAGCTTGACCCAGTGACTGTCCAGCACTGGTTATTTATCTCTGTTTGACCAGAAATGTGCTAAGGAAGGGGGATTTGAGGGTAAGAATGACCTCACAGAGCAGCAAAGTGCCTGGTCTTTCGTTTCTGCCTCAGCTTTTGGACCACATGACACAGAGCCAAAAACATCTCAACCACTTAATTCTCACTAGGGTTTTCTCACCAGGACACTACTGAGTAGGTATGGCCACTGCCGTGACAAAGAACACCCAAAAGGAAACCTGTTTTTCAAAGAAATCGGGGAGCTGAGTGCAAATACTGCTCTGCTGTCCCTTTGAGCCTCAAAGAGCAGGCAGAAAAAAGGGCGATGCATTACGCTGGGAAGAGAGGTTATTTCTCCAACTGTGTTGCTTGCATCAGCCCCTCGTGGCGGTGAGGAAGATGTGTGCCAGCTCTGTTTTGTCCCCATTTATTATGTGGAAGGCCTTGATCAGAGAGAGGTGCCACGGCAGGAAGAAGTTTGTCGGAAGGCAAAACCAGCAGCACACTGCTTATTTATGTAACTACAGCAAGGCACGACCCAACACCAGATCATGGAAGCAAAGCTCTTTAAAACTAAGCTTACTTAATGGGAGGGGTCTAATACTAATGGGAAAGACCAGGTCAGGCTTTTGCTATGTGACAGGGCTAACAGGTCCTAAGCATTGAGGCTTGGGTGCGATGGTTGCGTACCCAATGCAGACTTCAGCTTCTGATAGCTGGGATCTTCAGCAGTGTCTGCGAGGTGACAGCTCAGAGGCACAGCCACCACGTGCTGGGCACACCAACAACCCAGAGCAGAATGGGTGCCCTGGCATGAAACGCTGCAGTGCCTCCCACTTACTGCTCCAGGCTAAATGTCATGTCAGCTGCTGCAGTGATAGCAAAGTGGGCTGTAAACACTTGAAGGCAGAGCTTGTTTTTGGACTGCTCCGTGAGGTATCCGGCCTTTCCACGGTGCTGTAAGGCAGATATGGTCTGCTGCTAAGAATGCCATTGTCCGACTGCTTGGACAAACACAAGGGGACTTTGAAATAACACATTCTTCCCTGAACGCTCCGTGTGAAACGCTTTGACGGCTTATACCAAGCATATCTGTCCTTTTCTATTAAAACCTACTGGCATCCTCCCTGTGCTGTCCTCCTCCTGGTGCTGTTTCAGAGCGTTCAGGCCAAGCAGCGCAGCCTGTTCTGTGACGTTAGGTAAATTTGTCTCGCCTAGCACCAGCCCACCCGGCTGTGTGTACCTGTAAAGGCTGTTTCTAGGGTGAGGTGTCTGCACAGGCAAGCAGTGGATCCAGGAGAAAGAAAAGCCAAGCACACAGTGAGTTCTCACTGGAGTAACAAGGAGATGTCTGCCCGAGATAAACATGGACAGTCTCTCTCAGCTTGTAAGAGAAGATGGGAAAAATTCACGTACAAGTAATTCAAACACAGAGTTAGACACCTGCTGTACTGAACAAGGGCACCATGTTTCCTCCATGTTGTTACTGTCATCGCACTTACTGCAGTTTATGACAGATTTATTAAATCAGGTGGTCTTGCATTCAGCAAAACGTGTGTTTCAGGATGAGATCTGCCTACCAGCCTCTCACACCTTGTGTTTACAAACCCATCAAGGTTTGCACTGAGGTAGCTTTATGTGCAGCTGTGAAGCACCTGCGGAGCTCCTGGCAGCACAGAGCTGTTTGGTTGGTTGTGACAAATAGTCACGAGCCCCATCTCTGGATACGTTTAAAGCTAAAAAAAAAAAAAAAAAAAAAAAAAAAAAAAAGAGGAGGAGAGGAAAGGAGATACAATAAAAATGAAAAAATAAAATAAATAAAAATGAAAAATAAAATAAATAAAAAAGAAAAATAAAAAATAAAATAAAATAAAATAAAATAAAATAAAATAAAATAAAATAAAATAAAATAAAATAAAATAAAATAAAATAAAATAAAATAAAATAAAATAAAATAAAATAAAATAAAATAAAATAAAAATAAAACCCACGCGTGTACGCCGCTCCCGCCGGCGGGTCAGCGGCACCACCCTTACGCAAACTGCGCACCGCGGTATTCCGGAACCCTCGTTCCGCAGCCGCAGCGCCGCGCCCGGCCCCCCCCGCAGCGCCACGGGGCAGGGGAGGGAGGCGCCTGCCGCGCTCGCGCGCCCCGCGAGGGCGCTGACACCGAGTTACCTCTCACCTACTTCCCGGCGGGGTAACTGCCGGTCAGGCGGCGGGGCGCGGCGCGCATGCGCGGCCCCCTCCCGGCCCCCGGGGTTACTGCCGGTCGCGGCGGGAGGGCGCGCGCGTGGCTTCCCGCGGCCCCCGCCCCCACCCCTCCCGAAAATTTTGCCCCGAATTGCTGCGAATTTGGGGCCGGGGCCGTGCCTTTTGTCGTCGTTAATTACTGCGTGCAGCTTGATTTCGGGAGTGTTTGCCGGCCCTGCTGGCGCTGTAATCGCTTTTTTAAAATTAATTATTTTTTTCCTCATTAGCAGCGGGACAGGCCGGAGCACAACGCAGCAGTCCCCCCTCCCCCCCGCTGCAGGAGAGACCAAAACTGAACGAGATTCAACCCTGCAAGAATCTGTAACGCGATACGCGTTCCCATTTGCTTTGTGCCGCTCCAGAAAGGCAACTTAAGTACAGTTTAACTGTCATAAAACAGCTACGAAAGAGATGAAAGAAATGTTTTTGTTCTTCCAGGAGCCACGCTTTGCTCCCACTTAGGAGCTTAAGCTGACACAAATTGCCCTATATTGCACGGCAATGCAACATCGAGCAGCAAAGAGCTTAGGAAGAATGTTTCTGTGTTTCAGAAGCAGCTTCCCCCACATAATACCTAGTGATTTGCTATCGAGTTAAATGCTTTCATTGTTTTTGGTTTGTTTTTGTTTTCCTTCTTGTATTCTGCCGTGTTTTTCCCCGGGCCCTCACCGTTCTCCCCCTACAGACTCTCTGATAAAGCACTAATCTCTCTGCGTTCCGCTGTTTGCAGGTTGCTGAGTTCAGTTGTTCAATGGTCACTCCTGTGCTGCACGAAGGCACCAGTAAGTTGAGGGGAAATATTTATATTTGCTATGTGAAACAAGAGAGGGGTTCAGAAGCTGACCATTTATCAGCCTTGCAGCCTTTGAAGTTGTGTTTCCTCCTCCGTTCCCCTCACCGCATTGCCCACACCTGTTGATGTAGATTTTCCACCTGCATTTGTTATCTTTCAGTTCAGGGATATTTAAGGGAAACTGAACGATTGCTGTTTACAAAGTGCTGAACTATCTGGGGTCTCATTATACATACCAGTGAATCTTTTGACTTCCTGTGAGCAGTGGGGGAAGCCTGAGATGACATAGATTGAAAAAAAATAACACAGCGTTGAAGACTGTTTTAACAATGCATTTAATTATTTCCACTAGGAACCCTCAATAGAAGCCAAGTGCTTGTTTCAGGTTGTTTTCGCTGGTGAAAACCAAGAGGAATCCACGAAAAATAAAGCTCATGATTAACTTAAATTTTCAGAGCTCGTTCTGAGTCCTTCTACATTTAATTCTATCTGCCTTTAAAGAAAAAAAGGAGACAGTTTTATACTTTAAAGACAAAAGAAATGTCAGCATGCTTGGGAGGACAGAATTATGAGCTAAAACGTGTGTATATAAAACAATCTTTGGATGAGTTGCTGTCCCTTCCAAAAGACCCTGCCTTCCGTATATGGTCTCCTATGGTCACCGTTTTTTTGAGTGCTTGCACTTTCTGTCCTTCCTTTTCCTTCTTTCTTGTTGTTTGTCCTCACTCTGCAGCCCTTTGTCCCTACTCGTGTGGCTGTAGCCTTGTTTCAGCATTGCAGCCAGAAGATGCAGCTGCAGCAGGGAATGCTGTGCTTTGGGCAGCAGCATCTCACCTCCACTGTCCCACAGCAACTACATTTGAAGAGTAGAGACAAATACAGCATTTGCTAGCAGCACTCCTGCCCTGCTGCATTTTAAGATGGTCACGTGCTCTACTCTGGGCAGCTTGAACCGTACAAGGGCTGCTCTTTAAAAGGGTATTTTCCTCCCTAAGTGGAAAGCTTGTGCTTCTGCAGTGTTTCTAACAAGACAGGACACGTCTCCCCAGCTGGAAAACTAAGCCTGCTGAGCTGAAACTTGCCTGTAAACTGGAATGCCCATAAAAATAGCACAGATTTCCAACTGGATTTCTTTGGAACTGTAATTGGAGCTTCGCTGAATGGTACTTTCATTATCGGGCCCACTAAGGCGGGTCATATGTGGAGCTGGGGCATCCTCAGAAGTCCGGTGCTGTAAAGACTGTTAGTGTCTTTAAGTGTTTGTTTTCGGCATCCCTTTTAGAATTACAAAGCACATGCGGTAGGAACTAGAATGATACTGTTTCATCTCAGTTGTGGGAGGCTTTTGGTGAGATCCTTCTCATTGGCAGGAATGTTGTTAGCCTCCTTAGGGTCAGGTTGAGACTTCAGCAATGTAACTAGTACTCCATGAACAGAGTTATGGAATGATTTAATGAAATCATCTATGTGATAAATGAAGCAGGGTAGGGAACAAAAGGGAGTTAATTTTTCATGAAATGTTCACAATCTGCAAATGTAGCGCTCCTGGTGTGTCAAAAATGTTTCTATGCTGCAAGAACTATTTTCATATTTGGATTTACAGAACACCTAGAAGATTTGCTAGGTTAGTGGCTAGTTAGTGGCTTATGCATTTCTGCAGAACAAACAACAAAACATACGAGTTATTGCAGGTAATTAAATATAATAAAAGCTTTTGTATCAGGCTGGAGGTAAAGACATAAAGTGAAAAATCATGAAGAATACGAAGCCAAAAAGAGGAGAACTGGAAGTTAATGTTGTAGCATGAGCTTCTCTTTCCAAGAAAAACTGAGTTCTCAGCTTCTTCGTTTTCAAATGGATGTTCAACATATGTTTAAAGCAAGAAGTGGATATTTCTCTGTGTGAGAGAACCCTGGGTATTTTTCTCAGCTGAGCTCCCTTTAAATTCTTGTTAAATACCCAGACTGTGTCCCACAGTGTACGCACAGGTGCTGCTGGCTGAGAGGCTGACAAGCATGCATCCACACGCACTGGATTGCAGCAGGGATTTCAAACAACCTCTTCTGGTCCTGCCCAGCTACTGTTTGGGGCTTGTCAGCACAGTGATCAGCACTGTAAGGGTCTGAAATAACAGTCAGCTGCAGAAGCTTGGCTATGGAAGTGTTCTATCTTTTTAATAATTCTTGTATTAGTATTGTCTTTTTTTTTTTTTTTTTTTTTTTTTTTTTTTTCTCTCATGCCAAAACAGTAACACACACTGATGAGCACAATGAACAAGCCAAATTGTCTGGCACTAACTGTTCCTTACAGCTCACAGATCTACACTCTGTCTAAACAGCCTTGTACTCCAAACAAAAGCCTTCCTATTGGAGAAGTAACTCCCGTTGACTTCAAGAACAGCACTGGACTCAATAATCTCTTCCTGTTCTATGGCTGAGGAATTGAAAAGTTTAATATTAAAAGAAAACAAACAAAAATTCTCTGCAGCATGGCAATTTAAAAACACATAGCTCGGTACTGAAATAAATGTGGGGCCCAGCCCTCTACCAAGGGAAGCAAGCAAGTTAGTTTTTTATTACAGTCAGAGCATGACTCTTGCTTTACATCACACGCTGCTTATTTCATTTTTCCTCCAGAGCATGTAACATGCTCTGGGCACTATGTAAATAACAATTCTTTATGTGTAAAAGAAGCACGTTTCTCTTTTTACATGTAATTATCTGTTAGCAATAACTTAAAGCTGTCTGCCTGTGTCTGAGATCTGGATTTACAACACCAGCTGGTTGAAGAGACTAAATAGTAGACAGAAAATAAATTCAGCTATCTAGAAACTAGAAATATTTAGGAAATCACTGGGAAATTTCCTTTCTTTAGACTAACATTTTCTTGATAATTCTTCTGATTACCATATTTATGGGACTCTTTAATGTAGGACTGAATAAAACTGTAAATCCTATGGTTGAATCCCTGTACTTTGAATTCACCCCGAAGCCTGCAATACAATACAGCCTGAACCAAGCAGTTTCAAACTTTCCCTCAGTTTGTCTGATTTCAGTCACTGTGGTGCTGGTGGTGCGAGTTCATCACATCTCAGATCTCACCAGAGGTTGCATTAAGTTCAGCAGTTTCTAAAGGAAATATGGGACAGGTGAAACTGGGCAAGAATGCCCATGTCACAGACACATGCTTTGGATGTGTAGGATTTGTGGGTTTAACATACCTTCCTCCTTTTCTTGTGCAGCTAGCACAGAGGGGGATACACGTTGTTCCACTTTCACATTATCTCATTATACAGCGTATGAATCCTAAGTGCGGTGCCTGATACAGTCCAGATGCAGGAGGAGGGTCTTGGCTAGGAGTTTTATGTGTTAATGTCAGCGCTGTTCAAAGAAGGGTGCAGTATATGCATTTTTCCAGACATGATATTAACAAGAACCAAGATACAAACCCCAGTGCAAATGAGTGCAAGAAGTCTGGTTTTGACAACTAAGCTGCACGCACTTGTGAGATGCTCTAATCATGAGTAATTGTTGGCATTCTTGACTTATTACCTAAGCATTTCTCTGAATTGGTCTCTAGCCTGCTAGGAAGAGTTACAGTGAAGTATACAAGGAAACTTCACCGTTGTGTATCCCCTGGGGACACTGGGAGCTTTGCAGGATGCAAGGCAAAGTCCTTTTCCTGAAGAGAAAAAAAAGGGAGAGATTTTGTGGGGGTCTTTCGGTGGCAGGAAAACTTGTCTCATCCGGACATGCCTGAAGGAACAATCTGATGCTTTTTCTGTGATTCCTGTTTTTAAGGAAGACTATTGACTTCTGGCTGGGTAATAGTGGTAATTGTGGTAATAACTGGCTTCTACAGGTAATAGTGGTTGCAAGTGGTATATGTCAGGACAATTCTTCACTGGTAAATGCTTTTACTTCTGTTTTAATAGTACCCACGCACACTTTGAAAGAGACAGTCCATTTTAGCCCATAGTTTTAGTCTGTAGGGGTATCCTACACCCTGAATTGAATTTAGCAAATCTAAAAGTGGATTAAGTGACGCCCAAAACTTTGGTGGCACTTATGCTTTGAATTTTACAGCTTGGCATTTCTGGTCCATACAGACACCAGACAAAAGCAATTAACTTTCTTTGCTTTACACATCTCTGCCCATGCTAGGAAGCGTTCCTCTACTTTCTGCTCAGGCACTGTGAGAATAACAACGGAAAAGGATGTTAAAAATAAACAAAAAATCCTGCCCAAGAACAGTAGGATCCCTATGATCTTTGGCTTTGCCTGGGATAGTGGAGCCTCTGCTGCACTCTGGGAGGGGTATCAGCACATAAAATCCCCGTGAGAAGGGGACGAGGACCTGCAGCTCCCAACTCACACTGCTTCTCCTTTGCCTCCAAAAGCAGCACCCTTGCCCAAGGCTTACAAGGGCATGTGCAGGCTAAGTGAAAGCAACACATGTCCTTTCATTTCTTCATTTATTCCCATAAGTTATCTGGAAGCCTCTTTTCATGTTATTTTTAAGTTTCCTTTGTTTAGCCTGTGCAACGTGGTTTTTTTTTTTTTTTTTTTCTTTTTCTTTTGTTTTGTCTAGTGTAAGGGGGGAGGGGAGTGAGAGCCTTTGTAAAGCAGAAACCTAAACCTGTCTTTTTACACAGTGTTGGGAGAGAGGTGCTGTGCACGGAGCTAGGCTTGTTTATGGCTTTTGTGGCAGAAAAAATAGCACGATGTACATAGTAATTCATACCAGTTTCCACACAGTTTCTTCAGGCAGTCTCTCTGCATCGAAGTGGACATTGAAATTCCAGAATCACAGGGTCTCAGCCTGCTCCTCCTAAAAATTTACTTAGAACTTACGTAAAAAATATGAGTCACACTGTCCTGTGGGCAATGGAGTTCAAGCTGTGTCTTTGCTTCCTCACAGATCACTTAGCTAGGGATCCCCATGTGCTTATTGTTATTTATTTATTTATTTATTTATTTCGTAATTGCACAACTCTGTATACTTTGAAGCTGTAAGACAATTGTCCCCATGGTTCCAAACTTCCAGTTTAAGAAGTAACAACTGAGGCCTGTCTGTATATAAAAAAGGACTGAAGTAATTAGGAGCGTTGTTTGACAATTGCACGCTGACCGTTTCAGTAGTTTTTATCTAGGAATGCCCATAGAGTATTCAGTTGTGATGGGTACACAATGACCAAACAAGTGATGCCAAAGCTCATGCTAATTTAAAATACCCATGGCCTGGTGTTGTATGCATTTTCCTGACTGGGACTGAAAAACTACTCTACAGCTGGAAGAGGGATGTTCTCGGACTGTATTGACATATCTTAAGAGGATCACCCTCCTGCTGAATATAGGTCTTGTTTTATAGAACTGTTGCAGAAAGGTGTAACTTTCTTCCTTAGTGTCAATAAATCAGCAAAGATGGGTAGAAAAGTAGCAAAGAAAGAATGGTATGTCAAACTGGACAGAGAAGAGCTGATGGAGAAAACATCTAAGCTGAAAACAGGAGGAGAAAGTCACCTAGAAGATGTTGGTTGATAGAGTCTCTCCTGAGATGAGTTTTAGGAAAGAGAAGGAAAGAAGATGAGGGGATTTTGCAGCACGGTACCGAAAAAAGAAATGAAACATCAGGAAGAAAAGTTTCATTTTCCCTTTGGACATGTGATAGTCTATTAACAGCTGTCTGACTGAAGGGAGAACCCTCCTGGTAAAAGCTCTTTAGATGCAGTTAGACACAGCTCTTTGCTGCTGACCTCTCCTCTCCTCCCAGCTGGGTGCTCTCACTCCCTTTCCTGCCCTGGCCCTGCCACTCGCTCCAAGGTCATTTGGGAGGTGAGGAAAACATTGCTGCTGGTTAACACAGGGGTGCAAGAGCTGGCAGAAGGAAGGGAAAGGGCGAGAGCAGGGCATGCTGCTGTCGGAGTGGCTGAGGCTGCTGTGGACATACAGCCACTGTTGCTTTCACCCGCATTTCCCATCTGTCCCTTCATATATTTTTGGGATAACGTCATCCTTCTACCTTCTGGGGTGCTTCTGGAGAGAAATTAACATGTTTTTTTTTAGACTGTTTTTGGTGGTGTAGATATTCCATACTTGTGTCCTTGAAAAAGGCTTGGCCACTGTTTACTAGAAGCAGCTCAAGGTTGCAAAAGAGAAAAAATAAGTTGTCGGGAAAACAATTACATGAGCCTTTAGTCAAAGACCACTGCAACACATATATGTTAATGAAGGTAGCTTTCATCCTGGCATTTCATCAGTTTTGAGCATTTTACTTTTCTACTGCCACAGTCTTCCAGCAGGGATTTGTGTGTGATATAGTGGTAGCCTTTGCCAAGCCTGTTTAGGAGTTAAATCTTCCAGCAGTTAAAGCACTGGATAGTCCTTCAGTGAATCATTCCTGGGCATATATTCACTCAAAGCTTGGCCAAACAGTAGTTTGCTTCATGCACACTGAATGTGTCCACATGAGAAGTGTGGTGCTCAGCTGTAAATTCACTTCCTTCCTTGCTAAGAAATAGCTTCCTCATGTAGACAAGCTCTAAGACACATTGCATTTAATCTAGCTATACTGTGGCCTGTGGAGATGGAGGGATGGCTTCCAGTGATTAGATGTATCTGCAGCCTGCCCCAGCCATTCAGCAATTTGCTGACTTGAAAAAGCAAACACCTTGCCTGCATGAGCCAGACTTTCATGCTGGTCGGCAGTGGTGTAAAGTAGCTGAGGGCACTGAATGTGCCCTGCTTTATTCTGTCACATAGTTTGGCTCGGTGGGACTGTTGAGTAGCAAGGAGAGTTTGTCCAGGCTGAGGATGGGGAGAGATAGCAGAAGTCTTCTTACTGGGAAGGAGATAGGAGGACAAGACAGGAGAGGTTCATGTCTGAACTGATACAGATGCTGAATCACATTACTTATTCTGTGGAGGTAATTCTCTCATTCCAGCATGGAAGCTTGTTGATATTTGTTTTTGCACTACATTTTTCCTCGGGATAAATATGGATGAGATGCTTTAGGATCCAGTCTTGTGAGAGAGAAACAGATAAACCGGTGTGCTCCAACCAGACTCTCACCCTCATATAATTTGCATAGCTGCATTAACACCAGCAGATGAGGATTCATCCATTTGTTTAAAGCTCATTAAACTTGTGAGTAATTAATGAAGCTCGTGAGAATTTGAAAAGCACTAACTTTGCTATGAGAGCCTCCTATTTAACCATCTCTGATACTGTCTTGCAGCCTAGCCACAGGTGTGCAGGATCAGACCTTATTTGTAGGCAGCAGAAGGATGCTTTTCACATAGATTGGCCCCAACAAAAGAGTTTGGAAAGGTTTTTCCTTTAATATGTGCATGCGGGACCTCGGTTGTCTCATGCCCATCCACATAAATCAGCAATATTACTGGAGCTGATCAGACTGGGATCTCTAGCTATCAGAAAACACTGCCACCTTAATCTGCGATGGCATGAAAAGCTGCAGTGAAGTGACCCCTCTTCACCAGCTGCTCTTGAAATGACGTTGTAGGAGAGACAAGGACTGATTCTGTCCTGTCCATGACTGGCGACTCTCCTTTATTCCCTGTTTATGTGGAGCTGAGCACAAGGCTTGGGCTGTAGCTGGTCTCCACCGATATAAAATGATCTCTCATCTTATCCAGAGCAGTGGGGAGGAACTTGAGTCAAAGGTGAGTGACAGTGATTTGTGGACGTGCCAGACGTGGGGTCATTTTGTGTATTGCTTCGAAACCCCTCTCTTCTGTGCCATTATTTGGATGTACTGTTGCATTCAGCCTCTACTTCATGGTCATACACAGCCCTAAGTCAGTTTGTACATCTTAAAGAAAGGAGAAAGGCCAGCCATCTGCTATGTACTGCTGCTGCCAAAACTCCATGGAATATTAACAGCAAGACAAAGCTTAGCTGCCAGCAGTCTCCATCTAGGAAGCACCAGGGAGCACAAGTGAAAAGATGCAAATTAAAAAAAAAAAAAAAAAAAAAAAAAAAAAAAAAAAAAAAAAAAGACTGCAAATCAATCCCAGGAACAAAAAAGCTGGAAGAGCCAGGATTTTGAGATTCACAGGAAAGTATGGGTAAAATAGATGTGTGCAAGATTTGCATATGTGGTTCTCATAACTCACTGTATGCAAGAAAACATGTAAAGTACAAAGTACTGTTTGTGAGTAACAAAGTTGTGTTTCTGCAATAGAAGGTGTTTCTGAAGGTGTTCCTGTCTGAGAAAATTATTGAGATTTCTCTCACATGTTGATATATGAGGGTGCAGGTTAAAGCTAGAGTTTAGTTTCTGTTTTTCATAAAATCATCCTTGCTTTTCCTTTGATTAACTTTGTCTTCAGTGTTTTTCCTCAGCAAATGGTTTAGGTGTGCAGGCCTACACATTCTCAAATCTTAGAAACATGCCAGAAAAGTGGTTGGTAAGGATGTTCTCCTCTAAAAAAAACACAATATAAGTGGCAAAGGGGTGTGTTAACTGTGCATGTTTCACTTGTTGCCAGTTCCAAGCAGATAAATTCTGTACTCGAAACAGTTTTTTGCACGTGGCAGATAATCTCTTAAGGAGGAAGCACGTCTGTGGACAGCACTGAGTCATTCAAGTCCCCAGAGTCTGTTCCAGTTGGTAGGGAAGCCAATAACTCCTGTGCTGCTGGGAAGTTTCAAATCCTGAAATGCAGAGGCTTGCATTTAAGCAAGGTGGCTTAAATCATATAAAAAGAGGAAGTGCTCCAAAATTCCTCAGCGCTGGTCGGTCTTCCTCTAAGCAGCTACAGCATAAAGGGATTTTTACTGTTTGTTTTCCTGTGAGAATGGGGCTGCCAGATGCGGCTCTTGTAGGGGTCAGACCCCTGCTCCAGCTCCCCAGGGGCAGACCACAGCAGTGCATGCAGGCAGGTGTATTTTCTAGTTGGGCTCCTTCCTTTGCTGGGAGACCAACGTGGAAAAAAAACATATGGGTGGGAAGATCCTTTAAGAAGTCATTTTTTTCTGCCTTCTTTCCTCAAGGTAGTGAAGGGATGCAAGACATGGACTCCTGATGGCTCTTGAACAGAAGGCCTTTATTGCCCTTTTTCATTACTATATATACTTTCCCCGTAGTTCCACGCGCTGTCCATGTGCCCAAATTTGTCATAAAATTGGTCAGAGATCCTCAGACACGCGCCTCGAGCCAGCCAGCAATTGGCCACTGCCCAAAGCTCATCTTTAACATTGTAGCCAATTTACTTTATCTCAACCTTGCTCAAGTTTTTGTTTCTACTGTTTTTTTCCTCATTATCTCTAATTCAGGGATATATGAAACAGTGCGGAGCCACCTTCAAATTCCTTTCCCACGAGGTAGGATTGACTAAATGTAAACTTTTTATAAGAAAATAGTTGGCCACATCTCAATGTAAAGATATTGTGTAGATCAGGATGCATTCCTGCTTCTTGCTGCTATTGACTGGTAGGTTGCAGTCAGTTTTTCAGAGAGGCTGTGTTCCAGCTGTAGCCTTCAGGGACATACCTGCACTGGGGCAAGAGTAGCTAAGCTGCTTAATGTAGAGAGAATTCTCAACTCTCCTTAAAAAATGACCCAAAGAAACCTCTGAAAGAACTTTTTTTTTCTTTCCCTCCCCCCCCCCCCCTCCCTCTGGAAGGAGTTTGTTCTTGTGTAGGCAGGGTTGGAATGCATCCACAAATTACTGCTGTTTTTATTTGTCCACGTGCAGTGAGCTTTACAGTCAGGCAGAACTGATGGAAACATTGATAATTATTCTCTGACAGCTCTTATCTGTGGTTGGTACAAACCAAAAAGGTTGTAGTTTTCAGGGGCACCTCCTGTTTGTTTGCTGTCATACACTTTTTTTTTTCCTAGCTCATCCTAGATTTTTTTTTTTTTTTTTTTAACTTCCATAGAAAGGGTGGCAGCAAGGACAAGGGAAGGAAAGAACAGAGGTGGAGTCCCTTTATGTCTGAGTGTCTCAGTTTAGGAGAAGAAATATTTTTTATTCAGCAGACAGCAGATATTTTTCATTCTTACTTCAATAGGAAACCCATCTCCCATTTTAGAGGCTAGTTCTAGAGACAGAAAAGTTTCATTTAATTTCCCAGTTAGCTCTTCAACCTCATTTCCAACCACACAGTCTGAGATTTCCCAGCTCTATGCCCTTCAGCTCATGTTGCTACATATGGACTCGTATGCAGGAATCCATCCTGGGCACAGTGTTACCTTATTTACGTAATGTTTCTTGCATGCATCTCAGTACCCTACCCACTGCTCATGTGCCCGAACTGTAATTGCGCAGGGAGGAGTTTTGCATAAGCTTTCTGCCAGCAGAGATTTATTTACCATGAATACTGAACCACGTATAAACAGACCATTAATATTACCTTTAGACAGTACCCTAATTATCATGTGCAGCATTTAGAAGTAGGCAAGGAAAACAGGTAAGGCGTTGTGACTGCAGAGCTGACACTCCATTGTGTCCCACAGAAATTCTAGAGATAGTTGAGAGCTTTGAAGGTACTCATCTGTGGGAGGCTGACCTGGTCGTTCATTAAAAATGAAAACAAACTAGGAAAAGTAAACCTGAATGAATAAACCCAAACATTTCAAAAGCAGTCCTGGAGAGTAAAAGTGGAATTATGAACCTATCATTTCAAATGGGTTCTTTAAAGTTGCTTCAGAGTCTGGGGCAACCACTTCCCATTTAATTGAGCACTAAAGTCACTGGGCAGCTTTTAAAATCCAGCCTTAAACTACATTTCAGAGTCAGAGAGCAACTTTAGCTCGGTGTAGCAAAGGACTCCAGAACATGCAGGTGGAGTGCACAGAATCTCTGTGCCAGAGATAAACACACAGCCTGATCAATGGAGCGTTGAATGTGAAGGATACTGAACTTCAGTATCAGGAATATAAATTCCTTCAGTGGAAGGAATATGTTAATGATAAGCATTTATTGTAAACAAGGTCTCTCCCGTATATTAGTAGGCATCCCTACAGCTTCTTGGCCTTTCAAGACCAAAAAATGTTAAGGGGTTGGGGAAAGGAAAACAACAATAATCTAGTGAGCCTGGTTCACAATGAAAAATACTCTGCAGGGAGACTGTGGATTTGAAGGTGAGATACTGAAGTTACACCCAGTTATTCAGCCCATTGCATTTAGAGGGAATACAATCCAGTGTGAATGGATGAGACCTACAGCCCGTCTAATTAATCTCTGAAAGTGATCACAACCAGTTGCCTTACATAATGGCTTGTGAACACTGAAGCAGATCTACAAAGCTATGTTAGCTTCTGACTCCTTATGACTGCAAGAATTTGGCAAGACAATATTGCATGTATTTTAATAAAGAAAATACAACCTGCCAAAACTTAAAATGCCAGTTGATCTTGTAAGAAACATTGAGAGAGCTTTAAATGATAGCATATGTATCAAACTTGTCTTGCATCTACCTGTATCTTCTCCTTTTTTCTGTGTGTGTCACACACGTCAGTTTTCTTGGTCTTCCATTTTTTTATACAGCCCTTCTGGCAATTAATACTTTTAGGCTGATTGCTAGGAATCATTTGCTCTGAAGATTTCTTTCTGATAGTTTATAATTGTTCACTATTCCACAGATGGCCAAAGAAGAGTCATGGAAATCTCAGTCAAAAAAAAAAAAAAAAAAGTCCCCAGTCTCCCCAGTCATAAGTTCCCTTAGAAAGATATGAAAGTCAACACTGATGAGCAGCTTAGGGAGGAAGCCTGGACAAAGCTCATGGGTTACAGCAATCACAAAAAGATTCTTTCCTGCATGCTGAAGAAGAAAGAGAATAAGTTTTTACGGATACCAAGGAAAACAACACAAGTAGACACCATACTGCTCTGTAATTCTGATGGAGCTGATGATGACAACATGGCTTTTCTGAAGGAAACGACTTCTGTGGGATACTTAGAGGCTTTAGAATAAAGGAGATAGCTCATAGCAGAAGGAAGAACCCCAGAGTTATTAGTTTTTATGGAAAATCTGACTAAAATGGCCAGGAACCAAGTGAAGCTGGACAGAATGAGTGCGTAAAGACTCAAGGACATAGAGAAAGAGGTTGATTGTCTTTTTCTTCTCTAAAAGCAGAGCATGTCCAAAATGTTGCGTTACTCTTATTACAGGGGCAGGTGGGAATGTGCTGACTGAGGAACATCAAAGTGAGAGGGAGATCCTCTAAGCCAAAGGGAAAAGAGAGAGAACCTCTCCTGAAGGAAGAGAAGGATCTGGGATACAGAAGCCAGACAGCATTGATGCTAGACAATAAAGAGACAGCGTTTCACACTTGGGCATGCCACATGAGGATAAAGAGGAAAACAGGCTGGGGATGATAAGAAAGGACATGGTTTAGGTACTGGATTCTCCTTGGAAACGTACAATAGATTGTGAGCCCGTTGAACCTCCAGGGAGGTTGTTAATATCCTGAGCAGTGACTGCACAGTCTCTGGCACCAACACTGAAGGCAAGTTAAAGGCAGCATTTGCAGCAGCTACCCAACCACACAGAAATGGATGTGGGTGCACAAGACAAGGTTAAGCTTGATTATCTCCCCTTGCTACAGCTGCTAGGGAGAGAATTAACAGGCACAAGGAGGTACCTGTTCTTCAGATCAAGACAAAATGAGCAGAAGCAGGAACTGGCCCATCTCAGAGCCAAGAAGAAGAGTGTGTCTGCAGCACAAGTTGGCTACACCCTAGATCCGGCCCCGGTTGCCTGCAAGTAGCTAGAGAATGTAGAGGTCAAGCCTGCTGTCTTGATAAAAGAGCTGGGAACATTCAGAAAGTGAAGCTATTTCCAAAGGGAGAAATATCAGGACTCAAAAGCTGCTTTTTATGTGTGTGTGTGTTTGTGTAGAAGCACAGTGCAAAGCAGACCCCAAACTGAGCAAGCATTTAACCTATCAAGAGGAAAAAATGTTAGGCTCTACAGAGCAGACTGCAGTGTAAATAAGCATGGAAGTCAGCTGGCAATTCTGAGCAGCTATGGAAAGATTTGGGCTTGAATAAGAGATCCTTCATTTTCCAGTGTGAGTTTGTCTTGGTGTCCAGGGAAACTCCTGATTTGAAGAGACGCCTTTAAAGCTCTACTGCAGAAGGTGCTTCTCCAGGTGGATGAAAAGAGCAGCAAAATGTAGCCTCAAACCTATCTTTGTAAACAGTCATGCCTGGAAAAGGAGGGGTAGAAGAGGTCTCTCTTGCCTCCTGGAAAGCAAGTCCCTGTTGGATGGCATGGATGCTCAGTAAAGGCAGAGGTGGGAAAAGAGGAGGAAAGTGTTTTGACCAAAAAAAAAAAAAAAAAAAAAAAGTGCAACTTTTTCTTTTAGGGCACTATACTTAATGGCAGATGAGTCCTGTTTTTTCCCTTCTCACAGACATGGAGACACTGTCCGAAGGACAGAGGCACTTTCCCAGCTCCACATTGCAGGTTTTATGGGTACAGAGGAAGCTGAAGAGCCCAAAAGCACCCCTTTGCTGGGGTGAAGGCCAGGGGGCTGGCTGGTGGTGCACTGCAGCGCGGCTAAGTAAGCGAAACCTCCCAGGGCTGGAGGATGGCCCTGGTTACCCAAGTGTGACTCCTGTGTTAAGTTTAGAGGTAAGGTACAGCGTGCTTTCCCCTGTGGCCTCTGGTCGGACTGGCACTGAAGCAGTCTGTACAGCTTGGGAGCCGTCCCCACCTCCCTTTCCTTTTGGTTCAGAAGCTGGTTTCATACACTGGAGTGCACTTCCTTCCCTTCCTGAAGGGAAGGAAGTCATTATCTACTAAAGGAAAAACACATCTTCCTAAAAACAAGCTCCCACACCACTAAGATTTGCACTGAGTGCTGTTCTCTACAGCTCCAGGGCTGTAGACAGGAGGTTTGCTGATCAGGGACTGGCTGGGTCTGCAGTTGCACTGCCGGCACATGCGGTCCAGTTCCCAAGTGCACATCTCCACAGACTTATGGAGCTACTCTAACACGTCCTCCATATGTAAAAGGCTGAATCTTTTGTAGTATCAGCTCCAGTCCAGGAGCCCTATACATGCTCAGGTAAACATCGCACTGAGTTTCACAAGCAACTGATTAAATAAGGATTTTTGATCGGCCGATTTTTGATCTCTCTTAGATAATTGTTTAAGGAAATGGGCAACTACAACTAATACGAAATGGCATTTGGCTGGCCATGAGGGAATGCTAGCCATTCTAGCTCACATCTCAAGGGTTAAGTTGGTGAAGTTTACCTCCTGGCCAGTCCATTTAACACAAGTAAAAATTTGTCCATCAGTACCTAAATTGAGGTTAGATAAAGCCAAATTGCATCCTTTTATTTGGCTTTATTTGCATTTGATTGGATCCTGTGTCTACCAGACCACTTCTGCTTTGTGATGAAGCCTTTCTTCCTTGTTCCACCCACTGGGGATGTTATTAGAATAATCATTTTTCACTGGGGAAGAAGTGCCAATTTTTTAAAGTATGGGCTTTGTTCACACTGACATTTTACTCTCTCCACTGCTAACCATTCAATCACATTAATGGCACAGAAACCCTAGTTTGTGCAGGCCAGGCTGTCCCTGTAAAAGTTGAATGGCAGAGTACACGTAATGTGCACTGAAACATTTCTAAAGGAGCCCTGGTGTGGGATAATTTTTGAATGGTAGACAATTGCACAGAGGAAGATTGAAATGTTAGCACAAAAATTTATACATGCTGCATGCCATTATAAGGTATATCTCTAGGGAATATGGGGAAGGCATAAAGTTGGTGTAAAATTAGAATTGCTACCTTAGGTATATTTTACTTGGCAACTCTACATACGTTCTTTGCTCTTCAAACTATAGGTTAGACTCATGGTTGGGAAAATCAGCTTATTTCTGGCAAGCTGAAGAATTTTTACCAGCTAAGTATTTGGCTGCATGTATATTTTACATCCAAAATGTAGTAATTTTGTTAACAGGGAGCCTCACACCACTTTATCTATAATAACTGCAGATGTAATTTGGCATGTGCTTACATTTAATGCTAAGCATTTGTGAGAAATGACAAGGCTATGCTTGTGGTAATGGGTCCTCTTCTTAAAATAACAGCAGTAATTTGGCAACTAACCTTCACAAGAGATGACGTTTTTAAATCATCCTTTTTAAACAAAATATATGTTACGTTAAGAAATATTACCCATACCGCTTGAATTGTTACTTGGTCATGTCTGAGCTTCAATATATTGTTTTATTAAAAAGACTTAGATGTAACTTATTGATTATTAGAGGCAGTTTGGTGCTTATACCAAAGGATGTAGGGAATTAAGCAAGCTCCTTTGTCTCCACTAGGCGCTAAGACAGGCTAGCAATGTTCTTGGTCCCAGGGGCAGCAGCTTCCTAGGTTCAGTACTTGACATGGCACAAACACCTCGAAGCTTCCCCCACTGCAGGGCACAGTGGAGTACCTAGGGGCTGTTAAGCCTCAACCACTTCTCTTTCTCTCCAACCGGAACACCGTCTTTTAAAGATCAAATGAGTGTTACCTGTTTTTCTGTGAATAGTACAGGAAGAAAAAAAAAAAAAAGTGAGTGTGGCAGGCTGCAGTAAACAGCATGGTGCTGTCATTTGTACTCACTGTGTTGTAAACCAGGCTGGAGTGACTAACTCCCATGTTAGGAAATACAAATTGAAGACGGGATGCTCAGTGAAAGTTTAGGTTGCTATAAAATAATAACGATGCAATTATTTCTTACTAAAAGTTAGGAAGTTACTTCCAGGAAGGCCTTATGAAAGTTGGCACCTCAGCTGACTCAGATATTGCAAATCAAGGGAGAAAGTAAAACAACACCGAGCAGATGCTTGAAACGCTGATTAATCTTCAATGTGTACCCCCAATGCAATAGAAAAGAGTCCTGAAGTGCTGCAAAACTGTAAACTAATCACAGAAGAGTTGATCAAAACTCTTTGAAAAGTAATTTCCTAACCAGAAGTATTACTAATCTTATACCTTTCCTGTTTCCTGAACTAAGTCCAAACTAACTCACTTAGGGTTAAAAAGAGTTTGGATTTCCAGATGAAATATTTCATCTCAACAGCTGGCTTGCAAACTGGCATTCTTTATATCTGAAATCTGTCTTAGAGCTCTTCTGTTTATACCAAGGCATTTCTTGGTGTGACTGACTAAGCCCAGGGACTTCTCTAGCATCCTGATGTCAGGAGCCATCGATCTTGGAGGCTCAACAATGGCGTGCCATGCTGTGTACAGATTACAAGCATGGAGAAACAACTTCCTCCTCAGCAAGAACCCAGCTCCTTCATTCCTCTACATAAGGTCCTTTCCATGAACAGCAATTCACGCAGTCTAGGACCTCTTCCTGTAACCTTCTGGAGTAGTTGTGGTCCCTTTGTCAGCTCTCTAAGTCTTCCCTTGCACCCAGGCTTGGACCCCAGTGTGGGCTGCATCTTCCACACTTGCAAAAATGAGGTTGTGGTGTGGGTGCAGGCTAAGGAAGAAGAGTAGCCTTTGGAAAAGCAGAACAGATCAAATCTAGTATAGAAGTGCATGTCATGAGAGCTGTGTATCGGCCGTTCCTGGAGGCTTTCAGTAGCAGGGGGCTGCGAGGGAGGAGGCCAGGAGGTGCTATGACAGCCACAGGTAGTTGCTTCCAGCCAGCTCTGAAATGGATGAAAATGACCCACTGCATACCCAAACCTCAACCAATGGGAACAGCACGTGGCACCTCTGCTCACGGGTATCTGAGTGAGGCCAACAGCCACTGGGAGCAGAAGACATCGGAAGAGTAAGTGGAGGGGACGTATGGGAGGGGACTTGGTTGGGGACATGGCTGGAGACATAATATTGAAAGGATGCACTGTGCAGGGATTACCCTGAGGGGACTGTGGCCTATGAAGGACCCACAGAGAAGCAGTAAGAGGTGGGGAGCAGTGGAAGAAATTAAGAAGCAAGGAACAGCAGAAAGAAACCATTACACACTGACCCCAACCTCCTTCTTCATCCAGTGCCTCACAGAAGGAAATGGGAAGGACTGGGCATAACACCCACTGGATGCAAGGGATGTTGAGACTAGGAAGGAGGTAGAAGAGGCGTGTAACTGGAATAGAGCTTAGGGAAAAGACAGAAGGGTGTTTCCCTAAGGGTTTGACTGTTTATGTCTTTTTTTTCCCCTCTCAATATCTGAAAGGTGTTTCTCTAAGTGTTCACTTATTCATGTCTTTTTTTTTTCTTTTTTTTTTTTTTTTTCTCCATATTCTGAATCAGTACCTGGAAGTTTGTGTTAATTGGTAACAGACTAAATTGAGCACAATTCCCTGACTGAAACTCTTTTGTCTGCAACAAACCTATCCCGCCTTCCATGGGACACAAAAGCCAACATAATGCTTGCTGTGGGTGTAAGACTTGGGAGGTACAAATTTCTCTGAGAAATCTATAGGAGCTGCACGTGCCCATCCACTCTGAAAACTACACCCAAATAGAAATACTGCCAGTCCAGAAGGCTGATTTTTTATTAAAATCTGTTCCTGGTTTAGCTGTGGACTTGGTGTATGTACGGGCTAGCCATCAGATCTATCAATGCTCCCTTTCCTTGTTCATCTTCTTGAATGGTTTGCCACAGCTTGCCTCTCAGTAACCTGACTGTGCTGTCATGCAAGAAATTGTAAATGTGGAAAATGCTATCCAGTGGTGCGCAAAGATATTTCTCACCGTCTTACAGGTATTTAGCAAACTAAATCAAATATTCCATTTGCTTCTGATGAACAGCTGTTTATTAAGTGCTTTACTGGAAGATGATATCTAAATGCTTTAACAGTTGACACAGACACTGATTTACAAAATTAAAAAACTCTAGTCTTCTGATGATGTTTTGAAGGAATCTGATTTAAGGAAACAACAGCAGCAGGGCAATTTCCAGCCCCTTTTCAGTGCTCACATAGCACCCTTTCCACTGATGTCAGGTCACTAATTGTTTTGAAAACCCTGTCCAGCATACCCCACTCTATTCAGACTCTTTATTGCATGGGATGAGTCCTTATGCCTTGCTGATAATAAATTAAATGTACTCTTTCTCACTGTATTTGAGCAAGCATGCTGAAGTTAATTTATATGACAATTCAAAATTGTGATCTAGTAAATGTTTGGAAATGTGTAAAAATTGAAAGATGTAGTATATAATGAAGTATATAGTGGCTGTATTTTTACATTAAGGACCTAATTTTTATTTCAGTTTTGTGACCAGATGAATGTACAGATAGAGTCCATGTAAGTCAGTGGAGGTATGCAGCAGTGGCACTGGGGAACCTGGGATCAGAAAATGGGTCTGTTTTTATTTTGTCCGTCCCTGAGTTGCTCTGCAAGATGGTGACTGATGGAAGGAGCATGGGTCATTGTCGAAACAAATGTGTCTGCGTTTATTCAGTGCAGAAGGGTCTGCAACATTAATCTGAATATTTACTACTATATATGACACTCTGGTGGATAATATTATTTCAGATCACAGTCACTCTGCGCTCTCTGGAGTTTTGCTTTCAGGTCCTTGTATTTCTGTGCTCCTCGAAGAAATACAATGGCTGTAGGCTGAGAATCGAAACGCAAGTGAAGAAACTGGAACGTACAGTTCCCTCAGTAACCATGTATCATACAGGTTGCTCATAATAAAGCAAGGCACTAACAGCATGCACAATAACATCAGTGACTTCACTGCAGATGAGCAATGGCAGTGCATTATGTCTGTAGTGGGAACAATAATTTAGAGTTGCCTGTCGTTCGCGCGTTACATGTTTTCATTCACACTGGAGATGCACTGCTACACTTCTGCAGGCCGAACTGCAGTGTTTCTGGGTGCTCCTGACAAAAATTTTGGAAAGGGTGATGCACAGGCTGGTGTGTTTCTGGGAGAGGAGCCCACTGGGGAGGACGAGGAGCGCAGGCCGTTCCTCTGGGGGCTCCAACATGCTGCCCTTTGTGTTTGTCCCAAGCTGGAGAAGTTGGGCACTGTGAAGAAGGAGCTTTTTTAAGGTTCGGGAGTGGTTCCCAGTCCCACCACGAACCATTTCGGCCATATTCATCGTTGTCTCTGGGTAGGTAGCAGCGCACTAACTTTCACAGCTCCTCACCACGAAAAGCCACGGTGTTGAGGGGTGTCCCGGTCCTGCTGGACCTGGCACAGACGGCGACAACCCTCCTCGGAGGTCCCCGGGCCTCCTCCACCCTTATCGCCCTGGGGTCCCACGCCACCCATGTCCCCCCGTGGCCAGCCCGTCCCGGGCCAGCAGGCGCTGTGCGGGCCCGTGCGGTGCGGGCGGAGCCTCGAGGTTTGTTTTGTTTTTGGCTGCAACGTGCACGCCCTCATGCAAATCGCCGCGTCCCCGCCTCTCCTTCACCCCCTCCCCCGGAGAGAAAAAGTGGGGAAAAATAAAACTAAAAAAAAAAAAAAAAAAAAAAGAAGAAAGAAGAAAGGAGAGAAGCAAAATAAAAAATGCAAGAGGAAACAAAAAAATAAAAGTGAAGGGGAAAAAAGAAAAAAGGGGACGGGAGAAAGAAGCCCCGGCGCTGCCCGGCCTTGGAAGGGGCGGTCGCCGCCGCCCTATAAGAGGCGCTGCGGGGCCGCGGCTGTCCGGGAGCGGGGCCGGCGTCGGGGCCGGAGCGGAGCGAGGCGGAGCGGAGGGGCAAGGCGGCTCGGCTCGGCTCGGCTCGGCTCGGCTCGGCTCCCGGAGGGACCGACGGGACCCACGGCAGCTGCCCAGGGCCCCCCGGCCCGGGAGGTAGGCGAGGAGGGCGGTCGGGGGGATGCGCCGAGCCGAGCCGTGCCGTGATGCGGGCAGCTGTCGGGGGAGGCAGCCCCGGCACAGAGCGAGGGGGGAAGAAAGCGAATGTGTCTTCTTTTTTTTTTTTTTTTTTTACCCCCTTTTTAATTCTTTTTTTTTTTTTTTTTTTTTTTTTTTTTTTTGTCTTTTTGTTTCTCGCTGCGCGCAGCGTGTCTAGAGCGAGGCTCGGAGGATGGCTTGCGGGACGGCAGGGCACTGGGAGGGAGGCAGTGCAGCTTGTTTTTTCTTTTTCCCCTCTTGTGCGTTTGTTTATTATTCTTACTATTTTTTTTTTTTTTTTTTGTAACCACTTTATTGTAGCTCGTCCTGAGCGAAGCGACGCTGGGTTGGCTGCGCTCGCGGAGGGGGGCTCGCCTCGCCGTCCCTTCCAGCCCCGGTGGGCTGCTAGAAGATAACGGGAAGGGTTTCCATCCCCTTCACACCTACGGGAAATCCATAAAACGTCGGGGGCGGGGAGGGCCTTGGGATGAGCGGGAGTGTAAAAATAAAAAAATCGATCCCGCAGCTTTTTGTGATGGGCAGGAGGCTGAGTTGCAGGCGGCACATCCCGCTCCTGCGTGCCAGGCTGTTGTGAAGTCTGTGCTCTGCTATGTTACAGGCTGCCATCAGCCTCTTACCGAACACTGCTGCTTAGCGCGGGACGTGCCTGACTGCTCAGATGCATACGGTCTATCAGAGGAAAGATACTCTGACTGTAAATCGAAAGTTTACAGTAAACTGTATTTTTGTCTGTTTTGAACATGAGCTGTTTGTCCCGCCACCCCCAGCTGCTGTGCTTGGAGATTTTAAGGGTAATCAACTTGCTTGGAGGGTCGAAGTTGATCTCTAGTGTGTTGGAGTAGACCTTACAAAAGCCAGGGGGATAAAAACATGTGCTCGCACTTTTAGCTGAATCGGTGCCCATCTTGAAAATTACGGGTATAGATTAATGCATTACAAACCCGTTAGGAGGTGGCCTTTGGAAATTGGTCACTGCTGGTGCAGCAGGGAACAGCCACGTCTTGGGGATGTTCCATTAACAACAGATGGTCCGGCTTGCTGTCTTGAGGCTCTCCAAACTGAGCAGTCTCGCTCAGTTTTGAAAGGGGTTAGGGTAATAAACACACAGCGCGAATGTGTTTTTGGTCTGGTCCTGGTTGGCACAGGTTTCCATCCTCACATGCAGGGACAGGTGGCAGCATGTGCCCAGGTTCTCCCAGAGCATCGCGCAGGGAGCTGCCTGGGGCTGCAGCGTTGCTGATGTGTCAGCTGTAAATGCTGCTCCTGGGTCATCACCCTTCATCGCGCCCATCTGAACTTTCATGTGTGTAAAATGTGGTGCCTCAGTCTGTACCTGGTGTGGTCTGGGCAGGAGTTATATGTATCTGGTGTGGTCTGGGCAGCTACAGGCAGGAGTCTGATGCCTTCACTCGCAACCCGTGCCATGTTGATCGTGTTGTCACAGTGCAGTAGGGCTGATTATGGTGAGAATTGGAAGTTGGCTCTTTCCAAACTGGGGATAAAAGGTCTGCAGCCTGGAAACAAGAGCTGTGTGGTAGAGCTTAAATTGAACTTTTGAAGTTGAGAGTGTCTCGCTTCAGAAGACAGGAGTGTGCTCACCGTGGTTATTCTGCAGAGATGGGTGGGTATGTGCTAGCTTTGGGCTGCCAGAGATCGCAGTGGCTCTCATTTGCTGTTACAGTGCAGTGGTCCAGCATTGCAGCCATTCACAGTAACTTTCCCTTGAGAAATTACTGTTGAAGTTCAATTAGCCGTATGCTATTTGTGTGAAACAAGCACCTTGGGTGCAGCTCTGTGTAAGGTTTTGGTGTTTACAAGAGTTACAGCAATCTTTAGATATAAATTCCAGATTTCTTCCAAGTTCAGCTGGACTGTAGTGTAAGCAGGTATATTGAAAATCACTTAATGTCCCTTTCACCCAGCGAGACAGAGGCGTGTTTATAAATGGGTTTGCCACAGGCAGCTGCTGGCTAACCTTTTTTGTCATGCCAAATTTGTTTTCAAAAACCCGTGTGGCTCAGCTCTATTGATGTGAGCGGAGACCTTGTCTAGCACCAAATTCAGCACCTGCCGTTGCAGTGCAGGTGAGAGTGGTTCCCGGTGAAGTGCTGAACTACAGAAATTGAAAACGCATGACTATTAAAAATGCAAATTCTCAAAGATGAATCTAGTGTACACAGCTCAGGAAGCAAGTCCTCCCTTGCCTTCCTCTCTGTGAGCCTGTTTTCTCACTAGTAGTTCACCTGGCAGAACTGTGCCCACAAACCAGACCTGGAGGAGGATCGGTCCCGAACCCATCCCTCAGCGGCAGAATGGGATCAGCGCTGCTAGTGTTTATCATGTGTGTTGCACCACGCAGGCACAACATTTCCTAGGGTGTGGTTTCTTCAGAACTTTAATCCAAAGTAATTGAGGGCTGCAGCTGCGCTACTAATGGACCCAGTTCACTTCCCCCCAAGTGCCTGTTCTCTCATCTCTCCCTATCTGTTTCACCCTCTGGGCTGGTGTTGGTGTTCACCAACCAGTGAACAAACTTGAAATTATTATTTTTCTCTGAGCATTTGGGTCTGGGGGTGCTTTCACGAAGGGATGGAAGGGATGAAAATGTTTATTTTAGCTTCGGCATCCTGTGTTCAGGGGTTTGGTGTGGGTTTGTGAATGCTGGTGCCAGCACAAAGATGATGACAGGAGCAGGGCAGAAAGGGAACCAGACTACCCCTTTGTTTAAGTAACCTTGGAGCAAGCACCCTTGGTGCTTATATAGGTCTTTTAGGCTGGGCAACACACCAAATCCTGAAATAAGTCCGCAGGCCATGGCTGACCAAACACCAGCATGTTTCTATTAGGCTGCTTATTCTTGATGACTCCTGCTGTGACTGGCCAGAGTCAGGACCTGCTGTTTAATAAAACACACACACATATATATGCTGTATTTTCCTAGTTCATCTGAGGCAGCTAGGGACTGACATGGTAGAAGTTTTTATGTCTGCTGAAGATTTGAATCCTGAATTCTTGAAAGCTTTGCTGTGTAGTTATCCAGCACAGTTGCAACTACTGATATTAAGAATAAAGATCATAAATAACATGGTAGAATTCTTACTTGTAGAAGATGATTGCTATTATTAAAAATAAAAATAAAAATATTTCCTATAATGTAGGAAATACTCCTCTATTTCTACTGGCTGTAGGAAAGTCATACAGAACGACTCAGAAAAATTACTATGATTTGAACTACTGATTGGAATACCCTCTTACCTATTTTTACATCTGTTTTTCTAATAAAACAAACAAATGAACAAAAAACAGCAAAGCAAGACCTGTCTTTTTTAGCACTTGTCATAGGGCAGAAAACATGTGAGCTTGCCTCAAGGACTGAGGGAGAGACAGAGTAGGATGGAAAACTGTTGATGCAGCTTTCCTGACACAACAAGCTAACACTGTAGGAAAAATAGAAGCATTCAGATCTTAAGATTTATTGGGTTATTAGTGAAAAGGCTTGATCGTGGATTATAAGAAGAATGTACATCAGTCTGAAAGGCATAAATATCCATATACAAGCTGACCTTTTTCCTCTTCTGTTATTTTCTGGAGGAGTGTTGCTTAGCAGAGCTCAATCTAATCCAATAAGAGATCCGTTTGTGTTGTGTTAACTTTGTTAGGGAACAATTGGCATTAGGCAAAAAGAGGAGAGCAGAAGAGCCTTTCCAAAGCTGCTCTGGCTTGGGCTAGATAGCAAGGTCGTTCTTTGGGAAAGAGCAAACAAAGTCAGAGCCCCTGACCACATGGTTCAGAGATCATTCTGGAGGTCTGGCTTCCTTTCTAGCAGGCAGGGCTGCGTGGAAGGTAAAGTGGCCAAAACCAGCTACCAGCCTACTTGCTTGGCTCCCTGAAACATTCTGCAGTTTTACTAGCCCATGTCCCAGTGAAAGGCTGTTACTGGGAGCTGGAACGCAAGCTATGCAATTAATGTTCATTAGCATTCTTGGCTGTAAGTAAAAGCCAAAATTAAGCCATGTGTAAGATCTCAGAGCAACAGCGGTGGCGGTCTAGGTAATAACAGCAGGACCAGGATAACCTGGTTTCCAGCAACAGTGTCTGTCTTGTGATGATATGCTCCTGTTTCCCCTTAACTGATCTTAATATCATAATAAATATGAGATCACAAAACCTTATATTCTGCAAGGTAAAAGCAAAAGTGTGTTTTTACTCAGCTACAGCACTGTAATGTGTCTGCTTTTAAAGACTGTTGGCTGTGTTGCTCATGTCAGCAGCCAGGTTGTAAAGCCCATGTTTTCAGACATAGCTTGTACTTTTGCAGGTGAGTTCTTGTGCCTTCAAAAGAAACAAGCAAAAATCATACACGTGTTTTGTCTGAGAGATGTATTCATGGGGGGTATGTTTATATTCTTAGGATATGTTAATGCCTGTTTCTCCTCTTACCAATGTTGTGATTATGCTCCCATAATAGTAATTTTGTTGTGGCTGATGGTTTAAGCAGAGTTAGGACCAAATTTAAATGTATTAAAAAATGAAACAAAACAAAACCAAAAACCTCCCCTCACCCAAACAATGAAATGGCAGCACCCTTTTGTATGTGCAGAAGCATTGACATTTCTTTCTAGTAGCAGCAGTGGAGCCCAAGTTCAAAATCTAGTCCTCTCTTAAAGCATTTTCTGTTTATGAAACTAAATTAATCTTGCATTTCAGTCTTTGTGCTATCACTGGACAATGTGCTTTTTATCAAAATTATTTGTTTTAAAGTATTCTTGATGTTCTTTACCCTATTAAATTAGGGTAGCAATTCTTACCACCTAATTTACCAGCTTTAACAAACCTATATTGAAATATTCATCCTGAAGAAATCTGTATCTTTTCTTCCCAGTTGTATTCACATATAAAACCAGACATAATTGCAGCCAATTAGATTGTCTGTGGGAGTATGCTTTGACTCCAGTGGAACTTTCTCAGCATCATTAAGAATATCCTAAGCTCCACAGAAAATGTATGGCTTGGGTCCCATTTCCATTAACAACTTGCCAAACTATTTTGTTTACATTTCTTTTACGAACTTACTCTCTCCCTTTGGGTGTTTAATGCCACTTCTGCACCTACGTGAAGTTTTTTTGAATTGTTAGTCCTTTGCTTCAATTTGAGTAGACCACAGCTCTTCACTGCTGGATTTAGTCCCTTGAAATTGTGCAGGTAAACTAATGGATCTCTGTCCCAAATCTTGCTTGAAGAGATGTAACTTAGGATATGAACAAATTCGGTCACCCTTGTCTCTGTTACATCAGTATGTGCATTATATTAAAATAACCATACTTTTGTGTGTTTTACATGTCTGCTAACTGTCTTGTTGACCCTAAGGATTGGAGCTTTAGCCGCAGGAGTGTGAGTTGTACAGCTGGAGCTACAGAACACAAATGTGCAGAACGAATTGTTTCTGTGAACCAGGCAAAAAGGGGAAGCTTTGCACACAACTTTCTGGCAGTGCTCCCGGCGAGGTGCCCGGTGCCACACCTGTTGCAACAGGCATGCTGCCTCCATTCTTATCATCTATGCCAATTATTTTTTATTCCTCTATGAATAACCTTAGAGATAAGTGGTTATTGAAAGCCGTATCAGTTGCAAAGATTGAGCAGAAATTCATTCCTCTTCATAGCTGATGCTCATTACTTTCAAAAGCATTTGGACACCTCTTTATTATCTCTAGTGAATTACTAGTTTCTACATCCATATGGTTGGGTGGCTTGTGATGTGGGAGCTGAAGTCATGTTGTGGGACAGTGTCTTGTAGGGTTTCAAGGATCAAACAGTTCAAACTGACATCTGTTGCAAAATACTGCCTTTGCCACCTGTTTTTTTTTTTTTTTTTTTTGACAATGTCATTTCCTTGCATTGTGCTAGAGGCTTTTTCTTGGCTGATTCTTTTCTGCATAGTTCAGAGAACTTTTTTTATTTTGTCTGCTATAATTTATACCGGTGTGACAGATACCAGTGCAGTTGTGTAGGTACCAGGCTTCACAGACAGTTTATTCCTTGCACCAATGAACCCCAAAGACACCTCTGGGATGTTTCCCACAGTATGAGCCACGTTTCATTCTTTCTTTCCAGACATGTGCTGGTTCACAACATGCTGCTCCCAGATGGCAAAGATCACGAAGAAAATAACAGTAAAGTTTATTTGGATGTTACAGGGCAGACAAACATCTCAGATTGCAGCTTAATCTTGTGCTGGGCCAAGATTGTTTGTAACCTTGTCTTTTCCCAAGATCAAGAGCAAGCTACAGAAACAAGACTTTGAAGACATTGCCTTCCGAAAAAGTCCTTATGAAGGTGATGGCAACACTGCAAGGCGTGGTGATTTTGCTCAAGAGAAGATACAAGCACCCCAGTGGTGCTCCAGCCACTCCAGGGTAGGAATGTGGAGCACTTATGCAGTGTACACTTTCTGAAGACAGATCTCTAGCTGCTTTGTGTGGGTAAAGCGATTCAGTGAGCAGGGAGTGGGTCTGAAGAGGTTTTCTTGCCTAAGACCTCCTGAGCTCACCAATTTCTTTTCCCAAAAGTTGAGTAGGCTGATGACTTTCTTGGGGGGTGCCTTGTCTTTCCTCGCACCCTAAAGGTGTCCGTCATGCAGAAAACAGTACCTTTTGCTACATGAAATGCTTCCTCTTTTTTCCCATTTGAGAAGATAACGTCCTTAAATAGGATGCGTCATCAGCTGGAAAAAGTGACTGAGGCTGTGTTACACAGCTTTTTGCAGACTGTGTACTGACGATGCTATAGTTGCTCAGAGATCAAAGCTTAATGGCATGAATTGAGCTCAAATGTCGCAATTATTATTTTAGCAGGATGTTCTATTATTTCTAGATCTCACTACAGAGAGGAGCTCATTCTATGAGAGCCAAAAAAAAAAAAATCAGCTAATATGGACTATGGATTTTTGGACATTGGCCGTGATAAAGCAAATCGTCTTTTTGTTTGTTTTCACCAGAGAATGGACTATATTTCAGCCTCTTTTTTTTTTTTTTTTTTTTTTTTTTTTGTGTGTGTGTGGGGAGAGTATGGATGTCCAGTGTAATAGGAAAGTTGAAATATTTCATGTGTTTCACAACGTTCCAGTGGAATTTTTTTTTTTTTTGGTAAAACAGATGACTATTTGAGTGTTATACTTGACACTTAAGCAATTGCTTTTGCTGAAGTGCGTGACACAATCTTTTGCACGTGCCTTACTCTGGGCCAGTCCAACTGTGGCACGTGCAAGCCTGACTTCTTCCAGTGTATGGGAAACACACTTGTTTTCACCAGTGAGCTTCCTGAATGTGCTAGCAGTAAGGAGAACCAGTTGTTGTGGTCATTCTGGTAGGAAGACATTGCTCCTGTGTGACCTGGGACAGGTTTTCAAAGGAGCTTGCTATGCTCTGTCACACGGGAAGCTTCTGAACAGCAGCCATGTCTAAAAACATGGCTTCCTGTAAATGCCTAAGGAGGCACCGCAGACTTTGGAAAATCTAGTCCAATTTATATTATGGAATACTTTGTAAGCTAGTGCTCAGGTCTTTTGCAAACTATCTCTTATGGTTTATTTCTTGTTGGTAGGCACAGGCCCACCTGTGCCCTAAAAATACCCCTTGGGACTTCAGCTTGGTCAGAAAGAGGAAGCAAAATCATCTGAAGAGTTCATGGCCAGCAGTTTGTGTGCTTGTGATATTCATTCTGGCCGCAGGCTTTCATAACGATCTCTGCTCAGCAATTCATAGCTGGTCTTTTTGAGCTACTCAGCACTTAATATGCTGCCTTTTGAAAAATCCAACTGTTTATTCCTAGCGTTGAGGCTAGGTACCTTTTAGAAGCCCCTTTCAATTTTGCCTAAATATTTGGGGTGCTGGATTTCTGCCCCTAACATCACATTTTATTTGTAACAGTTCCTGCCAGAACAAGGTCTAGGGTTCCCTCTCCTCTTGTAATTCATGCTGTGGCAGGCAGAACCCAGAACCAGTCTCTTTTACAGGACTAATTGTTTTAATAGTAGCAGTTAAAGCAGGTTGTGAGTAGCTATTTTCTTGTCCTGCTGTTCTTAAAAGGAGCAGTTCTTTTCTACTAGCTGTCTCTTCTCTTCCGTGAGGTTCAGCCCTCTTAAACAAAGGGAAGTCATTTACTCGGTGTTTTGTAGCTGTGTGTATGCTGCCTTAAGGACCCTGTGGATAAGTGAAATGCAGTGTCTTGGTTTTGTTTGGACACTGGTGGAATTCCATGAGAATGTTTAGTCAGCCTACTGATACTTTGGCACTCTCCTTAGAGGGTTTTAGGAGACTTGACATGCTCCTCAGGGGGAAGTGAGTCAAACTGGTTGTGGATTATTACCATGAAAGCTAGATCTTAAAGTGCTTCAGTCATATGCATCGTTGTTATTCAGAGGTCAGACAGATGGCCAAGTTGAAAACAATGTTCTAGTTGCTTGCAGTGTTAGTAAGTGCTGGAGAACAAGGCCAGAACCTGTTTATTACCAAACATAAAGCCAGGTCGTCAGTATGTGTAAAGTGATGTAAACTAGTGGAGGATCTTGCCAAGAATCACCACCCAAATATTGTTGTTTGTGGTCCTAATTAAGTCCTTGCCTGCTGACCCAGAAGCTCTCCAATCACATTGTTAACAATTAGCAGTCAGATTAAACCCTGTGATGAGATCTGGGTCATTCTGAGAAGGATAGTACTTCTCATTGAATTAATTTTTAGATGGAATGATAAATTTTGTCCGATATTCCTCTGGCAAATGGGAAAGAAATGGAAGTCCTCTGTTGGGAAGTTACGAAAGACTTGCTTTTTAGTGTCTGTGTGGCTCTGCTGATAATGATCCTGTGTCCCAGAGAGCAGGCTGCAGGTTCAAAGCTCACACCTCCTCTGCTGACCCTGCATTGCTCGCTATTGCTACAGAGTCTAGCAGTGCTTAAACTGGGAGACAGACGTGTGGCATCTGGTAGTTGTATTCTCATCTCTGCTTATGCTTTGGTTGTGGCCCGGGGTGAGTTGCTTGAACTGACCATGCTGCTAATGTTTTTGATGGCATCTTGTTGTAACATAGTTCAGGCTGTTTGAGGTAAAGGGTGACTTTAAAAGAGCAATGGTGTTATTGCTAGAAAAGTATTATTGTTTGGGTGCAGTTTCCCTTCTTGCCTATGTGGTTTTTAACTCATAGTAATGAGTTTTTTTGACTTCATAGTCAAGAGCTAATGAGTTTTTTTTTTTGACTTCTTGAAGGTTTTAGAGATGTGAATGTCAGATTTGTGCCTATTAGTCTTGCAAACTTTCCATGAATTGTTTTGGTTTTAGAATGGACATTTACTCCTGATTCTTCATGCACTGTCTGTTTCTGCTGTGGAGATTATCTCCAGTTAGATCCCTCACAGTGGGATAAGTAATTGTTTGCATTTGTCCTCAGCTGCTCTTTGTTGAGCCTAATCTCAACAGCATTGTAACTAATGCTGCTTTTCCAATTCCTTTAGTCCTGTTGAAGTTGTGTAGAAGCAAAGTGCTTATCCCTTTCTGGAAATCATGGATATTGTGGTGGAGGGGCACGTAATGCTTGTGTCTTGAAAATTGCTTATTGCCTCGCATAGTCACAGGTTGTACGAGGTGGATGTGGTTGTGTAAGTCTCTTGGCTGTAGCTACAATGTGGGGAGAAACCAGAAGCTTAGGTCTAGGTGTCCTGCAGAGCAAGGGCACGTTAGACCCTGATTTTGGAGACATGGGCTTCGTTCTCAGCTCTTGACTTACTCTGCCTCTATTCACCAAATAAACAGAAGGGCTACTAGTTCTCTGATGGTTTGTCATGTTTAAATCAAAATGTCAATGCTTGAGGCACACACTTCTCTCTTGCCATTGTTGCTCGTGGCTGTCATGGGGACCTGCTCTCACTTGGTGGCATATGGAGAACTGGGGGACTTTGCTCTTGGGTCTGGGCTTTGCAGAGTTGACGTGGCTCATGACACTGTTTGCTTCACGAAATGCAGCTTGACCTACCTAAAGGAAATGAAATGTTAAGTCATTTCTCAGCATTCCCTGAAAGGACTGTTTCTGCTCAAAAATGACGTGTTTTTTTTTTTTTTTTTTTCATTTGCCCCGTTTCTTTCAAACAGTGGCTGTTTGATTTGATAGATATTTATAAAAAAGCTAATGGCATTAAGTAGATCTACAGCTTTTCATCTGAGATAGAGCAATGTGCTAGACCAGGTTTGCTCATAGTAGAGGAACAGGACTGGCTGTAGCAGTACAGCAGCTAATATTTTCTTTTCTCTTAGAGGGCATCATCTCTAGATATTAGATTGATATTCCCCCTGGCTGGTTGGTCTGTGGAGTGCTGCCAATGATGGTAGCTTTTATGATGTGGAGATCTGACCAACAGGGTGGGACAGAAGCCACTGACTGCTTTCATGGAGGCCTCTGAACTGTCATCAATTGGTAAAAAAGCTTTTAGCTCTGCTGACCAGGGCTGGGTTTAAGTCGTTGCTGGAGCCTTGAAGGTAGCCTGCTGCCAGAATTCTGAAATGTTCCAGTCTCATAAGGTTTGATAAGTTTGCTTTGTTCACTGTCTAAATAGTGATTTCTTCTCTAGGGAAAAGGTTTTTTCGCCCCCAAAAGAAAGCAAACAGCTGCATTGTTTGCAGAAAGCTGCTTTTGAAGGCTGTTTTATGTTTATTTAGTACAGACACCAGGCATGGGGGTAGGGAATTGGTTCTCTGCCACTTGAGCATTTTTCCCCTCTTAAAATCTACAGCTGTAAAAATACATAGCTTTGTGTTTAAGACTGATTGGACCTGCAAACTCTTGGCATACCAGCTAATGGACTTTTCAGTAGCCATTCTACTTCCAAAGAGTGGGGTAGCACTGATCTAGAAAGAAAGGGTTGGTCAAAGTGTGTATTTTGTTTTCAACATTTTCAGAGCTTGCCCCATAGTGTAATTATCTCTTAGGAGTAATTTTCTGAATTGCACACTGAGATGGAATTGCAGCCTTGCAGGTCTGGAACCTCTGCAAGGTTTCTGCAGTGGGGAGAAGTGCCATATACAAAGGCAGTCTGTGGGACAACCATTTGGGCTCTTGTGCTTTAATTGTGCAGGTGGCTGTTGTGGCTGCTTGGTCTGGTAGAGAGGGTCCTGACCCACTATTAGAGCTCAGTGAGGAGCAAAGCAGGAATCCCAGGCTGGATCAGAAGGTACACGCAGGCTGATCTGCCCTGCCTCTGCCTCTGATGCCCACAGTTTTCTGTGGGTTGAACAGCTGTTTTATAATTGGAAGGGTAAGCTTCTCTTGGGGAAGAGAATGTGAGGCAGACTATCAAAAGATGGGGGAATATCTAGATGCCTTTGCTTAATTCCTCCTGTGTGTTTTTTGTCATGAGTTGAGAAAATTTGGAATGCTCAGGAAATAGCATGTTAAGTGTATGCAAGTCTAAGTGGCACGTTGGTAAGGCATGCAAGGAGGTCTGTATACTGGATACCCAGAATTTATTTGCTGGTTAAACGTAAGGTGACCCTTCAATCCTTTTGCCTGGCTGTATGGTTAACTGAATGCTCGTTGCTCTATCCGTGTGGCATAGGGCATGTGGTGGGATTCAGGACATTACTCCAAACACCATTTACTTGTTTCAGTTATCAGACAGCCCTTTCTGATGGTATCTGTTTATTTGTAGTAAGGTGGTGTTTAGAGTTTGCACCTGAGGTACCAGACAGCTGCCAGGTGTATCCCAAAGCTATAGGCAATTTGAGCCTCTCCTGGTGTGCTCCATGTTGTCTAAGCTATGCGGTGGTGTTGCATGTGTTGGTGAATAGGTGGAAAAATGCTGAAGCAGAGCTAGACAAAAGCAGATTGCTGGGTGATGAAGAGAAGTAAACCTATTTATTGCCCCTAGGCTTAAAACTGCTGTGCATGGATACCTACCTCTGCTGTAAAACTTGCAGTGTTCACACAATGAAGAGGATTGGGTGTGCAAGGTGTATGTCTACAGCAAAGACCTCTACACAACCAGGTTGCGCTGCTAATTAACAGCTGGGGAAATTGTTCCTGCTCTCATGGAGCGCAGCTTTACAGAAGCAAGAGATTGCACTTTCAAAGGGTAGGCCCAGTCTTGGCAGGCTTAAATCCCCACTGTTCTAGACAGAAATGGCATTGCTTTTTTAGAGGGTTGTGGGTAAGGAATGATCACTGATGCATGCTGTTGGCTCAGAAAGTTTTACATAGGTGCAACACAAAAGGAAAACTGGCTGGTACTTGTGCATTTGGCACTGCAGTAATTAACGGCAAGTTGGGTTTCCCAGCTGTGCTGAACTTCCCAGGCTAGTCTGGAGTGGAAATACAGGTGGACTTCAGCTCCTTGAGCTGGAAGTGTTGGGTCTGTCACAGTTTTCTGTGTTGCTGCTTTATAGTTCTTACTTTCTGACAGCTAGAACATCTGAAGGAGAGGTAACCCATTTTCCTCTGAGATTCTTCGCTTGCAGAGCATTTTGATGCGTTAGTAATTCAGGTGGACCTAGTTAACTTGTATTAGCAGTGAACCAAATAAGTCAGCCTCTGTTGATCAAAATCAGAGACAGCTCTAGGCATCAACAAAACCTGTGTTGCCCACCCTGTAAGAGATACTGGGGCAAAAATGTGTCTCTGAAGCTGTCATCCCAACATGGCTGGAAGAAGTACAAGTGGAGACGCTTCAAGTTTTGTGCAGTTGGCAAGTATCCAGTGTTAGGACCTTCCCTTTGGCTTAATGTAGAGACTTAGCTAGTAGTGTCAACATCTGGGACAAATTTTCCGATCTTCCAGTACAGTTGTAACAAATCAATATCTTTTTCCTAACTTGAAACTTGTATCCATACTACATGATTTGTAAAATCATGTAGTAGCCTGATTTGAAAGCCTTTGCATTTGCTCTGTTCCCCATAAGGTTTAGATAAACTGTGGAGAGCTGCAGTTTAAGCAGGCATAGCCAATCTTTCTAGTTGCACAGGTTTCTGCTGATCAGCAGAGATGTGTGTTAAGTGAGCACATATATGCCCTTATCTCACTGCAGAGCACTAATGCAATGTGAACCCTACAACCTCTATAGAGCAGTAGTTCTGTATTTTGAGTCCTGGGGACTGCCTACAATTGCAAAGCACCAACATCTGGATTTTCACTGGCATGGATTAAACCAGATATACCCTGTGACTAGCTCAAACACCGTCTGGATGGCTTCAAATTTTACTCTACCTTTATGCAAGATATTAAAGCAAAGAAATTCTGTGATTTTATGAATTGTGTTATTTCCATTCAGAATCGAAGGTCTCATTGACTCTCCTCAGGATCCTTCCTGCTCTCGTGATCCTTCCCCTGGCACTTATATTTGTAGGGTTTTGTAATTGTTGGAAAAAAAATAGGAAGTAGTTTGTTGCAGAGTGTTGATAGGATGCTACAGTGGGATTTTTTTTAACGCTGTGTATGTGCTATCAGATGTTGTAGTGCCTTGCTCTGAGTATGTCTGGGAATTCACTATCTACCAGTCAGATGTGCATGCATCTGGAATGTGTTAGGGTGCTCCAAACAGAGGGAAGCACAGTGCTGGGGGAGGAAGGCTGTCCTGCCAGATCTGCTGGGCATCTACCTGTGAAGGCGAGCTTCTGTGGGCACAGGTCATTTCAGTGAGTGATAGCAGTAGTTAATGAACCCATGCTGACTGTACGCCCGGCTGCCTGGGTACTGACATGAAGTTCAATTTGTAGGTTTTTGTAGGCGTCTGTTATCATTCTTGCTTCCCTAAACTGGCATAAAGAAGCACTGCTGTCCTGTTGTGGTACTACAGCGTAATTGTCTGTAGCGCTTGGCATGATTTTGTCATGATAGGGAAACTTTTTTGTAGCACAGACATGCTGTAAAACAACTTTTTAATCTGCAAGTCATTCTAATAATGGATTTAGTTGTGGGCAAGTCACAGAGGTAGCAAATATTCATTAACTCAAAGCTCACATCCTGAATTACCATTTCTAATCCAGTCTTGGACCTGTATAGGACTGGTCAGAGCATTTCTTGGAGTATTAATTTCCTAGCACCTTTACAGATTTTCAAAATGTTTTCAGTGCAGTTTGCAATCAGGCATGCAACTCTGAATCATAAGGCTCAGATACTGGTATGTGGGATGTTTGAATCAAAAGCATGTGTGTTCCCACTTTAACAGATGTTAGAGGGAATGGTTATCTCTTAGTGTGTTTGGATCAGTTGCTAGCTGTCCTGTTAACACTGAGCCTGTCAACAGAGTGTATTCAGGAACATAAATCAGAGTTAATTTGATGTGGATTTAGCCAAATTCCTGCATGGACACATATTTGGAATGAAAATGCTCTTACTCTGAAGTGGCTTAAACTCAGAAGTAAATTAAGCTATGCTAAATTAATTCTTTAAAAAAAAAAAAAAAAGGTTTAATGACATTCAATCTACTATAAGCTCACCTTTCCATCTGAGCCTTCCTGGAAGTCTCTGTGTACCCAAGCCTATACCATGTAATTGTTAAAAGCCACCAAAGAAATGAATGCGTTTTAAAATCCTTTATACTTTCTCATAGTCTTACAAGGTGCATAATGAATGCACAGTATTCACAACAGATGTGGAGGCCAGGTGGCTGCAAGACCTGACACTGACTCAACAGTGATTTTCCATTCACTTTATCCAAATGTAAATGGTGGTAGGGTCATTCTTAGTCGCTTCATTTCAAGTAGATGAATGTTTCTCCCTCGCCTGTTAATTGCATAGCATTTTGTCCTACAAGCTGCAGTGCTGATTGGACTTTCAAACAAAGGGATTCCTGATTTGGTGTTACATTTTTCACCATTATAAAAATAAATATGGAAAGAAGCTTAAGGGAAAAAAACAAAAACCAAAAAATAACAGTGGTCAGAATTCTATGGTTCGACCTCATTCACAGAGTCTCTAAATTAGCTTTCAAAGCCTATGGTTTCTTCTCCCTTCTGGGCTGTTTTTGCTTTATTTATTTATTTTTTTTGGAGGGGAGAGGAAGGGAAGTAGCTTGCAGGTGTTTCATTCTTCTATATCTTGGAGCTCTGAAGCAGTAGGCAGTGATTCTAAATCTGAGTTTACTTGGGCCCACAAGGCTTAGGCAGAGTGCACGGGGTAAGAAGAAAGAGATGGGGAACGCACAGGGGTGCTGCAGGGTTATGTGGGTTCACAGGTCACAGCCTCTGCCTTTCTGTGTCTTGTCGCATTTCCTGTATTAACACAGCTTTTCCCTTTCAGCTCTTGTTTTCTAGTTAATGCCCAGCCACAACCTCCTTGCTGTATACTGCTGCTGCTGCACAAGAGGAACAAGGCGTTGCTGAAGAGCAATGGCTTTCTGGACGCAGCTGGGATTGCTGCTGTGGAAGAACTTCACCTATAGAAGAAGACAGACTGTAAGTATTATCCAGAGGGTTTTTTGATCTTAAGTTGTAGCCTTTAGCTTGCTTGTAAAGCAACACAGAAAGAAATTCTTGTATCTAGGTGTCTCAAATCTCAAACCAAACCTGCTATGTACCTTTCCGACAGGTGTTGTAGTTTACATGGCTGACAAGAGACATGTTCTCAGATTTTTGTGGAGAGGAATCCAGGCAACTGATGCTTTTCTACCAAGGCATGTTCTGATCAGTTTCAGTGCTGGCCCCGCCATCTGTTAGCAGTGCAGAAACATACCTGCTTGGGTAGACAGTCTTATAGAGTCATTCAGGTTGGAAAAGACCTTTTAAGATCATCTAGTCCAACCTTTAACCTAGTACTAAAGTCCACCACTAAACCATGCCACTAAATCTACTTGTATGCAAGAGGAGTCTCTCTTTGTGGCAACAGGGGCACAAGAGCGTGAATTCAGCATATTCTTCTCAAAGCTTTTTATCTTCTCATCAATGAGACCTCACAGCATGCTGTAACTCCTGCAGACAGCTAAAAGCCACAGAAGGCATGTTGTTTCTTCTCCAGGAATTTTGGAGGCAACTGTGTTGGACTGGGGCATGTTCTATAGAACAGGGCTGTGCAGAGGAACTGTCGCATTAGGTCTGACCTTGAGGAGGTATGAGTAGGGAATGCAAAGGGAACATGAGTTACCGAGGTGGTGAGTGGAAAGTGGTCTCTCTGATAAGCTTTCTGAACCCTGCAAATGTCAGGGTGTTTGCCAGCTGGCTGGGGCTGGGTCGTTTTAGAAACTCAGAGTCACATGGGAGAGAGAGACAGCTATCATTTTCGCTAGGGGAGATTCAAACGGTCTGAGAGGTCTTTGCTCAAATGTCTGGGTCTTGTCATAGGACTGGTGTCCAGTGAATTCAGAGCTGAATTTATCCTATTCTTACAGTGCTTAAATAAAATCAGACAAAGGGGACTCGTGCCAGATTAGACTTTTCCTGTAAGCTCCACGGTTGCAGTGCTATCAAGGTGGCGGGAATTTCCGTGCAAGTCGCATGTTTTTGTGCTTACCCAAGAGCCTTGATCTCCCATGACAAGACAGCCCAGCTGATAAGCTGTGGGCTGTGCCAGCCCTAAGGAATGACATTGCCTGCTTTCTGGAAGTACATACAGGTCAGCATCCTAACCTTGTGAACTGCCTCATAATTTAGAAAAATGTTGCAATGGAGCTGGGGCAAGTAGTCTCAGAAGTAGCTGCAGCTCCTAAAAGGGCAGGCTGTTCTCAACTACCACCAAAGTAACCTAGGCTCTCAGAGCTGAAAATAGTCTCTTCCTCACTTGCTACTAGAAATCTTACTCCCGTTCTGTCCCAAACTGGCTTTATGAGCCTGGGGGAACTGCAGGAGATTGTATCTTCTGGAGCAATGCTTAAACTGGTTCAGCTAGGAGGAGACTTCAGAGGAGCTGAGTTTTATGCTGAGGATGGTGGCTGTTTTGGCTGGACCTTATGAAATTAATGCATGAGGTCTGAAGGTTACTTGAAGAGGTCTGAGTCTAGCATGGTATGTCCCATCAAGTAACTGTAGGCTAGGGTGCTGGGCAGCACAAGTTCATAGAGAACTTTCGGCAATGCCACAAAAACGCACAAAGCATCTGCATGTTGGTGGAAAAAGACTTTCCTGCTTGTAATTTTGTCATGACCTTGGATCTGTTCAGCTATTTCTTGGTACCTTTTGCCAGCTTCTGTATCAATTTCCCATTGAGTAGCCCAAAGACCAGTGCTTTATAGTCTATTCCATACCAATATTATTAGTCAATTCACAGCGAAGGCCCCAGCCATTCCTTCATCACACATTCTGCGTATATCTCCATGTTTTTACTCATTAATGGTTTCAGCGTGGGCTTTAACTGCAGATATTGAGGGGAAGGCCACTTGAAAAAATGGCAAGGAAATGGCAGAACCTCTCTTCTCACCATGGTGCTCTCACGTCTGCACAGTCATTCATGTTTGCTCTACTGTTAGAAGACCATTGTCCTTCACCTAGGTTTGCTGGCAGTGGTGCTCACCCATTTGTACCTACTGAAGATGTAGCCCTGAAATAATCTGATTTTTTTTTTTTCCACTGCAAGAAGCGTGGGCTAGCCTTTTCTTCCCACTGAACTCTCTCCTCTGGTGCTGTGAGTTTAGTTTGGGCTGTGTTGCGAAAGCTGGGTTCAAAGCTCAGCCTGACGTGTGCAATTAAAGCGTTACTTTGTACTGGATAACTTCCAACAGCATTGGAGTGGGGGGAAGGAGCGTACGGGGGAGAGCAGGGAAAAAAAAATCATGTTCAGGGGTCACTGTTGTGTAAAAGCACTATCTCTTCCTGCTGTCTTGCAGATCAGGAGTCATCTCAAACTGGCATGGAGAGACTGGTCAGCGCTGGTAGCTCTCCCCCCATGGAAACTGGACCATGAAGATGGGGAGGGTGGCTGACAATGAGATGGGGTGGTAGTTTAGTTAGTTCTTGCTCAACAGATTTCCTGTTGACACAGCGTTGATTTCAATATTTAAGAGTAGCCAGCATTGTCAGCCAACTGGTGTGAATTGGGCATGCTTTGGGAACTAGCCTAGTAAAACTACAAACAGTTTGTGCTGCCTCTGAACTCACCTTCTGTGTGCAAACGGGATGTTCCTTCCTCAATTCCAGATGGGGCAGGGGTGGCAGCAGGGTCAGGAGACCGAAGCTTCATTTTGCTGTTCACCAGGCAGGTTTGGTCACTGAAGCATGAAGGAGTGGGAGAGGAGACTTGGTTCTTTGGTATCTTCTTAGCAGGAACCTGGGAGAGGCACATCCCTCTTAATATCCATGTGTCCTCTTCTGCAAAAGCTCCAGCAGATGAAAAGCGGTGGTATAATTGCTGTCATGTGAAGGTCAGGAAGCAGCATGGGAAGGAACCTATTAAACTCTAGGAGCAAAAGGAAAAGATTTGTTTTTTTGTTGAATAGCATAAGAGGCTGCCCAGGGAGACCAAACTCTCTACTGAAAATCTGCAGATGCAATAAGTTTGACCCCGTGCAAGGCTCATTTGCCAGCCACATCTGATGGAGTAGCATTTCATTTGCAGCTGTGATGTAGCAGCCTTCAGCTGCTAACATACAGCCAGTCCAAACTACCTCTGGAAAGCCAGAAACATGTGCATATACGTATGCAGAGGCAAACAGCACCTTGCGCGCAGCCTGCATGTGGTTACCTTCTGGATTGTGCAATTAGACTACTGACGCATTTTTGTGGTGCCTTTGTTAGCATGGTTTCAGTGCATTTCCTTATCCAATGGCCATATAACATGTGCATGTGAATAACGGGTGGGAAACAGTATTCAAAACTCATCCTGCAGAGCCGGGCACTGTTACCAGAAATGCCTGGGAGACTCTGATGCTCCATTTTCACTTCTGGGTACAGTTAGCATGTGGCTGGATGTCAGCCATTAATGATATCTGTGAAGAGATCCTAGATGGTTCCTCTGCTGGATCATGGCATTTGTTTTAACATACTGATTTTACAGCGTGAGATTTTTTTTCAAGGTACAGTAGTCAAGAAATCTCACCTCCAAGTTTGATTGGAGTGCTCTGTGTTGAATGTCAAGAGCCTAATTTTAGCTGTTAATGGTGTAGTACAGGAAAACACATTTGTGTGGGGATTATCTCCTCCACTGGAGTGCAGGTCTTACCCGTCTGGCTTGTAAGAGTGACGTAGATATCTTATTAGAAAAGATGTTTTATTCCAGCAAAGGAGAAAAGATTTCTCTTGACCAAGAAAGCATTCCGGTTTCCATTCCCCAAAGCATAAGAAGTAGCAGTATAAAAAGCTTTCAGTTTTCTTTGTCTCGTGGTTTACCCGAGATGCATGTTTAGGCAGCCTTCCTGGAAGGGGAAAGGAGGGAATAGCTGGTGAAGCTCAAGCCTGGAACACTTCTGCTTGTGTTCCAGGAGCTCTGTTGAAGTGTTGCTTTCTCTATGTGTTTCTGTGGGATGTAGCACATACTTTTTTAAGGAGTTTTGCTGTGCTTCAATTCCTTAAAAAATGTTCTGCATTTAATAGTAGCCTGTTCTTCTATCCTCACCTCATTCCTCTAAATAACAGTTCTTTCTATCTTTACCTGACACTCTCTGTGTATATGTAAGTACCCCAGAGCAGTGTTTGCCTGCCTTTGGAAACATCAATACATCAGAACAGAACGGTAACTAGGTATAAGCTTAGTAGCTTTGTTCTCCTGATAACAATATACTTCCCTAACAGAGAAACTGAAAGATTTGGCATAGCTATACACTGGCACAATTTTCATCCCTGATGTTAGGGTAGAAGCTGAGTGGTTTATTGTGAGGATGAGATGTAAGTACTTCCCACTAACTCTAAAATACAAGGCCAAAAATTCAGCTAATTGCTGGGAAGATTAATTGGGCAATTTCTTGCAGGCAAGAGACGAAAAGAGCTATAAAAAAGCCAAAAATAACCCTCCTTAAGCACATCCAATTCAGGTCTGTAACTGTCACATATCAACAAGAAAAGACTAATTTTTCACAGAGTGTCTCCTGAAGTAGTAGGAACAAACTTTTTGGTCCTGGAATAAGTAACCAAAAGGACACGAGACCGTGCTTGGAAAGCTGTCCTGACTTGCAAGTGGATTGTGCTGGAAACTCTGTTCTGTCCCGTATTTTGCATATGATGTCCGAATACTTTGTTTTTATTGTTTCCAGTTCCAGCTGCTGATCGAAGTTGCTTGGCCTCTGTTTATCTTCTTCATCCTGATCTCCGTAAGACTTTCATATCCGCCCTACGAACAGCATGAATGTAAGTACCGAATGCTGCAGCTGCTCCCAGAGCGGTTGTTCCATGGCTAGGAGGCAGCAACGCCAACTGGCAAGAGACAAAGCGCAGGGGTAGTGGCTGCATACCTCTCAGTAATCTTCAGGGAAGTTTTAGTGGCTGCTTTCCTTCCATCTTGGGGTCTGCAGCCTGTTCTGACATGTTGATGTATCTTCATAACTGTACACTGCTCCTGCTTTCCTTGGTGTTCCTTGGTTTCTGCAGTTACAGTCTATTAGCTGAGAATTTGCTGTGGGAGCGTGACAAGTCTGTAAAACCCACACAGAACCTAAGCCTTATTTCTCATCCTTGATCCGTATGTGACTTAGCATAAAAAGAAAGCAGTGTTCAGATCTGTTGGAAAGCAATCTCATTTTCAGGCAGTAATGTGGGCTAATGTATTACATAAAACAACAGAGGAGCAATTCCATTCCTTCTAACTGCACACCATCAGCTCCATGTTCAGTAGATTCAGCAGCCATATGTTTGCGAAGAAAACTGTTGTATTTTTCTCTTCACATCATAAATGGGCACATGTCAGCTTTTCCTTCAGAGTAAGCTTATTCTTGCCCTGCGGATGGCAATCATTAGGCCTCTGTGTTGGTTGCCGTTTGATTTAGGAAGCATATCTTGTTTATTAGCATTATGCTTCATCCTACTGTGATTGGTGGCGACCTCATGCTGCAATCAGCTGACGATGGAAGAGCTCTTTGTTTATCTTTCCTTTGCCTGATTACTACAAGGTAAGGGTTAAGGGTCAGCACAACATGTTTCTGGAGGGCAATCTGAAGTATTTCGTTCTTAAAATAGGTGAAGAACTAGCTCTTACAGCACTTAGCCTGTGGTTCTTTGCCGCGGCTGGGGCATTTTATGCTGCTTGCTAGGCTTTCAAGCTAGCAAGGAGCCTGTCAAGGTTGAAGTGCTAATGTCTGCAGTTTCCCTATATGCATTGGACACTGCTGGTCTCATGCACTGCCTAAGCCACTTTCTGCTGTGGCTGGCAGGATAATTGAAGCTTCTCTAAATGCCATCTCGTACTTTGCTGCATGACATTTGAGTTGCCTTTCCTAACCAAGTATTACAGTGGCATTAGGAGAAATACCTGCAATATGGACATGGAACTGGAGAGAAGCAAGAGAAGCAATAGGCAGTCTACTCAGATGGTATAAATAACTGCAGCAGCCTCAATGGTAATTTTTCCCAGCTGCGGCAGTGCAGTGTATAGACTCAAACTCAGAAAGAGCTGATTTTTCATAGCTGCTCATGTTGGGTTTGTTACTCCTTGTATGTCCTTTGGTCTGGCACCCTGGTGTCAGAAGTAGAATTTCATTTTGGTCTTTCACCTGCAGCCCTTTTTCCACCCCATTTTTGTTGACTAATATTGTTTTGTCTGCCTTCTCCCACTGTTGTCACCAAGAATCACAGAGGGTAGAGCATCTGGTAACTTAAATTCACACTATGGTTAATCTAGTTCCTCTCCTGTTATGAGAAGCCTTCAGCAAAAAGAAAGCTAAGTCCTGTAGTTGAAATCTGGATTGGTTTCACTGATTGTTAGCTCGTATGCTGACATATAGGGATGCATTCTGTAGTGGAACATTTTTTGCTGAACTGTGAGCAGAGATACTGGAAGGAAACCTTGAGTTCATGGTGAACTTTGTGGCAACCCTGTGGATGCCTTTGGGGAAACAGGATTGTTATCTGTAATGGCAGCACTGTCTGCTGTTATGAAATGACTTGCAGGTAATGCCTGATGATAGCAGTAGCAGAGCTGTGTGCAGGTGCTTTGCAACCTCCAAATACCCTCGTTATTTGATGGCATAATGTTTTTAATAAACATATAAGATTTTCAGCTCTTTTTCTGTTTGATGAAAAGGAGAAGAACCAGGAATTGGACTGTTTCTGTAATCAGACTTTCCAGACAGGACTTTTATTTCCAGCAGCTTGGTCTGGCGTGGGGAACCTTTTTCTGAAAACACAGGGGAAAATTTTGCTAACTCTGCAATGATAGCTGCATGGCTTTCACCAGACTAGACAGAGAAGGCATCTCAGACTGAGAGCTCTCTGGTATTTCTTTCATATCATTAGCATTTTGTTTTAATGCAATTAAATATCTTTATCCAGAAGAAGCATTGAGCAAAATTGCTGACTTTGTCTTGTAGAGCTTGACTTTTTTTTCCATTCCTGTGGTCTTTTGAGGTATTCAAAATGTGCTTCATTTGTAAGAAAAAAGCCCAACAGAAAAAAAAAATCTATTGAAAAGCTAGATGTTTGCAGCAATACCATTGAAAAGGGAGTGCTGATATATTGTGTTTTCTGAGTAACTCTGCTGTCTTAAAATTGGATGATTCCACAGTAGTCTTTGAGAAACTGCCATTACATGCTTCACTGTATGTAGAAAATTACCACGAATTCCTGTGCACTCTTCCTGTTTCCATACTGCTCTTTATTTTTTTATTTTACTTTTTATCCATGTAAAGTAAAAGGCATGGGGGAGAGGTGTTTCTTTTAGAAATTTTAGGAAAATAATCTAAACATCTTAGCGCTTTTCTTCTTTTATCCTCCCCATACCCCTCTGCCAAGAAGAACAAAAACCAGAAATGAAACAAAAGCCAGAGAGCTCAGGTAAATAGCTTTTCTATTTTAAAAAGAACACTAGGAACAAGTAGTCCCCTGGGTACTGGAAACAATGAACCCTTGGTTCCCTCACCTTTCTCCTGGACAGAGTCCTTGGCTTTCTGCAGGGAAGACTGATAAGCACCCTGTCTTCCTTCCACCACCTGTACCAACCAGCCTTGTTGGACCTGAGCAGACTTCTCCTAGGAGCTTTGTACCGCCTTTGTGGCTGTGGAGGCAGGCACCAAGGAGTGAGGTTTAGAGAGGAGTGAGGTTTAGAGAGAAGCAGATGGAAGATTGTGGGTCTCATTGTCAAAGCCCTATGCAAGAAAGATGCTTGCCTCCCTTCCCAAGGGCTGGGGTAAGGAAGTGAATTCATGTGCAGAAAGCAGAGTGACAAGCCCTCTCAATTACGGGATTGTATGAGAGAAGCCTTTCTTTGAAGGCTGAGGGATTCACAAGTACCCGGATGGCGTACTGGTGGAGCTCTGCCATGGGCAGTTTTTTTCTGCTTTAACATTCACCAGAATTCATAACATAAACAGGATGCTAATGTTAAGGTATGCCTTAAGTAGGTCTTTAAGAGCAAGAGTTGAATTTTATTGGAAAGACTTGAAATTGGCAGACAGATGCCTTAGTGTTTCAGGAACTCTGAAATCTTAGAATTGTCTGGAAATTAGCAGTTATGGGAGAACAATGACATACTTATCTCAGGTAAACTAATGTGGGCACCCCACACATGCTGACCTTTTGCTTGGAGCTTATGGTGCTTGTAAGTGAGAGATGATTTTGAAAACCAAGAGGTCTGAGTATTAAGGGTCTCCAGAACCAAGATCCTGACCTGGTCTGTCGTTTTGGACAGTCCCCTTTGTTGGATAACCATGTTAATCCAGTTAATCAATTACATGTTAACCATGTTAACATGTACTTAATCCTCTTGGTATTGACCATTCTGCTCTCTTGTAAGCAATTTGAGGCAGTAACCAGGACAGGATTGCCATTGCCCTCTGCTGCTACATAGCATGACATCTGCTTTGTCTTGTGTCTGTCTCCAAACTATTGTGTTTTGGTTTTAGGTCACTTCCCAAACAAAGCTATGCCTTCAGCTGGAACCTTGCCTTGGATACAGGGGATCATCTGCAACGCCAATAACCCTTGTTTCCGCTACCCAACTCCTGGGGAATCCCCTGGTATTGTTGGAAACTTCAATGCCTCCATGTGAGTCTAGTCTGACTGCTTTTTCCTAATCTCTGTTCTTGGGGGGACGTATGGAAAAGGGATATTTTGAAGTCACCAGTTAATTCTGCTACCACTTCAAGCACCAATCTCTCCAGCTGCCAGTTCAGAGGGGCTGTGGTGTATCCCCGCGTCCAAGCAGTTGAAGCTCTCATTGAATAGAGCTTTGCCAGGGCAAGGGCTGGGTCTGTTCTCTTACTAAGTGTTCAGAAATCAGCCCAGAAAAAAGCAAGGTGCAAACTCTGTTCCCCAAGGAACCCCCATTACCTGGCTAATGTACCTCCGAGATGGACAATGTAGAGTGAGAGACTAAGAGCAGCTTAAGAGCAGGGTCTGGGTGATTCTCTTTGTCAGTTATTACTGGCTAATGTATTGCAGGAAGCTCCATTTGTGGCCAGCATCCTTGTACCCTGCCTTGCTTGCTGCATTTGTACTGTCAGGCTAGCTAGGCTTAAAGCAGAATAAAAGATGTCTGCAACCTGGAAAAGCATTTGAAAAGGAGCAAGGGCACACTTACATTATTGAGTTCTAAGAGGGAGCAGTTTACAAGCAGCAGGAGAACTACTCCATCCAAGTCTGAACTGCTTTCAAACGCTTGGAGGTTACCAGTGTAACTTTGCTTGACCCTACTTTAGCAGACAACTTTTATTAGGCTCCTTAATTGTCACAAGGGTGACCACCAAGAAAGGGCTCATTGTACTGAAGAGGGCAGTGGCATAACTGAAAGGACCAAAGTTTGAAATTGGGATGTAAAACTGTGTGGATGCTGGCTCACTGAGCTGATGACTGATGGTTGTTTTTTTTTGTTTTGTTTTTCCTGTCTCTTCCATTAGTGTTTCCCGCCTGTTCTCAGATGCCAAGAGGTTACTCCTGTACAGCCAACAGGACACGAGTATAAAGGATGTCCAGAAGGTCTTGGGAAAACTGCGGAAGTTGGGAAACTCCTCTGGGTCAGGTAATGGCATGGCAGAAAAAGCCACCTACATTTGGTGTTTCTCATCTGGTTAATTCTACGTGTGTGAATTTCTGACATGTATGATAATAGGAGGCTGTGTAGTTACCACTTGCTGCTCATCAGACCTTTCTAGTCCTACAGAATTAACTTAAGCCTCTCCATGTCAAAGCTTTGTGTGCTCTTTAGATTCTTCGGTGGAAGAGAAAGGGGAGGTCTGAATGCCAAAAATAGCAGCTGTTTTGGATGTGAAATTACAATCCTCAGCCTGCTGAAGTGATTTAAAATGCTGACTTTCTTAAAGAAGTTTAGGTAGCGTGTGTTTGGAAAACACTAGTTATTTTGCCAGTAAAGCAATGAACCAGTTACAGCTAGAATTTACCTCTTTACTCTACAAGCTGCAGAAGGAAGTGAGCTGAAGGAAGACAGATAAGGAAAAGCTGATCTTGGCCTCGAGTTTACAAACTCAGAGCTGATTATTATCTGACGATGAAGTTTTAATTTCCCTTCTTAGTTTTTATTTTCCCTGTGACTGTTTGGTGTAGGGTACTGTATTCTCTGTTACTGTCCAGCAGGATTTTCAGTGACAAGCTCCAGAAGAAAATGTTTTGTCTTACGGGCTCTTACTGCCCCGTTAGTGGAAAACAAACAAAAAAACCCACCAGCAACTGAGGATCCTGCCATTTTTAGCTGATGTGGGAATGCCTGGCATGGCTTCCTGTTCCATGGAAATGAGTAACTAAGTAGTGTGAAATCACATAGGAGGCTTACAGGAGAGCTGGGACTTGCAACAGCTTTGTCCAGTCTTGGGGAATGTATTGCCAAGCCTCACTGACATGGCAACTTGTTAGAGTTTTTTGGGGTTCTCTTCTCTCAAAGGTTATTTCTCTTGGCTGCTTTGTCGGTACTGCCTGCTTCTATTGGAAACAATAGTTGGAGATTATTGGAAAGTAACAGTTTAGGAAGAAATATTTACAGAGCAGGGGATGCAGCTGTTGAGTGCCTTCACCTACAAGCACTTGATGGTATTTCAGAGTTTTGTGAAAGTTGTCCCTGGTTTTACAGTTGTGGTGTTCCCAGCTCTTTCCACCTGAGTATGGTTCAGGTAGGCTCCAGGAAGAAGAATATTGGCCCAGTGTGATATGAATAGTTTCACAAGTCTGATGTGGCCTGAGCATACTTCTGAGGCAGAGGTAACATTTTTATATTCTTTCTCGTGTTGCTCAGTACACTGCAGGTCATTTTGAAATAATCTATATTGTTACTGGAGGGTTGGTAGATGCAACGGGGATTGTCTTGGATAAATAACCATCCTCTCTCCCCTTCAGAATCCTGATGAGATCAGATCTGCAGGTGTTAGTGTGGTCTACTGCTTTTTTTTTTTTGCGTTAGTTGACCTGTATCTTTATGTAAAAGGGACACCCTTCATTCCTAGGCCCAATGTCCGTCCATATTGCCAGGCTCCCTTCTTTTTACTCTGGCAGCTGGTAAGTGGCACCACCATTCTTTTACCTAAATATTCAGTATTTAAGGGGGAGTAGGTATGTGGTGAACCCATTGCGCAGAGATTAACAGATAATGAACACAGCCAAAATGAGATAGGATGACTGTATTCCTCAAGGAGAGATTAAAAACACGTTGAAGGGAACGCATTAAACCCTTGGTTTAACTCGGTGTTGTGGGAACAAGCCCTACCAGTGGGAACAGCATAAGTTGTTACCAGGTTTTACATCTAATTTCTGCAGTACTATCTGCAAATTAACTGTACCAAAGAAAGTCAATGCTTGTGTTTTGTATTGAAACGTGCAGAGAGCATCAAATGTGAACATTTGCAAGAATATGACTGAAGCCATAAGCTGGAGCATCATTGTTGGGAAGGTTTGAGGGGGCGGAGTGATTCCAAGAAACATTTTGCATAGGGAGTATTGTGCGAGTCTAGTCAGAAGTCTCGTGTTTCTCTACACTACAAAGACTACTGGACTGATTGCAAAAAATAAGCATCAGACAAGTCATCTAAGATTGTATTTCTGTAATAAAGTATTTCAAATGTGTAGTGAAAAAAAATAATCAAGCCTCCATGTCATTGGAAGGACAGACTGTCCATTGTTGGTATGGCTTGTAGGGAACAAAGCTTGTGCTTGTTTGTCCTTCTTATGATATGCTCATTTACAAAGCCACCAGCTTGGGGGTCCCTGCTGCCCACTCTTTGGCTGCCTGATTCATTCTCTGACAGCATGCATAAAACTGCATCCTCTAATCTTACAAGTATTTGTGTATTTATCCTTAGCAATGGTTAGATCCCTGTGCAATGAAGGGAACTACAGATGAATCCTTCAGCTGCTGTTGACAGAGGTGTGAGGAGTAGCTTAAATCCATCGGTCTCTGGGTTATTTCAGTGACTCTGGGAACTTAAGCAGACCGTAAGAGAGAGAGGTCAGCTGTGAGAGAGCCTCCCAGACTGAAAGGATGTTCTGAGTAAATAGAGCCACTGCGGTCTACAGGAAGAAAGTTCCTTTGCCTGCCTTAGTACAGGCATTTCCCGCAATTAGCAGGAGGGTTAATTACCTGATGAGTTAATAATAATAAAAAAAAGTAATACCTCATCCATTCCAGTTCTGGCCCAGACCTGAAGCCTGTTCAATCAGTGATGCAGATAAATACAGCTTTGCAGCTCACATTTCCCCACTGGGAGTAACTGTATGCTTCTTACTTTGTGTTATGGGCTCAACTGGCGTCTCTGCAGCTCCTTCTTCCTCTCTTACGCTGGTGTGATGTCCCTCTTCCACACACACTTCTCACTGCTGCCTGATGGCTTTCAAACAGGCTTCAGGATGACCTCCTGTTACTAGCGTAAAAGCTAGAGCTACGGGATGGTTTGTTCTAATATTATGCAGAGTATGCATGTCTGTGTTTGGCTCCAGATGTTTGAATCAGTTAAGAGATCATTTGCCAAAGTCCTTTGACTTCAAACTTGTTTTTAAAAAGAGCCTTGACAAACTAATGTCCAAGGTGGTATTGCTGGTGTTATCTGATCTGACATTAAGCACATTCTGAACCTTGGGGAAGGGATGCGTGCCTAAGATGTCAGGGTACTTACACAGGTGTCACGAAGTCAGGAGTCTTGGTTAAAGACACAAGGCAGGACCCTGAGATTTTGCTCAGGGAGAGCTTTAAACTCATGACAACAGACTTTGTGCCTCCATCACTTCTGAGGGATCACCTCTTATCTTATGAAGAACAGGAGCTAGAGAACTGTCTCCTGTTCTCTGCTGCTTCTAGCTCCAGAACTGCTGTCCAGCTGAAAGGGGAGGATGTGGCCATTAGGGAGCAGCCCACCCTCTTTCCATGTGGCACCTTTTCTAGCCAGGATGAAGCTTTGGCTGGTGGTGAGAGGGAAATAAGCACCGGTGGCTGTCAGGCTGTGTGGGGGCTGCTGTTTATGGCAGCTTCCAGCAATCCCTGAGCAGTGAAATCTACGTGCATGCACACACATAGTGCAATGCAATCGATTTTGCAGGCAGGTGCCAGGTGCCCTCTCCTTCCCAGCACTTGTTACATCTCTGTCCAACAATGTCATCAAGGTCTTCAACATTCATATGATAAGGCAGAGTACAAATCAGAACAGAGTCAAAGACCTTGGTGACAGCACTTCCAAGAGCAAGACATGGCTGCTGGGATTGCTCCTCACTATAGGCTTGGCTCATTGGATATAGGTACTGGCTTTGCAACTGGCCTCAGCGTTGAGGATAAAGTGTTTACAAGAAACAAGCTTTTCTTCTGTTTTGGAAGGTGGAGATACACTTTCCTTTTTGCTCCAAGACATCTGTTCTTTGTTTCCTTCTCCTCTATACAAAGCTCCCAAATGTTCTGCTCTGTGGTGCCATGGGGTAATAAAAATCAACAGGTAAAATTAAAGCCACCTTCCCTGTTGTTGCTAACAGTTGCACGTGTAAGCCAGTCTAGCTGGTATTTACTTCATTGCTCTTAGTTTTCAGTGATCCCAAAGGGCATGTTTTTATTTTCCTTGAAACCAACCCAACTAAACAAAAAGGGAGTAATGAAATAGGCAGAGGGAAACAAACATCGCCTAAGAAGTTGCATCATATCTCAGGCTGTTGTTCTATACGTGCCCTCCCTTTCCTGCTTGTTTGCTAGATTAGTATTACCCGTGGTGTAGGAGAAACATCAGCTGGATAGCATCTTCTGCCAGTGTTGCACCTCGGGGACTCTAGGTCCTGTACAGCTCCTGTTGGGGCTGAAGGAGTTTGCAGGCTGTCCAGTCAGAGCTAGTAGGGCTACTTTTATTTAAAGAATGGTGGAGGGCTAGGGCTGAACAATGGCCTTGGGAGAGGCTTTGTGGTGGTATGTGACCTGCTGGATGATTATTAGGGTGCTCAGGGAAACAGGATGTTCTGCATTATCTACTAGATGACTTTGAGGTCATAGATAGCTCCCTCCTTGGTGTCTTCTCCCTAATAAAAATGGCCCCACACCCTCAAGCTAAACATTTGGATCGGTTCTTATACCTGCCTACATCTCCCTAATTAAGCTGGTTTCCTCCCTGACTTACCTTGGGAAGGATCCTAGCAAAAACCAGCCAGGCTAGAACGAGGACTAACAAACCATTTGTCCGGGTGGCCTTCATCCCCGGAAACACCTGCGTACACCAGTGGTTGCAGGGTGGCATTCCTGGCATCTCATGGCAGCAAGTAAATACACGTCTGGGTTCTCTGATACTGTGCTCCATAATGACGCACAAGGCCTTGCTTTTCCTTCAGTCTGGGGAAAATGCCGCCAAAAACCACTGCTCTGTGGTAACGGTGGTGAGATTTTGACTCTTGGGGGCATCTAGGAAGGCCAGCTGTTGGGTGTGATTCATGTATTTCATTGCGTTAACCCTCAGCAGAACCCTGTGTGGGGTTCCTGGAGGTCTCCAGGCTGCTGCTCCCTCCCAGCCCAAAGTGTCGAGCCAGGACTGTGTGTGAACAGGCATGATTCTGCCTTGGTCAGATGCAGTCTGTAATATGGAGCAAGTAGAAGAAGCCGCCAACACCAGGTATTCAGATTGCACAAAGGGTTTTGCTTTGTGTGCTGTGTCGATCAAACAGGAGACTTGGGTATGCACAGTTTTCCCACATTTGCCTAATTACCTTTTCCTTGAAAGCACCTAGTCTCTGAGCAGACACAAGTAGAAAATATTTCGAGTACATTCTTGGAAGTTCAAGTCCCTTACTACAGGTGTAGTGAGCAGCATCTGTGTGTGAATCCAGAGGGTTCATTATGTTTTTGTCCTAAACTCCAGCAGGAAGACTGACAGTCAAGATAGGTACCAAGACTGAGGAGACTTCTTGGTGTGGTATTCAGCCCAAATTATGTGTTATGCAGTTAGCTGTAACATTTTTAGTGACATGGCACAGTATTTGCTGAACTACACACTTGTACACTTACCACTTCCATTGGAGTCTGCTTGTGCGTCCCTTGCTATTTTGAAGCTGCTGCTAAGATTAAAGTAATAAAATAATTCTGTTAGAGGTTTAGGCACCAAGGTCTGCTGCACTGTGAAATCTGTTACCAGGAAAATTATCCTTGCTTCCCGTGGGGGTGTCCATGAGCTTTCAGAGATTTTTTGTTAGTAACAGCATTGTTATTACATGACTATACTTAGAGGCTGGGATGGGTAAACAGAAGCAGCGTAATGTGCATCACTGTCTCGTGATTCTGCAGAACTGGGCTTCAGTGCCTGTGTGTTTGTAGCTGAACTTCCCTTCTGCTTTTGAAGTGGGAGGTTTACATTTATTCCAGCTTGCACTCTAGGTAGAATATGCATACATGTGGATGTAGGCGGGAAAGACTGTAGTACCTTTGAAAGTGTAGCTCAGAACATCCAGTCAGCGTCATGTTACATCTGGCCTTGCTTCAGTGTTTGCGCTGTAAGTGACAAGAGCTTGAGCAAGACATCTAGGATTCCTGTGATAAAGGACTGTGTGTACCATGTTAAAAACATGCAAGGGGAATCACAAGGATGTCACCATTGGTCTGTATTGGTGAAGGACAGTGCTGACAGTTTGGTTACTTTAAGACCACCGTATGCCACCAAACAATTTGACCACTTGCAGGGCAACCAACAGTGCCCATAGTTAAAATATGCAGCACAGCTACTACAACAAATTTTAGAAAATCACTGTACCTTAGAGGCACTTGCTTTATCTTGATGTTAATTTGTCTAGAGAAAGACACAAAGATAAAGAAAACAAGAACTGCTTATTGTGCTTGTTGCAGCATGAATAATATCAGCTGCCAAAACAGGACACTGTGGGAGAGCTCTGGGTGCTTCCTTTAGTCTCCTATAAAACTCTTCAGTCTGGTCTGTCAACACTGACTTTTGTTCTGAATCACCAAGTAAAGCCAAGCGTTAAATGAACAGTCACACCTTTCACACTCTCCTATTATCTCACTCTTTTTTTTTAATGCAACCTTATCAGCAGAGTTTGCTAATACCAGCATTATGTTGCTGAAAACATATTCTCAGTGTTAATTTCAATTTGCATTTATTTTCTCCATTCCCCATTCTGACACGATTTCTGGGTTTGTTCTCAGCGACTTCTAATCTCAGAATTTCAATAAATTGCCTGATTTGTGGAAGATCACATTTGGTTTATCTAAGGTACAGGCTGACGTTGGATGAGACGGGAGGGTCACAGGCTGCTAGCACCAACCTCAATGTGAAAACAGTCTCCTAGGAAACTTGTACCACTGTCCTCTGGTGAAAAGTGCAGCTGTTCCCAGGGGATTTCCTTGTCTTTGTGCTCTCATGAGAGCAGCTATTAGGAAATGGCCACAGCTGGAAAAAGCTGTGTCCACCTCTGTATCTGACTTGGTACTGAGGCTGGAGTACGTAATTTTGATCTGACCTACCATATCTCCAAAGTTAATATTGAGCTTTGGAGCCTTCTCTAGTAATAATACATTTCATCTTTTTTTTTCATCATTACAAACATTTATTTATTACCCAATTTTACAGCATTGCTGTGAGCTAAATAAATAAACAGCTGCCAAGGAACTGGAGTCCTCCTTCTACAACACAGTAGGATGTGACATAGTTTTAAATGTAGTCAGGATGCAATAAAAGATGATGGCTTTGAAATATTGTTGATGTTGAATCAAAGTTCATTTTTATCCAGGCAAGAACACTGCTTGACCAATTTCTTTGAAAATCCATAAAAATTCAATTTTTGTAGGCTGCTTTTTTCACAGGGAACACATGCTGTTCTATTTAAGTATTTTTGGTCATAAAATAAGTGACTGTCAATGTCAGGATCCTGGCTAAAATCAAACAACATTTTCTACCTCCTGTTGCTAAACTTCTTTGCTGCTTCAACAGACTGCAACATTCTTTATTTGCAGTCCTGTTTTTTTTAGTGTTGCAGTGTATTATCAAGTAGTGGTTATGTCTTGTTTAAGAGATGAATTTTTATTTCAGATTATAGGTTTTTTGTTTGAATCAGACTTTGTAAACAAGAAACATGCAAAGTTATGGAAAAATCCTTTTGAGATAAATTAAAGTGCTCCAGATTACAAAAGTGTTGCACATTTTTATGTATAAACAGAGTTGTAATAATTAACCCAGCTTGTTAAAACTTAATATTGCTTATGCCTCTAATGAGATTCTTGGCTGATGAAAAATTGGTATAGCTCTGAAAGGTTTGTGGAACATAGCTCAGCTGAAGATCTTGCTCAGGCTTTTTTATGCTGACCTGTCCATACTGAGGTATATATGAGGGAGATTGAAGCTGATATGTGACATACATCTCTATAAATAGCTCAAGGTTCATCCCCTTTCTATTTAGTTCTAATTTTAAGGGTAGTGCAATGGAAGACTGCATTTTAAGGGATTGATGTGGACATGAAAGCACATTGTCCCAACAATTCTCCTTACAATAAGGCGACAGATCTGTGACATAATCAGTGTCCATCAGATCTCTGCTCACCTATCCTCTTTCCCACTCTGTTCACACACTTGTCCACTGCCCAAAAGCTGGGGAAAGCATTAACTCTAGTGCTGTAAAGCCAGAGAACAGAAATCAAGACAAAGCAATTCTTTAAGCCCACAATTACCTCTAGCTATGCAATCCATTTACTTCCTTTGCAAGTTATATTGTAGTGTTACCTGAAGAAAGTCAAAGGATTGTACCAGGGTGTCCATATAAGTAATGCACAAGCCTCCTTCAGCAGTACACACTTTTTCTTATGCTAAAGTGCACTGGTCTGTGACTCTGAAGTACTCAGGACCCTGTTCCTCAACCAGAAAATGGCACTGCCCTTTGTTGTGTCTACTAGCAGTGCTCCTGACCTCTGTGTGAAACAGGAGGCAGTAGTGCCCCCACAAGTACTCCAAGGTGTATTTTCAGCTGGCAAGCTCTGCCAGTACAGAAGGGAGGGAATGGTTAGTATATTGCCAGTCCAGAGTGATGCCAAACGGAAGGATGAGCTCCTCAGACTACCAAGGCAAGGTCTGTTGGGAGCTTCCTGCTGTAAACAGCAGCACAGTGTAGTACTTAGGAAGCAAGAGACATGATCTGTACCCAAAACTTTGCTACGTGAGTTTGGGCAAGCCATATTCACAAAGTATCTGATTTTCAAACCACATTTCTCAAAGATTGAGAAATTTCTTTAACTATTTTGAAGTGCTGTTGCTCAACAGTCTGATTAATGTTAGTAACGGGGCCGAATGGTTGCAAAGGTTTCCCTGAGCAAGACAGAGCACATTCTGTTGTTCCAGTGCTGAAGCTTGATTTTCTCATTCCTTTGGACTTGGAGCTCAGAAGCAAAACTGAACTACATTATGGATAACTTTCCAACACCCAACCAACTTGAAACATAAGAAACAATCATGAGGGTTTGAAATCATTTAGATACAGGTATGTGTTGAGAATAAGTAGGCAGAGTGCCCATTTAAGCTTGTTGGACTATAGTGATTGGCTGATTCTTGTGAATCCTTAGCATTTTTGCTACCTTTGGGGTTGGTTTGACCTTAGGAAGCTCCTTGTTCTAGAGCTGGCTTTTGCTGTTGTGCAGTAGATGAGGGAGCGTTAGGACTTGGCACTACATCCAGAAGTGACACTTCTTCCTGACAGGCGGGGAAACAAGATGCACTGTGATCTGCTGACTGCAGACTCGGTATCACGTTGAGCCAGATGTGAGCTGGGTTCTACGAATCCTTGTCAAGAGAGAGGAAGGGAGCCAAGACCGAGTGAGGCTTCACACCCAAGGAAGGTGTGGCTATTTCTTTTTTCATCTTTCTGTGCAAAGCTAAACAATGCAAGTGCAGGACAGTCAGGCTCCTTTGATTCTGGGCAGCTCTGCCTGTCATTTTGCTTATAATTCATCATTACCCATACTGGTCTTGTGAGGGAAGTCTTTCCAATGGTGCTGGGCTGCAGCTATAAGTCAGAAGCAGCCCAGTGTTGTTGGGGTGGTTCTGACTGCTTGTTTCAGGGCTCTGAAGCTATTCTGACACAGGTATTTTCTGTCTGCATTGGAACCAGCAGTTTCCCAGATGCTTGCTCACATATCCAGCCCTTCCGCTATTAGTAATGGTCATTTGATTAAAATGTCCAGTCCTGCCTTTTCCTGTGACTTGAATTTCCACTGAATATAAGGTCATTTGTCCAAGTGCAAGCAACGCTGGCCTGGGTCTTCGTTGGCCACAGCTCCTACTTTCAACTTCTGCTGAGGTCCATACTTTTTGATAGCATAGCGTCACACCATGTATTCTCACACCAGTCTTTGCCATTGGAATAGAGGTTTGTGGCTGGACAAACCACGCCATTTGTTTCCAGCCTGCCTATTGTTTTTTAATATATTTTACTGCATCTCTGAGCTGATGTTTTGGCGTATCCAAAATCTGCATGTTACCTAGGGCATAATGTTCTTAGTGCAGTTAAACTCCAAACCCTATTTTTAGCAACCAACCCTTACCTTCAGGCTCTTTAGAAACACTTTTCAGGTATTGCCAAGTATCTATCTTTTTTTTTCTTCTGAGCTGGATTTGACAAACAGAGATCTTCCATAGCCTGTACGTGCCTCAAAAACTTTCTACATACCACTCCTGAAAATCACTTTGTTGTAATAATGAAGTATCATTATCTGGTCAGATCTGAGGTCTGTCATCCGTATAGCTGACAAGCCAATTCATGGGTTGGAAGATGTGCAGTGTAGCAGTTTATCCTTATTTTGTGAAACAGGAGAATTCTCAACCAGTTATAACTGCCTTGTGAACTCTGGAACCCTGCTCAGAATTTGCTTTTTAAAACAATACAGTGGGGGTATTTGAATTTTTTTTTTTTTTTTTCTGCAGGCATGCTTCATTTATTGTACTGTACGAAGCCTGAATACAAGTAACTTTTTTTTTTTTTTACTGGCAAACTGTATTTCACAGTTGTCTGTGCTGATAACAGTGTTTGGTTTGCAGCAGGGGAAGAGGCGAGAATATCTTTTTTATGGTGTTATACAAGACCAGGGGGTGTGGGTGTGGGTGGATGTGTGCCTTCAGAGACGGAAGCTATGGAGGCTGTGTTTGTTCACAAAACTGCTGCTGACCACCATGTGGCTTTCATTTCTGTGTCCTGTGCCTATGCTTTTTGATGCAGAGGCTATCTGTTGGCATGTTTGTCACACAGGATCTCTCTGATGTGCCTGTTTGTTGTGGCTATCCAAGCACCGCTTGGTACCTCAGACTCACCTCCTAACTTATAGCTCCCAACACAACAAGTGGGAAGGACAAGAGAAGTGAGTTCTCCACGGTGGAAAGAGGGGACCTGTTGCACAATATGTACCTTTATCCTAGCTGCTGGAGAAGGGCAGGAGGCTGCCTCCTCACTACACACTTTGCCAGGGAAATTTGACATAGCAAGTATGTCAAGATTATGGGCTTTAGTTAAATGGTGCTCACTTGGGTGTCATCTAATGTCTCCACAGACAGCACTGTTACATTTCTGATGGACACAGCACAGACCTATAGCCTGCCATGAAAACACATCAAGCCATGGCTACAGAAGGAACAGCACTTCGATTGCAAGCAAATTAGGCTTGTGTTTTCACATGAGCAGGTCCTGCACAACAGGCCTGCTGAGCTGCTTGATTTCTTGTCAACAAATCAGGGCACAGCTGTCTAACTTGTTCAGAGAACAGTTTTGCACTTGTCAGTATCAGCAGGGATACAGGCAGCTCTGAGAGCTATTCCCACCATACCAGGGGCAAGGTATGCCTACAGGAAAAGGAAAATTAAACCCCAGTAACTTTTTGTTTGTTTGGTTGGTTTTTAATAAATACCTGTATGTATGCACCATACATCACATCATGCTCTTCCGATGTGCTGCTTGAAGTTAGGGTTATAACGAGGACAAATGAAGATTTGCCTCCTTGCCAAAGCCCAGCAGTAGGTCGTCTGGAAGGTTTGCTCTTCATGCTGTAGATCTGGGCTGTTGGCTCAGAGTGGTACGATACTGTAACAGACTCCAACATTAGGAGATTTCTATTTCCTCAAAGTAAGCATCAATTCATGAGCCCTTCTGTTCCACTGTTACTTAGTTTGAAAGCCTCTTTTTATGGGAAGTAGCCTCAGGCTCCTTTCGTCTATAAATCAGTGACAGGCAATGAGCATGAAAATCAGTGGAGTCATTTAACTGCACCTGTCAAGTATTTTTGAGGAACACTTCCCATAATCTCCACTGAAAAATTAGCACAAAATTCTAGTGTAAGTGTTAGTCTCGCAAGCACACTTGGTTTGTCTGCTCTGGTCCTTTTCCCATGTGAGGAGTTGCTAATTGTTAAGGTAAGTCTCCAGCCAGAGTCCTCTTGGTGGTAATGTGTGCCACTTGTAAATGCTTTCAGCTGCAGGAGCTGATACCAGCTCTTGGTCTGCTGGTAGCCCATTCATGCACTTGGTATCTTGCAATATGTCCTGTTGTTGGGGCTATGAGTGGGAAAGAAGCAATGCCCTGGGTGAAGCAGGGCTCTGTGGCCAGGGAGCCTTCTCATCTTGTCTTCTGGTCATGCCAAGGCACTGTGGAGCAGGGTTGCACAGGTATGATGGGCAGGTGTATGATCAAGCTGGTGTGGGTGGATGTGAATTACTGCCTTCACATGAAAGCTCTGAGGAGGCACTGTGCACCTACCTCCCATTCTGCAGAAGTGCAGTTTTGTTCCAGCAGGGAACCAGGTACAATGAATCCCACTTCCCTTCCTGGTATCTCCTTTGGGCATTTATGGAAGCATGCTCATTCTAACAAAGCTACAGCTTCGTATGTCCTGTCTTGTCTTGCTGGTTCATCTTGCAGTGATGCTTTTATGCAGCTGCTGTGAAAATGATTGGGTTGCCCAATTAACAGTCTCTGTGATGAGAAATAAAGGGTCATAATTTAACAACAGCTTCTCTGTTGTCTTGATGCTTGGCTGTGAGGAACACAGGCTTAGCCAAAGGGTAGCAAATCTGCTAACCACAATGGATATCCAGAAAATAACATAATTGTTTTCTGCCCTGAATGTTCCGTAAGTAGGGACTGAAATTCCCTGAAGATAAATAGTCACACTTAAAGATGGGACACACTGCCCTGTTTTCCTCCTAGCTTCTAAATTAGCATGGCATGAATCGCCTTCTCCCCCTTCCTTCACTGAGTTCCTTGTAGGGACTTACAGCATGTGAGGCTGGGAAATAAACAGTACATCAGCCTGTCAGATTGTTTTCAGTCAGCCTAAGTTAGTTTTAAACTGGTAGAAAGTCTGGTTTACTATAGCTTATGGAGAACAAACCCCTTGAGCACAAACCCTGCAAATTGAAGTCAGACCCGGTGAGATCTGTATTCTATGGTACACTGAGATATGTTGAACTAAGATTTGCATGCCTTTTATTTTTAGAAGGCAGTGCTCAGGATATGAAAACTGTAGCCACAATTTCCGTGGGGTTTTGTTTTTCTACCCTATTGTTTCATTTTTAAAAGACACCGCATAATTAAATTTTGAAAGGAAGGTATGAGCCCATTGTGCTTCCAAGTGAAGCAAGAAGGAATGGAGAACAGTCCTGCTCTCTAACCTGCACATTTTTAATCTTCTCACTTGTCTGTGCATCCTCTCAGTTTTGCTGGAAATAGTCACTGCTTGCTCTGGGAGCAGTTGTGGTCATACTAATAGTAAGAGGAGCAAATTAAAACAGGTTCCTCACTGTGGGTTGGTTCCCTTGCTCTTTCCTGCACTGAGCTGCGTTTAGAGCCTGTGAAAGTAACTGGTGATGTGTTTCCAGAGTGATGACAGTAAAAACCTCTGGCTGTGGAGAACATATGAACCATGGACACTTTCTTCACTGCACAATCAGTGTTTCAGTCCAGATCTAGAGGGAAAGTAGACTAGTTTATCTGCAATGTTTCTCATGACCCCACATAGCAATGACTTGCTATTATTTATAGTGGACATATTTTGTTCTGCACTTCGACTCAACCAATAACGTAGCAAGCATGGAGTTTCTGTTTTTCTTGCTAATTCGTATGGATGTCTTGAGCGCCTTGAATAGACTTTTTCTTGCTATTATTGTCACGATGATTTGATTCTCAAGCTAGAAGTGACCAGTCTGGCTCTGTGCTCAGGGGTGAAGGTGCTGGAAGGACTGTCAGGAAACTCTGAATCTTGAACAGATTTAAAACAGTCCTGAAGGAGATGGTCTTCAATATGAAAATCCGGAATTTCTGTTTTCCCTGCCCAGAGCTCAGCCCCCTGCGTCAGTTCGAAGCAACAGGAAAGCCGTGTCTTTCATGAAGTCAGTGTCCGTGAAATGTTGCCATGTGTGATTGTTTAATCCTGACCTGTGATTTCAGAGAGGAAGGGTGGTTTTGTGGTTAAGGCACAAGACCGCCAGTTCTGGGAGCTCTTGGTTCTGCTGGAGACTTCCGTGCGTGACTGTAGGGAGGACATTTCTCCCTGCCCCACAGGGGAAGTGGACTTCTTGCTTCAAACAGATGGGGACTGTCTCCTGCTTTGTTGCTACACAGTGCCCAAGCTGGAGCTTGGCAGAACAAGGCTCAGCACATCAGTCCTGCTGGGCCTGCTGACATGAGGTGGTTTGCATGGTTTATAAGCACAGCCCCTGTTCTTGTTCTCCGTTGCTCTGCTTTTGTTCCTTTGTTGTCATGACTGAAATTACAAAGGTAGGCTACCGTGAACACCATCTACCTTAGTATTTCTTCTGCTGTGAGACAGTAACTTCAGATGGCCATCCCACCTCCAAATCATGGCAGGGGCTGACATCAGATCTGATCATCTATGAGCGTGGTGGCTCAGTCTGACCTCACGTTTGTGCCTGGGGCTCATCTTGACTTGTGGGACCTGAGTTGCTGACTGGGAGGCTGTACCCTGCCGTGGTGGTGGTGAGGGGAGCCTGCAATTCTGGTTTTCTGTTGGAGGCAAAGGGAGAGGGGAAGAGTCTGTCCATCCACATCAGCAAAACACAGAGGGATGTCTTTCTGACGTGCTGTACGGATGCTGCAGCTGCATTGCTGAGTGTCAGCTGGGTTGCAATAGGTGACCATACCAGTGCTCTTCGTCAGTCTCAAGTGAGAGAAGACACATGAGTTAAATAACATTCGAGCTGACATTTTGCCTCACGTTTTTTGAGTAACTTGATAGTGTGTCTGAGCTTTTATGGCAGGAAAATATTACAGTAGTTGGCCTCTGGTTGTAAAATGTGTTCTTCTACTCCAAATGTTTGCATTATTAGGTAAGCTTGATACTAACCTTCAAAAGACCTGTCTGTTTCTTTTGTTTTCTATTTTTGGGGTGGTTCTTTCAACTAATGCTTTTGTATTTCATATACCCTTGTGGGCAAGCAACCTTGGAGGAGAATGGCTGTTTTCAAGAGGAAAGATCTATTAACTTTCATCTTCTTGAAATACCCAGGACAGGAATTTAGACTGATTGCAGTGTGCAATGCTTTTCTGTGGCTTCACGTGCAAGTTGTTACGCGTGCCTCTGTGACTGGGGGTGTGACATGAGACACTGAGCCGTGAGTGCTAGAAGTAGGACCAGACAGGGTGGGGGAGAAAAAAAGCACAGAGAGAGAGGCTGTCTGTTTGTTTGGGGTGGTGCAGTGGGACCATGATGTTTGGATTTGGCCCCTTGGTCTCACAGAGCTTCCACGTGTGGTCTCAGGCACACAAAGGATATGGCCAAGTAAGCATAGGTTCATGCCCAGCCAGCTGGAAGCTAAGTATTATCCCACAAGCAGTTCTGGTAACTTCACGTGCTGGTAACTTTATGTTCTGTTCCCATCATGTTTTCTTCCAAATGATGATGAAAACCCCTTCAGGCATTTGTAGGAGTTGCCTTAGAAGTCAGCTTTGATTTTCAGCAAATTCTAGTGCTGAGCAAGTCTGAAAATATTCAGCGTGATAAAAAGGAAGGGGAGAAATACCCTGTTAACCCTGGACGGGTTAATTACAGTTGTGAAGGATGGCAGGCTGTTCCTCCCCATGGTGATTACAGAGAGGCCAGCAGGAGTCCAAGCACTGTTCATGTTGCTTTCCTACAACTACCTACACAGTCTGCTCCTGACCAAGGAAATCCTACTTTTGCATGGCAGACCCAGTGCATCTCCTCTTCTCCCTGCAAACAAACAACAATGAGGATTCAGAAAAATAGGGGAATTATTGCTTGATTTTTTTTTTTAAAGGTGTATGGTCCCTTTAAGAGGAGCTTGAAAAATCCTCCAAACAGGGACAGACTACATGAAAAAGCTTGCAAACATCTGAACTTTGCATGCTAGGGCACCTTCAGCCAGCTACCCTTTTGTCCATCTGAGTCTCTGAACCATTGATGATCTCACCAAAAAAACAAACAAGCTGCAGGAGCGCTTGAGCAGCTCGTGCCTTTTCAGGAGCAGCCAAGGAATGGGGCTGGGGAGGTTTTCCTTCAGCAGCACTGAGGCCGGCTGCTTTAGCCTCTGCAGGGGAGGAGGAAAGCGCGAGGCGGCCACACATTATGGCAGCAGCAGCGGGTGGTTTCCTTGCGAGGTTTCCTGCAAACGCAGAGGGCGAGGGAGCAGCCTTTGTCCTGAAGTAACCTCTGCATCGCTGCGGCCGAGGGTGGTGGTGGTGGTGCCGGCTGCTCGCGCGGAACCAGAAGGCGACAGGGCGTTTGTAACTGGAGATGTGGACGAGGGAGCGATGACCGACAGTAACCCGGCGCGCTTCGTGCCGCAGGAGCAGCGCCTGTGGCCTGCTGCCGGGGCGCCCGCAGCCTGCCCGGGCTGGGCCTGGCACTACGGGTGATGGGGTTTCTGCCCCAGGGTGGGTTTTCTAGGAGGGATCACCAGCCTGGTGAAGCGAAAAAATGAAATGTTGGGGGTAGCAGCAGCTGCTGTTACTCCGCCTGTTACTCCTAGGGCTGCCTGCGGGACTTTTCCTGTCAGGGCTTGATCTTTGCTGTGGGCTCCCACATCCTGCTCTTCTTGAGTAGACAAAGCAGCATGATGCCCTGCCGGTGGGCTCAGTGTCACCTGGAAATCTTCACCCCAGCAAATCCTGTCAGGCCTCCTCTCTTGGCTCTCCCTGCCATAGCTGCTTTCCTCCTTGTCTCCACTTATCAAGCATAGTGAAAAGTGAGTTGGCCTCTCGAAAGAAAGAAACAGCATGAGGGGCAGTCAGTTGCTTAAGCTCCGGGCTTGTGAACTTTAATACTGTACATGGGTTTATAATTTCCAGATGGCTCGCGTCTGCTGTGAGGGAGATATGCATTTTTTTAAAACTGGGAGATGAAAGGTGAAGGTGAAGCTTTGTGAAAAGAAAATGGAAAAAAAGTGTTTGCAGAAATTTCGCCAGAGTGGTTAAGATTTGTTCCTATGTTTTCATGCGGTTCTATATGAGCTGATCTCTTTTTGTCTGCACACATCAGACTTAGAAATATTTTGTGGTAGAGTACATATAGTAGTTTTGTAGAGTACATCTTGTAGTTACTATTAGCATAATTAAATACGGACTACTAAATCCCTCCATGGTCCATGTACCAGCTGAGTCTTGCATTCAGTAAGAGCACAGGGATTATGTGAACCTGAGTCTTTGTGCAAGGCTAATGCTGGAGTAGATTTCACCCCAATGCAGGGTTATAGCTTGGTCTCCCTTGCTGCTTCTGTGTTGGACTAATGGGGAGTGTGTGCAAATTGAGTTTAAGTTTTAAATAAAGTTGCTTTTAATCCCCCAACCCCCGTTTTGAGATCAAGACATCATAGTTTGACATCTCTCAAAGCTGCTGTGCTTCAGAGCATTTTGCTAGCAGCTCCTGCTTTCTTTATGCTATTGTTTGCGTAATCCCCTCTCCCCTATTTGTCAGCTGTTGCTTTTCCTGTTCAGAGCTCTCACATGAATTTCCTTTTGGCTTTGCCCTGACCAAAATGTTGCTGGTTTTGTCACTTTTCAGACTTGAAACTTCGGGATTTCCTGGTTGACAACGAGACGTTCTCAGACTTCCTCTATCATAATGTGTCCATGCCATCATCTGCAGTAGAGGAGCTACTGAACGCAGAGGTCAAGCTCCAGCAGGTAAAGAGTGCTTTCAACCACTAAAATAATGGTCAGTCCATTGTTTGTTTAACTATAGTGCCATGATCCACAGTGCAGGACCCCTCTTTGCTAGGTGCTGTACAGAGAGGAAAATGCAATCCCTGCTTCTCTCTTCCTCCTTACCCTCAACTTACTGTTTTATTTGGTTGTAAACTGCAAAAAGACACTGAGACCCACAAGGAAATGTTTTGATTAGCATAAGAAACCAGCCTTGTACCCTTCAGGCTAAATGGAATTTCCTATTTCCTATCCTTTTTTTTTTTTCTTTTTTTTTTTTCTCCACCCAGTGAAACATTAATTAGGTTGCTAGTGCTGCACCTGAGTCAGGGCAATCCCAGACAGGAGTACAGACTGGATGGGGCCTTGGCCAACCTGATCTAGTGGGTGGCACCCCTGCCTGTGCCAGGGAGGTTGGAGTTAGATGGAGTTAGATGATCTTTAATGCCCCTTCCAACCCGAGCCAGTCTAAGATTGTAGGTACAGCTGCTGCCCCCCTTCCACGTAGTGTCTCATTCTTCAGTGAATTCTCGCCAGCCATCTTTTTCAGTGCAGTTTGATAATTATTCCTACAAGTTAAGTTGTACTAAAAAAAAAAAGGTGAAAAATAAATAGATGACATATCTATAAATGGGTGACAGCTTCTCTCACGTAAGGCTGTACAGAAAGGCCAATTCCGATTATGCAAACCTCTCACGGTAAATGCAGCCTTCTCCTGCAGTCTGTCAGTGCCCTATAGTTGCCTAATAAGCCCAGAATTACAGTTTGTAACCAAGTAGGGAACTGGAATTTCTGAGGAGAAAGTTCGCTGATGTTACTGTAATGTACTCCAGTGTCCTAAGCAGGGTCATGTATCCAGTGCACCACATACACTACAGAAGCATAAAATTGGCCAAAGCCTTGTCCAGATGTGCACGTTGCATCCTGGGGCAGAGAAGCTCAACCTCGTGTTTCTCTGACAGTAGCAGGCATGCTGAGGGGCCGTGGGGTTTGGAAGGAGCCCAGACCACCAGTGGGCAGGCAGCTGTGTGATCACATGCTGGATCATGGCTCGGATGGCAGGAGTAGGGCCATATCTGCGGGAAAAAGGCTGAGGTCCTGGTCTGGGCTGCAGCGTGATCCATTCAATGGCAGTGAGGAGCAAATAACAGTGGCCAGGTGTATGCTGCCTGGCACAAATCTCCCTGTTTTATACAACAGGGACAGTCCCAGGAGAGGACAGTGTGACCTGTGAACCTAAAACAGTCACCTGTGACTGCTTTCTTGGAAATGAGCTTGGCATTTTGGGAGTCTTAGGGAACTAACCTGCCATTTATTTGCTTATTGAAGACACTGTGGCTTCAGGTGGCTCAAAATGTTGAAGAGAATTGGCTAGGTGTGACTGGGTAGGTTGGAAGGGTAGGTAGGGCCTTTGTGTTAGGGTCATGAGCCATGGATGGGCTGTGTTTGATAAGAGTATCTTTTATCCAAAGGAGCTTGAAATCTGAGTGAAATAGATGGTCAGACACTAGAGATTTGTTCATCCTCATTTTTTAAGTGAGCACTGAGAGACACTGGTTTTCTGTATATCCACCCAGGGAAGCTATTTTTGACTGAGCCCACAACTCCTGAGTGTCATTCCAGTTTCACAGGAATATCCCTTTTACAGCATGTGGTAGTAACGCTGCTGGCAAAAAAAAAAAAAAATCTTTCTAAAAAGTCTTGACTTCTTGATGCAGGAGCTATTCTGTGTATTCAGCCGAGTGTGCAGCATAGAAACATCCTATTTTTGGCATGTGGATGCAGACTAAAGTTAAAGGTTTGCATAAGTGTTGCATTATAAATCTCTTCCCTCTCATATCATTTCCATCTGCTTGTTTTCTGAACATAGTGCGCTTTTTCCCCCTGGATTGTTGATGCCCTTTTGGTTTTGAAAGACAAGAAAATTCTCAAGCTTACCAGCATTACGCAGAAACTGTTAACTCTTCTGGGATGTAGATCAATCCTCTTTAGTTTTTGCTGGAAGTTGGGCAATGCATGTTGGGTATTACAAAAGAACAGAAAACATAAACTGTAAAGCTCTTGTTCACTGTGTGTTCACAATCAAATTGTTCACTCTCTTTAGCCCCAAGGCAAACAAAATATCCTTTCCAAAAAGATTCCAGATTTTCCTTGTGTTTATTACTTTTTTGAAGTGTGTACCTGTTTGCTGTGCACCTCTTTCTTGTTGAACAAACCTAGATGTTTTATTGACCTTATTAAAGAAATAAACTTGCCTAACAGGGCTGAAAGGTGTTCATGATCAATCAGAGCAATTTTACGCATTTCCTTCACAAACAAGGTGATTGTTTGTGGATGAGTAAACCTCATCCACAAGCAAACCATCACCTTAAGTAAAAATATGCCCATAAAAGAAGACTTGAGGATCTTATCTCTTGTTTGTTGCAGTCAGTAAGATTATTCTTTATTTCACTGGTACATTATCTGCCCCCGAAACATTGCAAAATGTTTATCTTGGCTGCTAGTAAAGAGATGCATCAAGAGCTACAGGAGAAGGTGATCCTGATCCAGAACCACACTGAAAACGTAGCTGGCAGATCCAACTAAGGAGTTGGGGACATAGGTCTTTTGCCCTTCACATATATTTGCCAGACTTGTGTCTGGTCACAAGCCTTGCTTTGTCCCTGTGGCTCAGTTCCCAGGAGACTGAATATTGGGCAATGCGTGTACCCTTGGTTGGAGAAAATGGCTGCTGTGGAGGACAAGATTACTGCTGCTCTGAGCATGTGTGCAGGGAAGTGGAGAGAGACCTGTGTCCCCCAGGACTTTTCCCCCACGTACTCTGCAGGGAAACATGTTTTTCTTGGAATTCAGAGTTGCGTGTGGGTCGGGACCATGCAACTTGTAGAGAAAAATGCCCTCTTCCCTCTATCTGGAAATGTCATGAATGGTTAGTTTTGTCTAGGTGATGACCAGCTTTGTTCTATGACTCTTACACGTAGGGAGATTTATATGCTTTTCTCACTTGTCTAGGTCATAGTGTCTGGCTACCGAATGCGACTGCGAGATCTCTGCAATAGCTCAATGCTGTCTGAATTTCTTACAATCCAAAATCAGTCAGTGGCCATGGACTCTGAAGCCTTCCTTTGCGCCTTACCAAAGGAAAAGCTCCTTGCAGCCGAACAAGCCTTCCGTGCTAACCTGAATCCTTTGAAGCCTCTTCAGGTGAGTCTAATAGTTGAACTTGTGAGAAGCTATCATTGACATTGTGGTGTTTTCAATCTGGGAATTTATCTCTGTATTTCTAGAGTGAATTGTTTATTGGCATTAAGAAAGAATATGGTCTTTATCATTGAAGCTTGAACAAAGTTGCTTCTTCCTGTCATTCCTACCCTTTCCGTTGCAGTGTTACTTGCATAGTGTAAATGTGTGTGGGCTATGATTTAGTTTGTCAAGAGGAAAATATTTATGCGGTATAGTAACAAACAGATGATGGGTTGTCCCTGTGTTTTGGTCAGCTGTATCGCAGCTGAAATGAGCACAGATGTTAGACCGGCCCATGCTGGGTGCTAAAACCGTCATCCTCTGCACTTAGCAAGGGGCTGTATGTAGAGTGCGGAAATTCCTCACCAGGAGCAGATTTAATTCATATGAAGAGGAGTCAACTGTTAAAGACCCTGATTGAAAGGCTGACCAACTAAACAGATTTTGGAGCAAGTGCTCCAAAACTCATTGAAATTAAGGAAAACGTGTCAATTAGGGTGTGATTGCAATCTGGGCAGACTTAGCCGCTTATTCTAAGAAACCCCAGTGATGTTTTGTTGTTACATGCCCACAATATCTGGATAAAGAGCAAAAGTTTGAGGAAGTTAGTGCTGGAAATATCAGCGAGAAGGGACCACAGAACCCACTCTGTTACCCAGTAAAACAAACACTCTCTTGTGTGCACTGAAAGAAATAAACACTTTGGCTGTGTGAGTTTCCAGATTTGATGAGCCTTTCAGGACAGAAAGTCATGTACCACTTGCTTGGCTTTGTCCCCAGTCAAAGAGGGTCATTAATAAGTACTGGAATCATGTTACTCTTCAGTGCAGTGCACAGTGGACAGTTCTCTCTGCAGATCATTTTCTGTTTGCCATGTGTCCCCCATCTGCATTTTTTCTTTCTTGCTGGAAGTGCAAGCTAATCATGAGCATTAAGAAATAAGGTAACATTACTGAAACCACCCTCGTAACAAAAATGAGCAAAAAATGAAAAAAAATCAGAAAATGGCTATAAGCAATTTCTTTTGTGCAGTTTGATGTATATATGCATGCATTCACTTTAAATCATTCAGAGTCTCTAGAGTTTTTGGAACTGAGTAGGATGAAAGTAACCAGCTAGCACCATTCATCATCGTCCTTTTGGGCCCTCTGGAGACTCCAGGTAGTTTTTACTCATGTTTGAAAGTCTCTACAATTGAGCTGGCAGAAGCAGATACTATGTCTCTGTTGTTACATCTGTATTGTTTACTGGTGAAAGAAAGCAGTCATAAGCCACTCTGATAGTGCTACTTGGCAACAGCAAAGTAGAGACATTAAGAGCAATTTTGGGTGACTTCTGAGAAGTTTGCTCATGATCCTGGCTTTAGAGAAGCCCAAGGCCTGAAGCCAGAAGTTCTAAACCTGCTGTATATTGTACACCATCCAGTAGAGGTCCATGGGTTTCTTCAGAAAAATGTTGCATGCTATCCACTAGTAAAAGCTGCTGTAATGGCTCAGTGAGTGAAATAAAACCAAGTTGCATCAGTATGGCCAGGCAAAATGATTAAAATAACATCAGGATCATGACCAATACATTTGAAACTTGGTGGCTTTAAAGGCTGAAAAAAAAAAGCCTTGACCTGTAGTAACATCTTGGAACAAAGAGAGAACTTTCTGTTCTTAAACAAAGAAGGCTTTTGACAAATAGCTTATCATTAAAGGCACTGGGGTCAAATCTTGGACAAGCACGCTGAAGCTAGCGTGCACCCTATCCACTACAGAGCCTGCAAACCAATGCCAGCAAGTTGACTGTCCCAGAGATTTATTTTTAATTTTTGGCTTAATCCCCTTGATGTCAGTAAGTAAAAGTAAGGGCCAAGTCAGATGCAGGTACAACAGAAATTTAGAGGCAGGTATTTGGCTCACATGATGAGATCTAAGCTCTGCTTGCTGGTTTTTGGGGAGGCAGAGAAAAAAACATCTTAATATAATTAGGTAGATACAACTGGAATGACGAGGACTTGGAACAATGTGCAAGAACTGTGTAAGTTCAACACTAAAGTCTTGAACAGTAAAATGGAAGTTTTTGCTGTTCAAGTGGCTGTCATGTCTGGTGTGCTGCATATGGAAGATGCAGGCCAGCATCCACCTGCTTGCTCTTGCCCTTGTACATTCCTGTTTGTTGTTCCCTCCGCAAGACCATAAGCAAATTGCGTTAGGGAATTGACCTGGATTAGAATGAACTAATGTAATTGTATGGTTACACAAACATTTGTGCAGAAAGATGGAGGGGGGTTGGTATAAGACTGGGAACCGAGTGGTCAGGGTGTATGGGGAGGGGACTTGAGACCCCTGTGTCAACACATGCTTCTATTAGCTTAAAGTGTTTATGCCTTTGCAGCCTGAGGGAAACAATAAGTGTTTCAGGTAACTCAAAACAAAACAGGTTTTTTTTTTTTTTTTTTTTTTTTTTTTTTTTTGTGAATGATGAAGAGACCAGAGTTTTAAAAAGCAAATTAAAACAGGTGCACAGTGAAATGTGTGAGCTCTGAATGTCACGGCACTGTAAAGGAAGTTTGAAAAAGAAGGCAAAAACTCAATACTTGTCTTTGCATATCTGCTTATCTGTTCTATCCCAAACAGACACTGAGTGTTGCACGAAGTGGATTAGTACAGTTAAGATAAAGGATTTCCAATTAAAATTTTTACCTACGCCTTTCTAGCTCTGCCACTGATCCTTTGTGTGACTTTCAATTACCCTACTCTTGTAGGGTGAGAAAACAGAGCCAGGATGGTAGAGGCATGGTAGGGAAGTTCAGGTAGGCCTCCTTGTTACCTCCTTTGTAAGAACCTATTTGGGGAGGGCTTTTTAAGATGGAAGAAAATCTGGGAGTGATCACAGGGTGCCATGGCAGAGGATCAGCTTTCCTTCTTGAATGGAGTATTCGATCTGCTAGAAGCAACAAATGTTTATAAAAGTCAGATTCTTTTTTCTAGGTCCCACATCTCAATCTTCATCCATTCCCTGAAGCATTTTTGGCCAACAATAAGAACAATGGGCTGTAGTACATTTTGTTCAAGCCAGTTGCAGGCACAGCTTGTCTTCAGTGGAAGGTTTGCCTTCCACTGGGTGTATTCAGTGAGACTAAAGTGGGGCAGGAGGAGCTGGTTGGAGAAAAACAGAGAAACAGAACCTCTAATTCCATGCAGACAAGTTTTATTTTCAGCTATCTCTCTGTGCTAGGCCAGGAGTTGTCCCATGGAAGAACTGTACAGGCAGGGGAAGGTTATGAGGAGCAATGGCATTAAGTCAGAGATGTCCCAACAGACTGGTGTTGGTGGGTAGGGACTATCTTATAGCATAAAATTACATGTCTGTGCAACAACGTTTACCTCTGCAAATCTCCCCAGTTTAAAAAACAACTTGGAGGGAGACTGTTAAGTGACAGAGACATTTCAGATTGGCCTTGTGGGATTTTGTCTCAGCAGTGCTGCTTAAGAAGGGCTTTGCCACATTCACTTCCAGTGGTGTGGGTCTGTAACAAGCCATAAACATGTTGTGGCTTCTGTACTGTAGTGGTGCTAGAAGGAGTGTGGGTGAGCACATGAAACTCCAATTGTTCTTTTCCCTTCATAATGCAGCTGGTATTTTGTCATATGGTTAGCATGAACTAAGCATTGAATGTTGAATGCATTCCAGTTGAAAAAAAAAGGCTTTAGAAAAGGTCTCGTAATGTAAATACATGCTGCAACTAAACTTGTGGCTTTCCTTGCTCTTTTGAGTGTTTTCGGTCAAGCACAATGATATCATGATTTCAAGCAGCTGTACTTTGGGACTTCCACTCCCAGGAAACAAAAGCAGAAACACAAAGCATGTGATTTTTCTGCAAAGTTCAGTGCTCAGTTTCCACTAAGATCAGCGTAAAATTGTAATAACTGTTTCAAAGCAAACATGGCAGTGGTCTCTTAAGCAGAAGCAATTACCTGTTACGCTGCAGCAAGTGACAATTTTGTTGTAACCTCCCAGCACTTCAAATACGGATGTGTTCTCGTGTATGTTAAAGAGTTTTCCATCCCTTCTAGCAGGAGCTGACAGGTGGGTTTATTTAAGGCTTGTCTTGACTGGGCAGTCAACTCTAGTTACCTCGAGTATTTCTGTGTTTTGTGTCCTGTAAGCGCGCACATGCGAGCACACAGCGTGTGCTTAGTGCAATGGGTAGCTGCAGAATATTAAGACATTTGCATGCCCTAAAAGGCAAGACTAGATGAAGGCATAACTTACCAGCCACAAGCACAGTAATTGTACAGGGCAGCTCTGTTCAAAACCTGCTAGAACTTTGTCTTTCCACCATGTGCCAGGAAAAGACAGGTGATGTCTTCCAGCATTTCACCAGCAAATGAGCCATTACCCCCACCTTGTTTTAGTGCAGACACCTGCAAAATACACTGTCACACTGGGACCAATCCTACTTGAGAAGCGCTGAATCTAGAGGACACTTCTGAATGTAAAGAACTACGCAGAGCCACTGCAAAAAGTTATTTTCCAGGGAAACTGATGACATTTCAGGGTCAGATTTGAAAACTTGAATCTCATAAGGCTTACATACTTGTTCAGACCAAAGTCCTATTCAACTCGGTGTCCCTTGAGTGCTACTCCAGCCGCGCTACTTCTTCAGCTAAGCCTGAAAACTTGGTATTTTTTTTCTGTCATGAATTCTTCTTAGCCTTTTTCAATCCCATGTTAACTTTTATCTTCAGCATTGCATAGTATGCACAAAATTTTTCCATTTTGACTGGGTTGTGTGTGAAGTAGCTCCTTTGGTTTGTATTAAACCAATCATTACAATGGAAGCCCTCTGTTCTTCTATGATGAGGTGCAGTGAACAATCATGCTCTATTCATGTTCTCCATCCCACTACTAATTCTACAGACCCCTGTCATATCCTCTGCTTGTCAATAAGATTTCTGTTGAAGAACTGTGGTCTCTTGTTCTTCCGTCAGAAGCCATTTGTATCTTAAAATCATACTTGTGGCCTTCTTCTGTACTTGTGTTCTTTTGGAGATGGAGGATCCAAAATTGCACATAGTACTTGAGAGACAAGAAAGCACCATGGATGTATATTGGTGTTGACCCGTCTTATCACAGTAATTCTGCGATCTCTTCTCTGTGTGGTGCTAGCTAGTTCAGAACCATCCCGGGGTATCTTAAGGTAGAACTGTCTTCTCCCTGTGTACTTTACTTTGCAGCACTGAATTTCATCTGGCACTTTATAACAGTGTGTCAACATGAGGTCTTTCACTAATCCTTTGCAATTGGCTTTCGACTTTCACTATTCTGAACCAATTAGTATCATCAGAAAACCCTTCCTCATCCACCCTGTCCCTGAATACACCAAACAATGCAAATCTGCATAGAGCTTGATGAAGTGTAATGGAGCTGACCGGGCTTGTCTTACAGTATGCACGAATCTAGGACTTTCTACTTCATCTCATTGCTGAAGTGGTAGTGCAGGTACGTAGCTTTGATATTTGCTATGTGTATTCCATTAAAATGGCTTGAAGATCTTATCCTGTGGGGAGTTTTAATTGCTTTTCTTCTAGCTCTGATGTGTTTTGGTTTATCTGAACCTTAAGGTCTGTGTTCAGTAGAAATTCATAGACGCTAGAAAGCCTCCCTGAATTTACAGCTGGCTTTGGAGCAGGCATGAACTGAGCACTCAGCAAAGTTAGCTAGGTGTAAATATCCCAGCAGCAGATCAGTGGAACAGTGCCCAGTTACACCAGCTGACACCGACCAACTCTTACTACCCTTCAGCAAGTCAGCTGGAGCATGTGAAAGACTCCAGACTTTGCTTCCAGCAATTGTCTTGGGAAGGATGGAAAAAATGAAAGGCTTCAGCCCAAAAGATTTGTACTAAAATCAAGGGTCTTGACTGTTCCTCTGTGTCACAATGCTGTAATATGTAGCTATGAATGTGAAATCTTAGGAAATGATTTTAATCCTCATTCCTCTGAAAGAAGGATTGTGTCCAAAGCATTAGGCTAAAGAGTCTTGATGCTTCTCTTGCAGTAAATGTTTCTCATGTAGTCAAAGGTAGTGCTTTAACTTTTAGTCAAAGGTAGTGCTTTAACTTTATCCAGAAATAAAACAGAAGAAAAAAGAAAGAAAAACCCAGCCCCCCCACCAGTTACATGGAGGGCAACTATAAACAAGGAGTTGTCTTCAGTGGGACTCCCAGGTCAAGCAACTGCTGGAGCAAATGGAGTTTCCAGGAAGAAACTGTGCCTTCCAATTCTAGAAACCTGTCACTGTTTCTGTTGTCGTGCTGTTGCTTTATGGAACCTGTTTCTTTTAAAATGCACCACTGGTTTAGTCTGAAAATGCACAGGCCTGGTGGGAGGACTCAGGTGATGAAGATCACCTGAAGGTGAGATGTACTGTGCAGCAGGATTTCTGAGCTGGAAGCTGTGGAGTCTCCATGGCATTACGGGGTGCTGAAGCCTGGGGTTGCTTGAGCTCCAGGTTGCACAGGGAGCCTGTCTTCCCTATCAATCACTTTGCCTTGTAAGCAGTCCTAACTACTCTTCTCTACAAGGATGTCTACAATGGTTTAATTTCCGCGTTGGTTGGTGCCTGTCAATGACTCCCATCTTCTTTTTATCTCTTGCAGAGACACATTTCTTTTAACTCTTCCTTGCGGGATCTGTCAGAAACTGTGGAGGCTTTGAAAGAGAGCCTGGGAAAGCTTGTTAAAGAGGTAAGTGTGTCCTTTATGTCAGAATAATACATTGGTGTGGTGGTGGCTGCCCATGCCTGTGGTCGAGTACAAGAAGCACGTCTCCTTGGTGCACCTCAAAGTCAAGCCCCTTGCTGTTTTTCAAATTTCCCCACCATCCTACAGCTATTGTCCCTATATGTTGACAGAGGCAACACCTGCTGTGCAACCCCTTGGTGCACAGAACTCCAGATCATGGACACCAGTCTTTAGGCATGTGGCTAAAAGATTGGGTACACCCAGGAAGCGCAGGAGTTACATTTTCTGTGGGGTTTACTTTCTCAGCGGTGGCACAACAGTTACCTTTGCAATATATATCTGTTGACTAGCAGCAGCTCGCAAACTACCTGTGGAGGTTTGCCTCTGTTTCAGCTTTTTCACTCAGTTGCCAACCATGCTAGGTGTGTTTCTGTGTTGCAGATACTTGCTCTTAGGTTTGGTGAGGGTATGGCATGTGGAAGAGCTGTTGTGGATGTTACAACTGAGCAAACTGCAGGGTACTATTTGCTCTTTGTCTTTGGATAAGTAGCTTTTGGGGGCAGAGATTGTTTTCTGATCTTTGTGGGGCACCCAATGCAGTGGCATCACAGCAGCAGCTGAGAAAGGCTCCGACAAAATACAGGGATTTGCAGAGGCAAAGTGACATTGTAGAGACTGTATTTGTTTTTGCAGGTGAAACAGTGGATTAAGAATAAAGCCCTGCATGCCTAGTGTGAGTCAGAAACCCAAACCCCATTTTTTTTTATTTTAATTTTTGGAGCCAGAACCATCTTAGCCACTTTCTGCCCGGCTCCGACTTCAACATGCTGCTACCAGGCAAAAGAACATTCTCTCTCCCTCTAGCAGAGATCACAACCACCTAAACTAAACAATAAACTGAGCCTCCTCCTCCTCGAGCCTTCCGTCCGCCCGTCCGTGCAGAGCGGTGAACGGCAGTAACCCCGGGGAGCGCAGAGGAACGGGTCACTCGGGGTTAGCAGCGTGCGCTCCCCTCCCACCCCGCCGGGAGCCAGCACCGTGCCAGCCAGCAGCCCCTGGCACGCGTCCCTCACCCCAGAGCCCCAGAACCTGCCGCTGGCTGCCTTCTGCAGTGAAATTAAGATGATTCCCGGATCAGCTGCACTTCAGACCACGGCAGAGCTCTCGCTGCTCGCAGGGAGGCTGCCCTTAAGAGTTTGGTTACAGCTGTTTCCCGTTACGTCACTTAAGCTTGCCTTTTTTTTTTTCTTTTCTTCTTTTTTTTTTTCTTCTCTTTTTTTTTTTTTTCTTCTTTTTTGTCTGGGATAAAAATAATTGAAACCATGTGACATTCAGTTTGCTGATGTGGCTGAAAATGTCCCAGGGTAGCGTGCCTTTTGCTTGGCAGCTGTTTTGGGTAGGACTACCTTTTATGCTGCCTTATTACTGTGCAAACAAAGGCAGCATTTTCCTTTGCGTACAGCGTGAGCTGCTCCAGATGGCTTGACCGAAAGTTACTTCTTATTGTCTGGCAGGCTGATTTCTGTGTGAAAAGGAGGGACTTGCTCCCTTGTTTCACAGGGCAGCAGCTTGAGGGGGTGGAGAGAGCTATTGTTTGTGCCACGTCTAGAAGCCTTTCTAGCAAGGAATTTTAATTAGAGAATAGTCTGAACAAAATATTTGTCTCTTAGTGTGGGGATTGATTGGGTCCGTGTCCCTGTGCTCTTTAAATCAACCCAGGAGGGCAGATTAAACTCTGAGAGCAAGGGCAACTATTAAGAAACACGGAGCCAGGTCTGATGTCTGGGAGAAGTAGTTCAGTAATGCTTCAGCCATGTGAGATATTTGCTTCCAGTGGTGTGAACGGAGCAGCTCTGCACATCTATTGTAAAACTGGTGCCAAAGATGAAACAAAGCTGCTTGCTCAAACTTTGTTTTTAAAATAACAAATACTTTCGTTAATGCAATCCCTCTGCAAGACAGTTTGTGGCAATTAGCTACCCTTTCTGTTTCTGTACCTTTGCCTGTCCTAAGGAGCTGATGGCACTTTAGCTAAAGCAGTGGACATTTACCAAAGAAAATTCAACTGTCTTACCTAAAGTACCAAAACCTCCCAAGGCATCCCTTTGAATTGGAGACTCACACTGTTATGCCTGAAGTGCAGCCTCGGCCTTTTGGGTTGGGAGACATCAAATCCAAAATCCACCTGAGTATATTTAACCAAGTACAGTTGTTGTCTTCTCTTTTTCATTCACATCCTACGATGTTAGCGCCCTGTCAGTCACCCTGAATCTGCAGAGCCTGATTGATTGGCACCAGGGTGCAGACAAAGGCACCAGTGAGCAGTGAGGAAATGAAAGTACTCTTGAAGCAAGTCTGGATACAAGTACTGAATCCCCAGGTTTTAGCTGTTCTCACAGCTGTCTTCTATCATATCAATGTGTCATGTGTTTTCAGGCAGCTAAAAATAGAGGCTCCTTGTGTATGTGACACAAAATAGCTCTTGTTTAGCATCAAGATTTTTTTTTTGCCCAGATGTTGGCACTTCTAGAGCATGCACAGAACTACAAATGAACACAAAGGGCCAGGTTTAACTACAGGGTAGGGCCAGAGACCCTGGGTATTCCTGCCTCAGTTGAATTAGCATTGAGTTATTATGGGACACCATTGCTTTCAGGGGTTGTTGTTGGCTGGCTTTGCCAACTGTCCTAGACCTTGAATACCTGCCATTTTATTTAAACAAAGGTGGCAGAACTAAGACACGGCAGACCTGGCAGCAGGGCTTTGACTGACTCCAAAAACAGAGTAATTGGGGCCATCTAATTTTATTTCTGAGATGCATCTGAGGAGCAATTACAAATAGGTGTCTCAGCAGCTCTGCTTGCCCTTATTAGTGCAAGTCGCTATTCTGGGCAGCACAGCAAGAGCATCACAGTTCATGTCACCTGATATTCAGTAGCAGACAAGAAATCAGATCAAATGCTAGAAAAGATTTAGAAAAGGATAGGGAACCAACTGTGGAAGATGTTACCATGACACTATGCAAATCTGTGGTTTGCCCTCCTGTTTGATACGGAGTACAGAGCTAGGCACTTTGTCTCCAAAACGCAGTAGCAGACCTGAAAAAAGTTCAGAGAAGGGCAATGGGGACATTTAGAAGTGGAATGACTTTCACGTAAGGAACAAGAGAGCAGTCTGGGACCTGTCAGCCTGGTAAAGAGATGAGCTGGGGATATGACAGAGGTCTGCCGAGTTGAGTGGCCCAGAGAAAAAGAGATAGGGACTGAATGTTCACTGTGCAAAAAGTGTGGCACCAAGTGAAGCTAACGGTAGCCAAGTTTAGGAGAGGGAGAGGAGGTTCTTTCCAGTGATATGTTGTATGCTAAATATTTGCAGATGTTCAAATACCATGGAAGACATTCATTGTGAGTTAGCAAATAGACAGAAGTTCCCTGAGCTGAAAATAATTGGAATCTGGAAGGTTACTTGGGGGAAGTTTGTTCTTGGCCTTGCTTTTTTGTTTCCTAACATCCACTTACTGTCACCATCACAGAGGTTACTGAGCTAAACAGACTTTTTGTGTGTACGGACACACCTCTGTTTTCTTGCTTCTCCAGCCAGAGAGCCTGAGAGTAGTGGTCCAGTGTAGCACAAAAGCAGTGCTCATGGACGTGCATCATTTTTCTCCTCGTGGTGAGCCTGGCCATGTCTCTGAGCATGGAGACATTGATGCAGTGTCATAGGCTGAGCACCTGCTGCTTTTGTTGGTGACAGATCCTGCAGGTAGCTGCCACAACAAGTAAATGTGTCTTGCAGTACAGAATCTCCCTTCCAGCCGTGAGCATTGCATCTCTGTGCCTGGTGTTGAGCGAGCAGGGCAGTAGAAGGCTTCTCACCATGGTTGGCTTCATGTTCTGTGGAGTAAAGGCACACACCGTGGTCAGGCCTGAGGCTGCAGCTGGGCTTGTTTTCCTGGGCTTTCAGCAAAGCTGTTGACAAAGGGGCAGGGAGGTGCTAGGGCAGGCACAGCGTTGCTGGTCTAGGAGGTCAAACTTTCTGCCTGGTGTAAATCTGAGGAGGCTTGCTGACCCTGGTGGAGCTGTGCCGGGTGACACTGCCAGAGCGCTGGGGCCTGCAGCTCTGCAAGGCTGGGTCTGATTAGCTGCTCCCACTCCGTGTTGTTTCCTTATTCCCTCTTCTGAGTCGCTCCACCCCGGAGTGAGGGGACTGCTGGAATGTGAGCTATTGTGCAACCAGAGAAGTGGTTTCCATGTGAGAGGGCAGGAAAGGCAGGAACCACCACAACACTGAAGGAGAAAACGTAAAATAAAGAGCTCGATAAGTACGTGGTCTCCACGTTTTCCCACAGTGGTAGGGGGAAACACACTTCTCCCGGTCTCTCCTGTTAGTTGTGCATCCAGTGGGACTCTCATCTGTCTGAAAACAGATGTGTGGCTTGAAGGAGAACGGCAGGATCTTTTCCCTTCACTAATCCAGTTCCTACCCCTGTCTCCATTCTTCTCCCACTCCCTTCCAGTTGCTGAGCATGAAGAGCTGGAGCGACATGAGGCAAGAGGTGATGTTCCTGACCAATGTGAATGCATCAAACTCCTCTACGCAGATCTACCAGGCTGTGTCACGTATTGTGTGTGGCCATCCCGAAGGTGGAGGGCTCAAAATTAAATCCCTCAACTGGTACGAGGACAACAATTACAAAGCACTGTTCGGAGGCAACAACACTGAAGATGATGTAACCAACTTCTACGATAACTCCACAAGTAAGTGTAACCCTGTTGTGGCCCAAGGTCCCATCCACTCCATGGCTGTAATGACTGCTATATTCTAAACTTCACGGGTGAAAGCAGGTGATCCTGAGGGTCAGCATACCTGCTACTGTTCCAGAAAAGTACACACATGCTGTCTGAGCAGCCAACCACTGCCTCCTGCACGTGCCTTTAGGGACAGCAAGGGTGTCAAGATGTAAGGGATTCCCATGGACCTCTTGCAGAAGGTCCACTGAAGGCTATGTGGACCTCCTTGAAGGGAATGGAGAGCACAGTTGCATGCGGTCTTTGGAAATCTGGCCTTTTCTGTGCAATTTTGGCATGCAGTGTGTTGCATGGGCTGTGCAGGTAAGTGTGGCTGTTAATCATGGAATATGCCATTAATGCTGGAAGCTCTGCAGGTACTCCATGCTTGCTGGGCAGATGGTGAAGGCTCAGGCTGAAAAGGGCATTTTGTGGAGCTTTGCAGCAGAGGAGGGTTTTTGTTTTGTGACAGCTGCTCTGCTTTCAGCTGTGACCGTCCTTAAAGTGCGTGCGAGTGGGTCATGTGCCTTCTGCAGTTGTCACAGTGCTATTCAGCCACTCACCCCGTCCTCTCCTCCTCAGCACCCTACTGCAACGAGCTGATGAAGAACCTGGAATCCAGCCCGCTTTCCAGAATTATTTGGAGGGCTTTGAAACCCTTGCTGATTGGGAAGGTCTTGTACACTCCAGACACACCAGCCATAAGGAAGGTCATGACTGAGGTAACTCTAACCCTATCCTCTGATACGCAGTGTGAGGTATGTGCTCTGGCTGTACAGCTAAGCTTCTCTGTGTTAAATTGGGTCCAGATGCAAGCCTAGAAATGATTGTCCACAAAGCACAGCCTCCATAGTCGCTCACTTCCCATGCCAAAGGCTTGAAGAGAAAAGGCCAGTCTCTACTCCATGTCTACACCTTACTGGAGACATTTGTGGTGGTGCTTTGTGATTACCCGCAGGATTTGCAGCTCTGATGTGGGATATGAGACTGGGAAAGACCTTGATATGCCTTCAGATATCTTTCCTCTCCTCCGTTGCAGGCTGATAGCTGATCCTTAACCATTTCTGATAGCAGTTTACCTAATGTGCTCTCTATTTCCCCTCAGCAGACTCTCCTAGCACCTGGGGAAGGGCTGCCTCTGTGTGCCCTTCATCTCCAAATTCCACCAAGCCTTAAGAGTAGTCTTCCGAGCAGGCCCTGCTCAGCCACAGCCATCTTCACTCCCTCTTCTAATTTTCCTTCCAATATGCACATGCCTTTCCTTACTCCTGCCCTTGAGGAAGCTGTTGCTCTTTGAATATAAGCAATGCTCAGTACTTCACTTGACAGGTCAATACACCCTCTCAGCCTGCTGTGGATCTGAGCCAGGTTTTGGGAATAACCTTCCTCCTCTCTTTGCCGACAGGTGAACAGGACATTCCAGGAGCTGGGTGTGTTTCGTGACCTCGGGGGGATGTGGGAGGAGATAAGCCCGAAGATCTGGACATTTATGGAAAGCAGTCAGGAAATGGATCTGATTCGGGTCAGTATGCTGTTCTTGCCAGAACCACTACCATCGTGTTCTGCGATAAGTCATGAAACACTTGTTTTGGATAGCGCTTCAGCACTAGTCTGGGCAGATAAATAGTATGGATGTGACCCCCTTTTTGAAACATGTTGTGGTTGTACCAGTCTTGCCTTGTGCTGGACACTCCTTCATGTAACATCCTGCCACAAACAGGAGCAGACCACGTTTAAGAGCTGCTTCTAATCTACCTCTGTGGGGAAGTGTGCTGCTTCTTCCACACTGTTGCCCTAATTCTGTGCAAATATCTGGCTGGTGGTATTTTTGTGGAGTTGGTGACATATTCTGCTGCCTGTGCTGTGCACTCCTCTGTAAAAGTGCTCTCTGGAGCAGCTGCTTTCATGACCCACCATATACCTAGATCAGATCCTGGAATGTGCTAGGTGGCCTCAGGCCCCATTGAGTACAGTCAGATTTAAATGGTTATTGTCTTAGAGCTACACCTAGATGCCTGGTGGTCACCTGGCACAAACCTTGTAAAAAAAAATAATTTTGGCTTGTATGGTATGCTTAATTTAGTAATAGTTGAGTATTTTTGGGGGAAGAGGGAACATCACCCTGCAGCTGATCACTTCATAACGTGTTACGTGTACAAGACCATGAAGAAAGGGTTGGGAGCCTTGTTTGGATTTGACACACTGCTATTCTGTTGGCTCCCCAGAGCATTGTGCCCAGTGTAAGACCTTCATTACTAGGGCATTATCTGCTTATTAAAAGTACAAGAGGCTTAGTTCGCTTTGCTTCCCTCAGGTGTAGCTCAGGGGTGGGTCTTGCACCTCTGCATTGATGTCTTTGGAAACGCAGTGATGTAAAACTGTAACAGCACAACAGAAAATCAGTTGCAGAGGAACTTTTCCTGCTGGCAGCTGGGTGGGTGTTATAGCACAGGTGTTACACAGAGATCTCCCTGGGTTTGTTAAACCTTGAAGTTCATTCCTTGTTGATCCCAATGCAATGATGTGCAGAACAGTCCCTGACCTATCCTGTTGCTCTTCCCAAGAACACGACATACCTGAGAGGATGAAGACATCATTTTTATTACTCCTGTGCCTCTGTTGGCTTTATTAAAATTACTTCTGCAGATACTGGTAGCAGAGAGATGAGAATCAGGCCCACCGATTGTAAATTGAACTGCTTGCTGCAGGGAGTGCTGACTGAGACAGGATCTGGGTATTGGTTTGGTTTGCAGTTGTGTCTTTTGAAAGGTGAATGTTGCTGGCTTTTTTTGTTTTTGTGCTTAAATGAGCCCTAGGCTTTACTGATTCTTTATTTTATGCATCCTGTTAACTCTGCTGGCTCTGGTGTTTACTTCTTGGTCTTCCCAACAGTCTGGTCTCTTCCCCTGTACTGGTGCAGTAGCAGAAGTTCCTTTGCGGTCACCTGCAGCGGTTCTTGCTCGCAGCAGTACTGCATTATGAACACCTGGGCAGCTCTCAGGCAGCATCCTGTTGGGTTTAGCAATGCAGCACAGCTCTCAGCGGTAGGCTAAAACATACAGCTGCCTGCTTGGGACTGTTCCACTCTGCTGTTTGCAAGTCCCTGAGACTGCTGTGCTGTCGGGAGACGGGTTGTCACCTCCCAGCTTCCTTTGGTGTGGAACATGTTTGGTGTATTTCCTTCTGCGGTAGAGGAAAACTGCTTTTCCCACTCACTGCTGGCACTTCCAGCCTGATGCTAATGCAGCTACTGACTCCAGGGAGGAAGGGACGTGCCCCCAGGAGTTACTGTCTGTTAATGCTGCTGCTGGACATGATGAGGCTGAGCCCTGTGCCTGCAGGCATGGTGCCCTTCCTGAGAGCAAGGGTGGGGTGGCCAGCCTCAGGAGACCGAGTGCGCAAAGGCAGCGTTGTGCAGCCTGTCGTGCATCCCTGTTTGTTCAGATTTCCCTTTTGCATGTTCTCCTTTGTCAGCTTGGCTTGTTCTGTTCTCCCAGTTTGTGATTCTGTTTTTGTAACTCATGTGACCCGTTGCTTTCGGGTTTGTTGCTAACAGCTGCACACGGGGACGCTCCTCTCCGCACCTTTCAGCTTCATTCTTTGTTCTGGCAGAAATTCCATTTCCTGTTTTTATTGGTTATGATTTTTAGTTTTCTCTCTTGTGCTGGCTGTTTTTTCCTCCCTTTCAGGTTAGCTTTATCTCTTACAGTTAATGCTGCCTTCCTACCTGCCCTTACATTACTGCCCACAGCTCTCAGTTCTGCTTTACTGCCAGGTGCTCCTACCTGGATTGCACTTGTGCAGGGTGTTACATATATACCTAGTAGGTCCACAGCCCACCCTCCAAAAGCTAGGAGCTAAACCACGTGAAAACAGCACTGTCTCCAGTGGGAGAGCAGAGAGGCAGGACATCATTGCTGTACAAGGCTGTTTCAGCCAGCCCCGGTGACACAACAGAAAAGCACATAACAAAGCCACCCGGCTTTTGGTTCTGGTGTTTCTGTTTATTACCTGGAGGGCTCAGCCTCTGGCTGTGCCTTGCCCCTTCTCCATCCCAGAGACTTGTTTGGAGCAGCCTGCAGAGCTGGGCGGCCGCTGGGCAGCCAGGTGCATTTCTGCTGAGCACGTTTCTTCCTGCTCCGTATCTTGCTGGTGTAAAACCCCGTGGCTTGTGGGGAGGAGGGAAGGCGTGGATGGGTTTTGTCGTCTCCTTCATCTCTCTCCTGCCCGAGGAGCCCGGTTCGTGGCTGCCACCTAGGGCTGAGCCAGGGCTGGGCAGCGCTAGCTGAATTTTCCCAAGGCGTGGGGCTGTGCATGGCTCTCTGCTGCCCTCTCCACGGAAAAAATGTGGCAGGACAAGGAGACAGCAAGCCAGCCTGCGAAGCGTGCCCGATAGCTTCGCTGCTGCGCTGGGAGAAGTGCATCATTTCGGCAGGAGAGGTGCCCAGAGCTGTCGGGAACACCCCCAGGCTGAGCTTCTCGGTACGGCAGTGTGCTGCTCCCTGGGGAAATACAGGGTGCACAGTTAAAAGAGGGTGTGAGTGGCACAGGGAGCATCAGCACCGGGTGACAAAGTGAGTTGCTTGGCACTCGGCAGCAGAGGACAGAAATGAGACCCCCTGACAGCCAGGCAAAGTGTCTGGGGCTTGGAGGTGGCTGGTGCTGGAGGTGAGCATTTATGGAGGGCTGCTGCTCGCTGCCACCTGAAACACGGGCATCATCCCCATCCCGCGGCTGCCTTGTGGGCAGCTGGTTGTGGGTGCTGAAGGGAGCTCTGGTTTAACATCAGTGCTTCCAGTGCATTTTTAAGTCATTTTTCCCAGTAATACTAATTTCCATGACAAGGGGGTGATCCAACAGCAATTCTCAACCTATTTCCTCTTTGATTAAAATATCCACAGACGCTGCTGAAAGGCAAAGCTCTCTGGGACCTGCACTTGCCAGCTTCCAACTGGACGGTGGAGGACGTTGCCCGCTTCCTCTCAAAGCATCCCGAGGAGGTTGAGACAGATAACGGGTCGGTGTACACCTGGATGGATGCCTTCAATGAGACAGACAGGGCTATTCAGACCATCTCCCGCTTCATGGAGGTGAGATCATGCTGTAGTGTGGGCAGGGAGCTGGGGGACAGTGGCGCCTTGGCCTCCACTCACGTGGTGGGGTGGTTCCTGGGAAGGGAAGATCAATCTTCTTCAGTCCCTGTTCCGTAAATTACCATGCTTTGGTGGGGCCAAGTGCAAAGTATGTTAGAAAACACTATTTATTCGGGAGTCTAAATATAGATGTGGGAACCTAACTGTAGGCCTTGTTCTTGAAGCTCCTGCTTTGGCCATTGCATGTGGTTTCCCACCCTGTTGTTACTGGACGACTGAAAGTGGCTGCTCACTGCAGCCATGTCGCAGCTCATATTTCTGTTTGGGGTTTTAGCTGAGGACAGCAGCAAAGCTAGCAGCTTCTTGAAGCTGAGAAAGATGAAGCAAATAATGGAACTTGTTCTACATGTTATGCACTTCTCTTGGCAGATGAGTGCAAACAGAAGCATGTCTTGGCCTTTTGGGGGCCTGGTCCAAAGCCTTTGTGAGTTATCCACAGATTTTTAGAGGCTTTCGGTCAGACCTAGCTTATTGGTAACAGCAAAAATAAAACCTCATCTATGAAAACTGATGCTTGTATGGAATCCTATAGCCACTACTGTAATGCTTCCTAACCTCTTGTACAGAAAATACCTTTGGGTTATCTGTCAGGGACACCTGTTTGACTTGCAGATAACCAGTAAGCTGGGAAAAAAAAAAAAAAAAAGACATCTCTAGCAACTTGCTGGGCTGCTGTGAGCCATTGCAGGATATTTCAGTGCTACAGCCTTTTCATGGGCCTGATATTAGTATTGTAGAGTTACCTCTTTTCTGTCCCTCCTGAACTTAAAGTGTGTTCTGGTTTGATCTGATCCCATAAACACTTCCAAAATTGTCCCTGTCTAGTGTGTCAACTTGGACAAACTGGAGCCTGTGGCCACAGAAGTCCGTCTTATAAACAAGTCCTTGCAGCTTCTGGATGAAAGGAGGTTCTGGGCTGGTATTGTCTTCACTGAAATAGCTCCTAACAGCACAGAGCTCCCTCAGCATGTGAAGTACAAGATACGGATGGACATTGACAACGTGGAAAGGACCAACAAGATCAAGGATGGGTGAGGCCTGGCATACTGCCTTTTACACAATTTTTTACTGGGGTTGAGCTGACTGAGGATTTCTAACAGAAACGTCTTGTTCCCTTGGCAGGTACTGGGATCCTGGTCCCCGTGCTGACCCCTTTGAGGACATGCGCTACGTTTGGGGAGGCTTTGCCTACCTGCAGGATGTGGTAGAACAGGCCATCATCAGGGTGCAAACAGGCACGGAGAAGAAGACAGGAGTTTATGTGCAGCAGATGCCCTATCCATGTTACGTGGATGACATGTATGTATACAGGCTGCTTCAAAAGCTCCCAGGAGCATTCTGTCTTAGGAGGCATGGGCTTTTCTCGCTCCTCAAACATGGCTTACTGTGTTCCTATTATCAGTGTGGGAGCAGATCTTGTCAGCCTCCCTACTCTCTGAATTAGGGCTGCTGTATGGAGCACTAAGGATTTAGGATATGTAATGACTTGTGGAACCCTTCCCAGATCTGCACAGGACTTCCACATGCAGAGTGGGAGGATGAAATAGGAAGAGCACATTCGTGAGATGTGCCAGTACCCCCAAACCTGATACAAGCAAAACTAGCACTGAGAAAAAAAGCAGAGACCTTAGCACAGGAGGGTGGAAGGAAGACAGTTCAGAGCAGTCCCCACAAAAAGCAGCTCTTTGAACCTGCTCTTCAGTTGAGTGAGAACTACAACGCCAGCTCCCACTCAGGGCTGGTGACGTGCTTTAGACCCATCAGCCTCACCTTGTGGTGAGACACTGACACTATGTCATGGTTTACACTTGGGCTGCTTTGTGCAGTGAAGCCCTAGCCATCGCCATGCTCTGCTAACCATTGGGTGGTACCCAAAGTCACACTAATGTTTCTCACTTTGTTCTTCTGTCCCTTTTCTTCCTGCTCTTAGATTTCTGCGTGTCATGAGCCGCTCCATGCCTCTCTTCATGACTCTAGCTTGGATCTACTCAGTGGCTGTGATAATTAAGGGCATCGTGTATGAGAAGGAAGCCCGGCTGAAGGAGACAATGAGGATTATGGGCCTTGACAATGGCATCCTTTGGCTAAGTTGGTTCATTAGCAGCCTCATTCCTCTCCTGATGAGTGCAGGTCTGCTGGTGCTGATCCTCAAGGTGAGCCCACTGGTTCGGTCTGTGACAGCAGAATCCAGAGCTTTGATGTGTAGTGGCCTGAACTGGCACATCGAGAAGGAGGTAGTGGTTGTTGACTGATCTTTGGGAGCAGGGTTTTGGAATTAAAACAGAGATGATTTGCTGAAAACTGCAGGGTGTGCTGTGATAGGTTCAGTGCCCTTGAAAATGCACCTCTGGTAGCATCTCACTTCAGGGAATACTGCTGTGCAAATTGCAGCCAGCCCAGTGTCCCCGTCCCCTCAGCAGCATTGCTGAGAATCTCGTTTTACTAGAGCCATTTTAGAGAGCCCTTGCAAAGTTTGATGTGCCTGTTTTTCACTTTCCAGATGGGGAATCTGCTACCTTACAGCGACCCAAGTGTGGTGTTTGTTTTCCTCTCGATCTTCGCTGTTGTGACCATTCTCCAATGCTTCCTCATCAGCACCGTGTTCTCCAGGGCCAACCTGGCAGCTGCGTGTGGGGGTATTGTGTATTTCACACTGTACCTTCCCTATGTGCTGTGTGTTGCCTGGCAGGACTACGTCAGCTTCTCACTCAAGATCTTTGCGGTAAGTCTCAAGGATACTGCAGCACTCTAGCTGGACAGTGATAATTAGCGGGGAGGGGGCAATGAGAGGATAATTTTCCAGCGTAAGAAGCTACTAGGGCTGAGCTTTTGTTGGCTTTGGTAGGAGTAATTTAGCTACATGAAGCTCGTTTCATCTTTTTATTCTGTGGTGCTGTACCACCAGATAGGCAGGGCTGTAGGAACCATTTGACTTTCTCCTCACCTGCCTGGAGAAGGTGGCCTAATGGTGTCTTCCCTCATATTAAAGTCCACAGAATAATGGAAGGAACAGGGAAGCAAACTTTTTCTGGGTGGTGGTCCAGCAGAGATTTCAGGCTTTACTTACTTGAACAAAACAAAAAAGGAGTCTGCCAGTCCCTCTAGTGATTCTAGTGATGCTCCTTGGACTAATTTTTTCCTGTAAGGTCTCCAAACTAGGTTGCTTTAGCCTTGCACTAACAGTGAGCTGCCCAGAACTGAGTAGTTGTGAAAAACTTTGTGTGTTCATGCCTCCCATTTGCAGAGCCTGTTGTCTCCAGTAGCCTTTGGCTTTGGTTGTGAGTACTTCGCACTGTTTGAAGAGCAGGGAGTTGGTGTTCAATGGGACAACTTCTTTGAGAGCCCACTAGAAGAAGATGGCTTTAGCATCACCACATCTGCCGTCATGATGTTGTTTGACACGTTCCTGTATGGGGTCATGACCTGGTACATTGAGTCTGTCTTCCCAGGTGAGGTCTGCTTCTGAGTGAGGGTCATACCTTCACGCTTTCACATGGATCCTCTTGCCTTACTCCTTTGACAAGGTGCAAAATGGGCCTATTTTTAAGCAGAGCTGCAGAAAAGTCATGGAGGAAAACTCCATACCAGCATTACAGGGAGGCTGTTGTGGCTATTATCAGTGTCTGTTTCCCAGTACAGAGGCAGTGCCCCATTGTGGTGCTGGTTAAGATAGCCCCAAAAGCTTTGGTGCATTTCAACTGTTCCCTTCTCTGAACTGCTAATTCCATAAACCATGCCATAGGAGGCATTGAGAATATCAGACCACATGTGGATGCTTAATGCCTTCCAGCATAGGACCTCTAACCCTAAAATGGAATTTTGGAAAAGAGATTGTTCTCATCCTGAAGACTGTCAGTGTCTTCATCAGTAAATATCTCCTTAGTCCTGCCTAACCTAGAGGCTTACTACGGGGGTAAAATACTTGCCTTCATGTTATGAAAGCTAGCTTGGGAAAATGGTCTGCTGCAGTTGGGCTCATGTAAATTTATTTATTTATTTATTTATTTATTTATTTATTTATTTACCCACTCTTTAGGCCAGTATGGAATTCCCAGGCCCTGGTACTTTCCTTTCACAAAGTCATATTGGTTTGGCGAAGAACAACAGGACAGGCAGCCCCTTCATCCTGACCAGAAGGGGCCTTCAGAAGGTAAGTGTTGGAAATAAAGGAGCCCGTCTGCAGTGCAGTGTTGGGGTCTCCCTCTTTGAAAGCAGAGCTCACGGGCAGCAGGACTGCGTGGCTGAAGTGAAATTGGTCTTCCATTTGTTCTCAGTTTGGGTACACTCATCAGCTGTGTGTATCTAGGTAAACCCAAGGTAATTAGCCAGGTGGATACTGAAGCCTCAAAGTTGAGAATTTCTCTCATTTTTGCTGACCCTGGTGACACTGGAGATTTCTAACCTCCAGATGAAGCCAAGAGAGTGAAGAGAGCTAAAGGGCAATCTCTATGGAAGGTTCCTGTAACTAGGAAAGAAATGTAGCCAGTTAATTGTATTGCTCATTTCTCCATGGATCTCCACAAATTTGGAGGAATGTGTTGTTCGTTAGAGTTCTCACACAGTTAAATAATCTGTCTCTACTTTGCTGTTTTCCTTCCAGTTTGCAAGGAGGAAGAGCCTGTGCATCTGAGCCTTGGTGTTTCCATCCAGAACCTGATAAAGGTTTATCGTGATGGCAAGAAAGTTGCTGTAGATGGTCTCACACTGAACTTCTATGAAGGGCAGATCACATCCTTTCTGGGACATAATGGAGCAGGGAAAACCACTACCATGTAAGATCAACATAATACTTTTGGGAAGTGGGGGAAGTGGCTCTGAATGCTACTGTACCTATCAATATGGTGCAGGTACAACTGCAGTGGGGCTCTGCTGATGATGCTCTGCTGATTTCAGTTGAGCTTTGTTTATTTACTCCAGCTGCCTCAGAAGATGCACAGATAAAGGGGACTGAAACTGGAGGGAGTTCAGACTGCGACTGAATGCATCTGCTGGCAGGCAGCATATTTTTAGTAATCCCATTTGTGATTCTGACTTATCAGGATAAGGAAATGAGTTGAGCTTGAAAGGATGGGAAGCTTTTAGAGGAAAAGATATTTCCTTCAAGCAATGTCATGTGGGTGTGCTTTGATCACTGTGTTAAAACCACTGGAGCCAATTCTTCATCCATTAGTGAGATGTTTGTCAGACTACTTCCCTAATGCAGGATTTCCCAAGGGCTTTCACCTGCTCTTCATTGATCCATCCTAGCATATACAGCAGCCACTTACTAGTGGTAGAACCTGCATATCTGTTTTGTTTGTTCTTCAGGTCCATCTTGACTGGCTTGTTCCCTCCAACCTCGGGCACTGCCTTCATCCTGGGCAAAGATATCCGCTCCGAGCTCAGCACCATCAGGCAAAACTTGGGTGTCTGTCCACAACACAATGTGCTGTTTGACTTGTGAGTAGCATCCATGAGATGCAGGGCTGTTGTTATCCAACTGGTATTTGGGTTCCTTCTGAGACACTAGTGTGCTTCCAGCTGGGATGGATGTATCTTCAGCTGTGGGGAGGGTGACTGACAGCAGGGTGGTGTGAGAGTGGTAGAAGGACATTCTGTTCATTAGTGTGTTCATGCATGTTTATGTATTATCAACAAGAGCCTACACTTTCATCTTTGTCCTCTTTCTGAGGAAATCTGCTACACTAAACTTACTGAGCCTACTGGTTTGGGGTGTTAAGCACTGCCAAGCTCCTCTAAAGGAGGATTATTTGCATTGTGGCTGAACAGTCACACTCTGAAATCAGGTCTGAGCTGAGCACACCCAATCTGTAGCTGCTGTCTAAAACCTCAGCCTTAAGAGATGTTTTCCCTAGCAGACAAATGCGCTTGCTGTAACACTAAATGCAAAGGATGTATGCCAGCGTGGTGCTCTCAGCTGTGCCCTGAGTTTGTTCTTGTTCCCCAGGCTCACTGTGGAGGAGCACATCTGGTTCTATGCTCGGCTCAAAGGGCTGCCGGAGAAGCAGGTGAAAGAGGAAATGGAGCAGATGGCAATGGATGTTGGTTTGCCTCACAAACTGAAAGCCAGGACAAGCAAACTCTCTGGTAGGTTCAGCAGCTTGTACATTTCTGAGTAGCTCCCTCAGCCCTCCCTCTCAGCAGAGCTTGGCAGAGGCTGCATCACAGATCTCGTCTGGATCTTCCAGTTAAGGCTGGATCCTCTGCAGGCTACCATACAACTTGACACTTAAAAAATTAGGTATTTACTAAGTACCTAATCATCTAAATTAGGAAGCATAATGATCTTACAGTATTTCATGCTGATACCATAAAAAGTCAATCACTTTCTATGAATATCCTGTACTTGCTTCCATCATGACACAGGCATCCACTCTAGCCATGGAATTTGCATACCTGTGATAAAGCTACGTGTGATATTTGTTTTCCAAGTGCTTACTAGTATGTTTGGGCTTTATGGGGTTAGGTGAGGGTGGTTCAGACCATAACCTAACCTCCAAGTCATGTGGTGTTTGTGAACAGCACATGCACTTTTTATATCAACTTCTGCTACTTCAGTTGACATCCTGGAGTGTCCTTCCATTTTGTTCCAGAATGCCAGGATTCCTGTGTCATTCTGTACCAGATACTTGGGGACTGAGACTGCTTTGTCTCAGTCAACATGTTCACAGACTGCACATTTGTCCTTGGAAAGGGAGTGTAGATGGCCTCAGGTTGGCTTCACTGAGAAGAGTGTAACAGAAGAGAGGTTGACGAGTATATAATAATTCCTCACTGCTGTCTCTGATGCACTTACACAGGAGCGAGTCTCTTGGGGACCTCCTGCTGTAGTTCAGGCTTCTAAAGACCTGTGCTCCATATCCTCAAACACAGTTAGGCCTCCAAGCAGGAAATTTGCTACTGCTGATGTAGCAAAAATACACGTAATTCACTTATAGAGGGGGTTGCAAGATGTGGTTTGCTGTAGAAGAAGAATTGGGCAGCGCTGGGGGAAAACCATCCCAATGAATTATCCCCTGTCCTGCAGTTTATGGGACCCTGAAGGCCTGAAACACTAGCAGCACTGTCTTCTCAGTATTCAATTCTGCTTTCTCTTGGAGAGCTCAGTTTCCACTGTGCTGCGTTTGTTGTTCTCCTGCTCTCTGTGTCAGCCTGAATTCCTCTTTCTTGTTGTGCCTGTCAGGTGGCATGCAGAGGAAGCTCTCAGTTGCCTTAGCCTTTGTGGGTGGCTCCAAGGTTGTCATTCTGGATGAACCCACGGCTGGGGTGGATCCTTATTCCCGCAGAGGGATATGGGAACTGCTTCTGAAGTATCGGCAAGGTATGTGGTCTTTTTCTGTACTCCCAATGAAATCTGTCATGTGAAGCAAAAGAAAATCTCTGATTCGTGACTGTTCCCAAAATAGAAACGTGTCTTTGCAACGCTATTGTTGCCTGCACTGAGGAAGGAACAAAGAGCATGTGGGACAAGCGTGTTCTGATCTTTCACCTGTCCTCATTTCTCATCCCATTCATGTCAGAGCTCATGAACAAAACCCCTTGATGTATTGTGAGAACAGTAAAGCCAGAAATTCACCCTTTTCTTGCAGCAGTGTCCTGTTGTAGTGCAGCCATGCTTGTTGACGTGAAATTAACCCACTTCAGCTAAGCAGGGCAATGGTGTGTAGAGAATGGAGAGAATATAACTGTGACAGCAATTGTGAACCTTTTCCATACTGCTATCCTTGTGCAAACGAGCTTCAACCTGGGTCACAAACCTCCTATGCAACTTCATATTAAAACCCAGATGATCATGGCCTTTCTTGTTTTGCAAGCTTGGGTATGGTTGTTTTATGCCAGTGTCTTCCTTTGCTTTCTTGCAGGCCGCACTATCATTCTCTCCACACACCACATGGATGAGGCAGACATTCTGGGCGACCGGATTGCCATCATTTCTCATGGCAAGCTCTGCTGCGTTGGCTCTTCTCTCTTCCTGAAGAACCAGTTGGGAACAGGCTATTACTTGACCCTGGTCAAGAAGGATGTGGATTCTTCTCTGAGCTCCTGTCGAAACAGCAGCAGCACAGTGTCCTATCTGAAAAAGGTACAACTGACCATTCCTGCTTATGTTCTTTCTTCCTGCATGAAATTTTAGGCTTACAGCATTTGAGATTTTACATGACAGAATATATTGAAGAAAAACCCCTTATTCTTAAAAAGAAGGGTTGCTTGCTTTCGTAGGTGCCATGGCAGACAACTACAGCTATTTAAATTGTTGCATGGGATATATGCCTCTAATAGAGTTTATTTCAACACCAGTGTTTCCAAAGCTGATTGGAGAGAGACAAGATAGATGAAATGCACCCTTCTGTAATACTTAAATTGACTGATGTGACTTCTTGCTTGTATTTTATCCCTTTGCAGTAGTATGTCACCTTTACTTTGACTCTTCTGTGGAATATCTAGCATGATGCAGCATCTGTTTGGAATTATAAAGAGTGTAGCGTCTACGTAGGCCCCTTTTCTAACTAAACATTGCTTAATGGTTGTCTTTTCTTTTTGTGACTAGGATGACAGTGTCTCCCAGAGCAGCTCCGATGCTGGCCTTGGCAGTGACCATGAAAGCGACACCTTGACAATAGGTGAGGCTCGGGAAAAGAGTATATAACATTCAGTCCCAGTGCTAACATTGCTCATCCTTTGACCTTGAAAAACTGCCTTAAATTTGTGTCTCTGTGTAGCTACAGTCTTGGGACAGTTATCAAGTTCACAGACACAGCATTTTTAAATCCATAAATACAGGAACATTTTCCTCCTGTGAGCCACTTCGAGTTCATGTTGTCTTGAGATTTAATAGCTAAAGGTGACATAGTTGCTAGGGCTGTTAGCAATATGACTTGCAAGGCTGCTGGTAGCACGTAACAGATCGCTCACATTCTACAAATAAAAGGAATAACCAGACTTAGGTCCAAGTCTTTGCTAAAAATAAATGGAAGTCAGATTTTCCTTGGAAATGAGCTGCTTTCCAGAGAAGTCCCATATTCCTTCCTTTGCTTCTGACAGGATTATTTTAGGCTGAGCTGATTTTTCTGCATAATGAACAAAGTCAAAAGATGAATACTACCTTTTTCATTGGTTCTTCTAGATGTGTCTGCAATTTCAAATCTCATTACAAAACATGTTCCTGAGGCCAGACTGGTGGAGGACATTGGCCATGAGTTAACCTATGTCTTGCCATACAAAGCTGCTAAAGAGGGAGCTTTTGTGGAGCTGTTCCATGAGATTGATGACCGTCTCTCTGACCTCGGCATTTCCAGCTATGGCATTTCTGAAACTACCCTGGAGGAGGTGAGTGAGCTAAACCTTCTTTTTTGACTTAAACCACGGAAGTGAATTAGTGAATTATGTCAGAAACAAGGGCAAGGCAGTCTTGTCTCCACTTCCAGTAAATAGTTGCCTGTTTATTGTGGAGCAAGCAGTTCTGTCCTCCTCTCCAAAATGGATTTTATTCTGTACCATTAAAGTATTTGTGATAAAAATGGAAATGTAATACAGGCAAGCTAGGTCCTTTGTACTCAGTTGCACTTCACTGAGATGTCTGTCATGTAAAGTTTGGCCCCAAATTGGCTTCTAATGACTGTGTAAATACCTTTGAGGTGTTTTTAGGGATGCTTTGTGCTGCACTTAACCGGAAACATGCATTTTCAGTACTGGAGGTTGTTGTTTACAGAAACCCTACGGCCATATGCCCGTGTCAGGGTTTGGGGGCTGATCCTTGTGATTGTGTTCTGATACATTTAGTACCAAGGTATTTCACTCAGACATAGGAAATGATGTTCATTTAAGACATACTGAGAACTGATGTTGTAAAGGTGAAACAACTGCAGTGTTGTTACAGCCTGTGCTTCTGGGGAAGCTAAGAGAAAGTCCATGCTTGAGTCACCCAGCGGATAGAGCCTATATCCTCTGTTCTCATGATACGAATGTCAGTCTTAGGCTCTGTCATGGCATTTCCTGAAGGAGTCCCCACAATATTGCATCCCTTCTAATTTTCACTGACACTTACCATTGCCTTTCAGATATTCCTCAAAGTGGCTGATGATAGTGGTGTGGATGCAGAAACCTCAGGTGAGTGTAGTTGTCTCCTACAGCGTTGAGGGAGACTTCAGGGAGGGGTATACCCTGTATGTGTTGTTTAAGAACATGTCTGACAGAGCCTAGATATTTCAGGAGTAATGTTTCAGTGCAGGGCTTAGCTTCCTGGGGATGAAATGATGCAGTGGATATATCAAACGAGGAGTGTTGCTGTTCTCAGTTGTTAGCCTTGGACAGGTGGGTGACCTTTGTGTATGGCAATGTGTCCAGCTATACAGTGACATGTGCCCAGGTGTGATTGCCTCTATTTCAGGCTGAAGCGGAGCTCTTCTGTGGTGAGAGCTTTCATGACCTAAAGTAGCTGTTCTTAGTATGCTTAAAGTCTGCTTGTTTACTGTTACTTTCTGTCTACTCAGTAACAGCACAGTCATTTTGGAAAAGTGCAGTTTCAAGTTTCTGACTGTGTTGTGACTTTGAGTGACACTGCTGTCTACTCTGAGGAGTAGGAAGAACTTTTGACAGGGTCACAGTACCCTCTGACTTCCTCTTTCTCTTTTCCTGAGAGCAGCTCACTGAACTAAATGTTTGTGGCAGTGTTTCCTGATAAACTAATGCTAGCAAATTGTGCTTAGTGTCATGTGCATATTAAACAAGAATTTTCTCTTGGTGAGAACAGCCTGCAGTTTCTAGGGCTTAGTGAAAAATTTAAAAAAATAATAAAAATAAAAAAATAAAAAAATTAGATGTCCAGTGCACTGGAAGAAGCTTCTAGGACAGCACACACGGAATAGTGCATAAACCATATGACCTTGCAGAGTGACAGTCATGGTTTTAGGTTTTTCTGTACTGGAATCACTCCAACTCAGCTCCTCGGTTTACAGATGGGCATCACGTAAAATGAAAACAATACTGCTTTGCTTTCTCTGGTGCTAACTGGAGATCAATGGAAGCAGTTCAGCTAACCGTAACTGCATTATTTTCAGATGGGACATTGCCAGCCAGAAGGAACAGGCGTGCGTTTGGAGACAGACAGAGCTGCCTTCGTCCATTTACAGAAGACGATGCATTTGACCCTAATGATTCAGACATAGATCCAGGTATTGAGGGTTCCCAAGCCTGTTTTCTTCTTGTGGACACTCTTTCACATTATAAATATTGCAGATTACAAGGCTGAGAGTACCAAAGGGTTAGTGGCTTATTTGCCTTTAGTAGGCATTGCAGTATCCATTGCCTGTTCCAACCTCCTGTCAAGGCTCAAGGAGATACAGCTATAAATGAATTCTTGTGAATTTCTGTTGCTTCTTCAACCTGTTGCTCTCTTTTCTTTGTGAGTGAGTAACTGGTCCAGCCATCACCTTGTTTCTCCAGCACAGAATTGGCCAGGGTATATTTTTGTGAGCTTGTAATTAATTGTTTCTTGCTTCTTGCCAGCAGAATCCAGAGAGACAGACCTTCTCAGTGGCATGGATGGGAAAGGCTCCTACCAGATGAAGGGCTGGAAGCTGTCCCAGCAGCAGTTCGTGGCTCTGTTGTGGAAGAGGCTGCTTATTGCCAAGCGAAGCCGGAAAGGCTTCTTCGCTCAGGTGAGCAAAAGGGGGCTTGTGCAAGTGAAAGGAGGTAGAGGATAACCAAGTGGTTACCACGTATTCTTGCACAGGAATTCTTACAAATGAGATTCAAATCCAAATTATACCTTAAGAGAAGCAAGTGGGGTCTGAGTCCTCTGTATGCCACGTGAGTGACATGATTCCATGTCAGGATAGGCCTTGTCTTGGTATCGAGAGAAGCCATGGTAATTTACAAAGACCTTCCTGGGAAACTTTGAAAAAAAGTCTTGATCCATTGACTCACCTGGAGCTGATGATGCCACTGGAACATTCACTTTAAAAATGCTCACTCTTTCTTTGCAATTTCAGATTGTGCTGCCAGCTGTCTTTGTGTGTATTGCTCTCATGTTCAGCCTGATCGTTCCTCCCTTTGGGAAGTACCCCAGCCTGGAATTGCAACCCTGGATGTACGATGAGCAGTATACTTTTATTAGGTATGTTCTTTGTGGCACAGAAATAGTGCTAAATCCTAAAATTGTTTTATTCTCTGCTAACTTAAGTTACCGAGTACTGAATTCCTTACTGTATAGTTTAAATTTGCTTTCTGTGGTTAGCTCAGAAGTAAATTTGAAGGGAATGCTGGTGTTTCCTTTTTGGACCTTTAACTGCCATCCTTAACTACTAGCAAGGCCATATCCATTTCTGAACGGTGTTATGACCAGTAATGCTGTGCAGAAAAATAAATGTAGACCAGAAGTGTGTTTGTGCTCCTAGGCCAAGTGTTTTTCAAAGGGAAACCTCCACCCATATCCTTTTCCTGAGCTTTGTCACTGTGTTCTCAGCCTTACTCCACCGCTGTTTTTGCTGCGTGTGTGTTAACCCACTGACCCGGTGGTGTTTGTCTTCTCTATCCATAGCAATGATGCTCCAGAAGATGCAGGCACTCAGAGGCTTTTGGATGCCCTTCTCAATAAGCCTGGCTTTGGGACACGCTGTATGCAAGGACACTCCATCCCGTAAGTAGAACTCAGTGCTGGGAAGGGGAAGCCCAGCCCTGGTTTCTGGTCACTCGGTAGATTTAGTCAGCTTCAGGGAATGATACTTACACATGGCCAGGGCAGGATTTAAACCAAAAGGGTTGTAATTACATTAACATTTTAACGCTCAGGACCTTCTAGAAAGTGCCAGCACCTGGCATAGTAAGGGAGCAGGGTCTGGATGCAAGTCCTCACTGACAGAGCTGGAAAGGAGACTGTTGTCTCTCCCTCAAGTTACTGTTCAGTTCTGAACCAAAAAAATAAAAGGACCTAGTTATAGAATCACAGACTGGTTTGGCTTGGAAGCAGCCTTAAAGTTCATCTAATTCCAGCACCCCTGCAATTGGCAGGATCACCTTCTACTCTTGACTGTACCTATTCCCACAATCCTAAGTTTCCAGCTGCACTAAAAAAATCCAGGTTAGCACCCCCACAAACACCAGCAGACAGGATGGAGAGCCAAGCAGCACTGATGGTATTTCCTAACTCTGCTACTGTCTTGCTGCATGGCCTTGGGCAAATCACTGAAGATCCGGGCCACTTGTGTAGAAAGGATATACAGAGTCCAGTTGGTTTTGTGCCTAGGCAGGAAGAGCTGCAGCTCATCTTCACTGGATGATGGGAAAGGGGGTGACGGTTGCCTTACCTCTGTCCTGACACAGAGACACTCCTTGCACCGTGGGGCAGACGGAATGGACCACTGCTGCAGTCCCAGAGTCAGTCCTGGACATCTTGAAAGGCAACTGGAGCATGGAGAACCCTTCCCCATCGTGCGAGTGCAGCAATGAGAAGATCAAGAAGATGCTGCCTGTATGTCCCCCTGGTGCAGGCGGGCTGCCACCCCCACAGGTAGGAGGGAGTTGAGGGGTCCTGCAGTGTGGGATGGTCCTAGAGAGCGGAGTGGCTGGGTGTGATTAATACTTTATACTGTACTGAACAAAATTTATCTGATTTGGCACTTGCATTTTCTAATGGATATTCATCTGTGTTTCCCCGGTGACACCAGCGAGAACAAGACACTGCTGATATCCTCCAGAATCTGACAGGCCGCAATATTTCAGACTATCTAGTGAAGACCTACGCGCAGATCATTGGAAAAAGGTAGCTGTTAACATGCCCTGTCCCTTACCTCCCCACCAAACACACTGTGCTGTCAGCGGGATGCTTCACAGCTCAGCCAAATAGGTCTTGGCAACCCAAACTCTTAGCTCCTCTGACTGTCCTGATCCACAGTTCAGGTGTTTCTGCTTTATAGTGATGCCATGGCAGTTCTGGGGCAGGGAGGCAGGCATGTCCTGAGCCTTGAGGGTAAAGTAATGGGAAGGACGGGGTGCAAACCCCAGGAGTTTTACCAGAGAGGAGTGGTGGGACATGGAATCATAGAATGGTTTGGGTTGGAAGGGACCTTAAAGATCATATGCCAGATGTGAGGGTGTATTGCACCCTTTTCCCTGGCTGTGTGCCTGAAGCACTGGTAGGGGTTGTCTCCTCTTTTTCCATGTATATCTCATGTGCTTTCTTTTCTGTCTCTGCAGCTTAAAGAATAAGATCTGGGTGAATGAGTTCAGGTGAGTTTGTACATTTTCTCTAGTTTGTTTGTTTCCACTGCCCCCTGTGCATTGTGTTGAGCAAGGTTCTCAGGACAGCTCCACCCCGTTTCATAGTTTATTGTGCGTGGCTCTTAACTGCCAAGTGTCCCAGGAACACTTCAAAGGATACAGCTGGGACAACCCCAGAACACACTGCTGGAAAACCTGCCTGGTTTATATGGAGAGCAGTCCTGGCTTGTAGGGATTGACAGGATCAGCCAATACTGTCTCACAGGAGGTGCTGTTTTTGCAAGCAAGAAAAACAGAGGAATGTCCTGCTCTGCCTGCACAGGCAGCAGAGGACAGCTGCATTCATTAAACACAGTCTATGTCTTTACAAACAGCACACTGTAGTCATAAACTGGTAATTTAACCCCAGACATAAGGGGTGGAAGACATCAGGGCTAAGTAGCAATGTGGAAGGGTCAAAGTTTGCCCTTCATGTAAGAGTGGGGACACGTGCCTTGGTTGTAGTGCAAGAAAATGAGACATCTGGGAAAGAAGAAGTGATGTTTTCTGGAGGTGTGTAGTCAGATGTGTGCTTCACTCTCCATCTGTACCCCCAGGTATGGTGGCTTTTCCTTGGGAGCCAGCAGTTCCCTCATGCTTCCTCCAAGCCATGAAGTCACTGATGCCATTAAGCAGGTGAAGAAAATCTTGGAGCTAGCGCAGGTGAGTAGCTGTCTCCCATAAACCCAGATTGTGTTCATGTGACAGAGTTCTGTTATTTGAGAGATGGCTTGGAAAGTGTAAAGTGAGAATAGTTTGTGTGTTAGCTTTCCAGTGGCTTCTCCCCATCACCTCTCAGCTGGGGTTTTCCAGGCTGGTATTGGGCAGCAGCAGAAGGCTTGGAAATGCACTCATCTGACACTTGCACAGCCCTCATTGCTGATGCAGGTTCTACCCAACACCATCTGCAAGTCAATGGGGATTACAGCCACCTCTGAGTGCTGTGTGGCAGGGCAGAGCAGGCTGCCTCAGGGACTTAACAAGCTTCTGTAAAACCTCACTTAAGTTCTTCTATGCCAAGTCCGTCCTGGCTCAGAAGAGAACTTGGTCCACTGCTTTCTTCTGAGACTGCCTCTGGGCTGTGGTGTCACTGAAGATTTTCTGCAACCCTGATTTAATACTTGTCACTGGGTAGAAAAAAAAAAAAAAAAACACACAAAAAAAAAACCAACAACAACTACAACAAAACAGGCCTAAGGCTGATCTCTCTTATTGGTAGGACTGCAGAAGGGAAAAGAGTGAGGGGAAAGCTACACTTTCTAACCTTCTTACCACCTCTGTCTCAGAGGATACAGTCTGCAGACTAGAAAGAAAACTGCCAGAGCCATGAAAAACCTAGGGTGACCCCCAGAGTCCAAGATGTAAGAAAAGAGGGGAAGTAACTCTCTCTTTGCTGTTTGCAGGGGAGTTCTGGAGATCGATTTCTCAACAGCTTGGCAAGTTTCATGAAAGGCCTGGATACAAAGAACAACGTGAAGGTAAATCAAGCATCCTCACTGCTGTGCCTGCTGCTTGAAGCTCTGGTAACCAGGAGTTATTTTCAGTTAGCAAAGCCTCAGCAGTTTGCCTTGGACAACTATGCAGCCTAGAGCTCTCTGCATTTAAATCATTTGCTAGTGGAGAAGATGCAGGTTATATTCTTACAGTTTTCACTGAAATCTGTTTGTCCCTGTTCAGGCCTAAGGCTCAGAACGAGTTCTGTGCTGAATCAGTGGCTTGGTTTCAAGGCACATGCTCTTGCTTCCAGCAGCCTCTAATGGTTATTGGTCAAACTGTATGTCTGGTCCCTGAGCAAGCTGGCTGGAAAAAGAAAGAAATTGCATACCCTCAACATAGGAAGGGACATTCTGCAGGGCTCAGGAGTCTGTTCCGTGGCTGATACACTTGGTGCCTTTCTGATGCTGATGTGGTCTCTTGCAGGTGTGGTTCAACAACAAGGGCTGGCATGCCATTGCCTCCTTCCTAAATGTGATCAACAATGCCATCCTTCGGGCCAACCTGCAGCAAGGCAAAAACCCTAGTGCTTACGGGATCACTGCCTTCAATCACCCACTCAACCTCACCAAGCAGCAGCTCTCTGAAGTGGCTCTGTAAGTCCTAATGTGAATATAAATGGGTTTGGGATCATCAACTGCTGATTACTGGAAGCTGACAACGTGTGCAGTGCTGTAGCATCATTGATGGGCAGTCAGTGGCTTGTGGCAATGAGGTTCTACTATGCTTCCCCTAATTTTCTGTGGTCTGGGCAGGGTAGTTGAACCCCTCACCTCTCAAGGAAGGTGAATAACCTGCACACAAGAGACAGCAGTGGTTTTGTAAGGGTTCCATAAGTCACTTACTCTCTTTCTGTAGCTGGTGTAAATAGTGTAAAAAGAACCTGTCACCACTGTTTCCACACTGTTATGTTCTCAAAGCTTCAGTGGTTTATCTCCAAAGTGTGATAGATCCTCCCTAGACAGCTGCATATGTGGAGGTCACAGAATGAAAGGGAACATCTTTGTTATATGAAGGTAGTTCCTTATTCCTCAGTGCTATGCAAGCTTTTTGTGTGTAGTTCCTTGAAGTTGTAACTTCTAAAAAACAATGAAATCCTCTGTTCCACTGCTGCTTGGGGAATTTCAACAGTGTAACTGCCCCTTTCCTTTCTCAGCCATATCCAGAAGGTGACTTGCCATGCATATGGTCATTCATTAGTCCCAAAGTGCCACCACTTGACAAATCGATAGATCCTGTTCAGTTTTGCCCACTGTCTCAGCCTGGTGGGCATGCAGTAATGCACAGGGCTTACTCAGTATCACTGAGGCATTGATGAGTTCACAAGCTGAATCAGGAGTCATAAGCTGTATGCAGATACATCTGTCAAATCTTAAGAGCACAGCGATGGCAGGTGACAGTCAGAGATACCTTTCTTTGGACTTAAAAAAACAAAAGCAAAAAAATCCCAACCCCAGTAAGTGCATTAAGTGAGAAACAAAGTTACATAGGGTGATGGTGAGGAAAGCATAAAGTAGGCTATGGTGCTGAAGTTACCAACTTGTCTCCAGGTTTTCGTGCTGTCTTTGAGGTGCTTACAAGCTGTACAGACTCCTTTGATCATACAACCCTGTAGTTAACATGTCCTGGTGTGGTAATCCTTTACCCTGCAAAACAAGGGCAGCAGAAGGAGAACCAGTTTCTGTGCTGCCCTGCATGAGCTGCCTAACCTCATCTCAAGGAAGCCAGTACCAACATACAAACACTTTGCTTTCTTTCTTTTTTTGTCCAGGATGACCACCTCTGTGGATGTCCTAGTCTCCATCTGTGTGATCTTTGCCATGTCCTTTGTTCCTGCCAGCTTTGTGGTCTTCCTCATCCAGGAACGTGTCAGCAAGGCTAAGCACTTGCAATTCATCAGTGGTGTGAAGCCTGTGATCTACTGGCTGGCCAACTTTGTCTGGGATATGGTAAGGGCTGAACCGTGCTTTGTGACTGTGCTTAATTTGTCCTCGATCCTGTGTTTACAGGGTGTCCACTGAAATGTAAAATGTAGCTGGGGCCAGTGGGCACAACATTAGTTCAGTGGACAGCTGTGACTTCTGCCTTTACACTCTTGGGACTATGTTGAGACAAAGAACACTGAACAGAAGATAGGAAGACAACCATAAGCTCCAGCATTGGTATTTTTAATGTCACTTTAAAATACTTGCCCCAGAATGTTTGTTTGCCACTTGTTCTGCTTATTCACATCAGGCTTTTCAACCCATGGTGTCCAGAACCCCTGAGAGACTATTAACTGCTTCAAGGGGGGGCAAGAAATGTAAATGCATATGTACTACACTGCATCTCACACATTTGACACTTCTAAGAGTCTCCCATTGCAAGTGGCCTTGGGAACACTACAGGATGTTGAAAATCATTGGTTCAGAGCAGAAAGACACCTTCATTTTTGTCATCTAGAAACAAATCTAAAGCTGTTTTTTTTTTTTTTCACCTTCCAGTGCAACTACATTGTTCCAGCCACGCTAGTCATCATCATCTTCATCTGCTTCCAGCAGAAATCATATGTATCCTCCTCCAACTTGCCTGTACTGGCTCTTCTTCTGCTTCTCTATGGGTAAGGGATTTCTCCTCAGAATAATGACTAGAAAGGAACTTAGATTTGAAAGATCCTTATCTAATGTTGCTGCCTTTCCTCTTGCAGGTGGTCTATCACCCCTCTCATGTATCCAGCCTCCTTTGTGTTCAAAATCCCCAGCACCGCATACGTTGTGCTGACTAGTGTGAACCTCTTCATTGGCATCAATGGCAGCGTGGCCACCTTTGTCCTGGAGCTCTTCACCAACAATGTAAGTCTCCCCAGAAGCTCCTTAGCAGGGGTTTAAACGTGGGCATTTCCTATGTTTAAAAGGAATTTCCTGCATGTTGCCCCTACTCACTTACTGTCTACTAGAGGCCGTTTCAAGCACTCAGTTTGGTTTTGCCTCCAGTGGTAAATGTCCCTCTGACTGCACTGTGAATTTATGCACCTCACTTAAGTTTTTCCAGAGCCAGACACCTCCTGGGGAAGATGCAATTTTCCCTCAACACCAGACATCTTAGCAGGCCCTGTGTCACATATTGGTGGGAAGTACTCCTTGAGGGAAAGGACCCTGTGGGATTAACCTGTTGATGGTACCACTGCCTGTGGTACATTTGCACTGCCTGTGGGTCCTTGATGGTGGTCCCTTTTGTCACAAGGCCTATTTTAGCTCAGTAAAGGCATGGACTTGCTTGAAGATAAGTGCCTGGCAGAACAGAAACCTCTCTAGAAGCTGCTGTCAGTCAGACCTGTGGGTTAACACAAATGGAAAACAGCAAAGGCAAAGGACTACAGCATCCAATATTGACTGGGGAGCGGCTACCCACAGCCACTTGAGACAACCAGGCTGTTCAACCACACACGTCCTGTCTCCAAAACCTGTAGCCTTTCTGTATGTTGCTGTTTGCAGGCACTGCCTTTTAGCATTACCTGTGAGCATTTGGAGAAATCTGTCCTTGGTATAGTTTGCTGGTGTTAATAGCATCTTGAGCAAAGAAAGAACAACATTGACTGTCCAGAGGAGCCCTGGAACTGGCTCTTGGCAGAACATTTGTAATCCTTGATTTTTTGTGGGGCTGCAGTGCTGCTAGTGGGCTGTGGATGTTCACTCACAACATGCTGTCACACTCAGCAGGTGGTGGCTGCTCTCTACTCAGATGGCTCACTGGCACTTCATTTTTGTCTTAACAGAAGCTGAACAACATCAATGACATCCTGAAGTCCGTCTTCCTCATCTTCCCCCACTTCTGCCTGGGGCGTGGACTTATTGACATGGTGAAGAACCAGGCCATGGCTGATGCTCTGGAGAGGTTTGGTAAGTGAAATTGTGTGTTGCAGGCACAGTGGCATGAACTGGAGAGGGAACACTTGAGTCTGCTGCAGACGAGCACCCTTTGCTCCTCTGAGTTTTCAGGAACTGAAATTGTACAGTTTGCAGTGCAGAGCCGACCAAAGCTGGTAGGTCTCCTCGGCTGTCCTGTTCAGGCTTTGAGCATGAGGAGGTCTGGCAGATAGATCCCCAGTACTTTGAGTTATTAGGAGCCTTAATTAAAAATACGTGAGGTCAGTATGCATGGAGAAGATCATTAGGCCAAGTGAAAGGAGTTGCAGAGATTCTGGAGAGCTGGATTTTATTTTATTTTTTTTCTGGGATGCAAATGCTAGGCCTGAGTCTTGTGCTTCATGAGAAGGTGGGCCAGCAATTCTTCGTCAGGCTGGATTCTCAGGGCCCACGTCACCTTCAACTAAGAGCAATTGCCCACCCCCAACTGTGCTACAGCAAGAAGTGTGTATGCAGCCAGAATTTGTGTAGCCTATCCCCTCCCTCCTCTCACTGATTGCTCTCCAGTGCCGACACTGCCTGACCTGGTGAGCTTTGCAGGAAGAAATGATAGCCTGCTCCCATTGCTCTGGAAAGGTGACTGTGCACTTCTTACCTTCACAGGTGAGAATCGCTTTGTGTCCCCTCTGTCATGGGACTTGGTGGGAAGAAACCTCTTTGCCATGGCTGTGGAGGGTGTAGTGTTCTTCCTCATCACCGTGCTCATCCAGTACAGGTTCTTCATCAAACCCAGGTAGGTTGTCTGCTTCACTTCACCACAGCAGGCAGGTAAAGTTTTCCCTGGTGTCTGCTGTGAACTGGGGAGGAGGTGAACTATGGAGGCTCTGTCACATTCTGTTGAGGCTTTACCATGTTGCTCTCTGCAGGCCTGTCTATGCCAAGCTTCCTCCTGTGAATGATGAAGATGAAGATGTGAACAGAGAGAGACAGAGAATAATTAGTGGAGGAGGACAGAGTGACATCCTAGAAATCAAGGAGCTGACCAAGGTAACAAAAGTTTTGTGTTTCTAAGACATGTTGGATAAAAGCTATGCAGTTCACCGGCATCCTCACTCAGAGATTAATGGAATCAGAACTAGAGAATATTGAAGTGTTGAATATGTATGGCTGTAGTTATAGTTCCTTTTACATGGTTGTTCCTTTTTTTTTTTTTTCTTCTGTTTTCAGATTTACAGAATGAAGCGAAAGCCAGCAGTTGACAGAATCTGTGTTGGAATTCCCCCTGGAGAGGTAAGCTTATTTGTCAAACTCATTGCTTTGGTATTACTGGAGTATTTAAAAGCACAACACAGAGTAGGGTGATATTAGAAGCAGATGATGTTCAAATTGCACCAAAGGGAATGGCCTGGAAGTTGAAGCAGTTTATCACTCAGGCTTTCTCTGCCTTTGAAGATGATAGTGAACTCTGCTACCTCTAAGACCAGAGGCCAAACTATGGCACCCTCCAAGGTTTAGCACAGATGCACTGTGGTGGCACTGCACTGAGGTGACACCACAGTTCATTCCGTTTCCCAGCCTAAAGATTTATGCTTGAAATGAAAGTCTAGAAGTTTATTCAGAAAAAGCACTCAAGTCCCCTTTCAGGTTGTCTCGAGAGTCAAGTTTGTCACCTTCAATCTTGTCAGTGGTGAAAATTAGTGACTGAACCCTGTTCTCAGATCCTGTGCTCATTTGCTCTTTTTATATCCCCAGTGCTTTGGGCTCCTGGGAGTAAATGGTGCTGGCAAATCATCCACTTTCAAGATGCTAACTGGTGATACAGATGTGACAGGAGGAGAAGCTTTCCTGAAAGGGAACAGGTGAAAGACCATGCATCTTTTCCTTGCTCTGTGTTAAAAAAAAATCCTTTGCTTCTTCCTCCTTCAACCTTCACAGCCTTTGTTTCACTTCCAGCAAGTCTAAATGCTGCCACGCTTTTCAATTTTGAGCTCTTGGTATCTGCTTCAGCCTTTTGCTGAGTCTACTAAAGTAGTTCAGCGACTTATGAAGGTGTATTTAATCTGCTAGTCACTTCTAAATACCTGCCCTGCCATGGTTAAATGTCACATCTATAAAAAGAAAAGAAAAAGAATTGGGCAAAGACAGACTTTTAGGATCCCATATTTTTCTTAGTCCAATGATTCCAAACCCACTGATTCACCTTCCTCTTTTTATTATCTAAATGGTGTGTATTTGTAAAATCCTAACAAAAGGAGTTCTTCTTTTACAGTATTCTGTCCAACATCCAAGAAGTCCATCAGAACATGGGCTACTGCCCGCAGTTTGATGCTATTAATGAGCTGCTGACAGGGCGAGAGCACTTGGAGTTCTTTGCGCTCCTCAGAGGTGTTCCAGAGAAAGAAGTCTGCAAGGTAAATGAAACGCCACGGGACCACCCCCGTGACTAACTGTTCCTGCTTGCATGCACACTCCCCACAACACACAAAGTATTGTGGTGGTCTGCATCTTTTTGAGTCATCGCACCGTGTCATTAAATTGCTCCTGTTTCAGCGTTCACACATAAGCTTACACTAACAGTCTTTAGGCATATACTGACAGCTGCCAGTGCTGTGCAGCACCCTGTTCAATACTGGCTCATTGGGTTGTCAGCAGCTTTCACCATTTGTGTCCTGGGTTCTGCAGAACAGGGACTGCTGCAGGACATCTGTGTCTGATGGTTTGGGCAGCATCATCTTATCCTGTGCCGATGCTCAGCTGATGCTGAAGTGTGTGCTTGCTTCATGCACTGGGACAGGCTCCCCAGGGCAGTGGTCATGGCACTGAGCCTGCTGGAGTTTGAGAAGTGTTTGGACAGTGCTTTCTGAAATATGGCTTAATTTTTCATTTGTCCTGTGTGGAGCCAAGAGTTGGACTCAATGATCTCTGAGGGTCCCTTCCAACTCAGAATGTTCCATGATTTTGTACTGACAAAGAGGTGCAGCCATTGGATTTCCTGGGCTCCCAGGAGCAGGGTTTTATATTTTCTGATCTGAAGGTGAACCCGGTGTTCCAAAACCTAGATCCGTGCCAGGTTGGAGCATCAGATAAGGGCCCTTCTGAAAAATCACTCTGAAGCTAAAGCTTGTAAAGAAACTCTCACTGTGTAAATGTAGCTGTGCTCAATTCAAGAGGGTGTTGTGCTGTCTCTTTTAGGTTGGTGAATGGGCAATTCGGAAACTGGGCCTTGTGAAATATGGAGAAAAATATGCAGGCAATTACAGTGGAGGGAACAGGCGCAAGCTCTCCACAGCAATTGCCCTCATTGGAGGGCCACCTGTGGTATTTCTGGTGAGTTTGCAAGCTTTGCTTGTTAATATTTTCCTCTGAAAACAGAGAAATCGAGCTTAGATGAAGGCTGAATATTTCACGACCAACTAATGTCTGAATATGTCATTAGTCACTTAAATGTAACCAGAGAATCTTTATTTCCCTCTCTGAATGTAGGCTAAAACTGTAACGTGCCTCCTGGCTTCTGTTTCTGAAAAATCACTGGGGAAATGTGGGTCTCAAACATGATGCCAGGCTACTGACTGCTGTAGCATCTTGACCACTGCTGCAAAGATTTCTATACCTACAAAAAATTATGACTTTGCAGCATTTTATAGTTTTTGGGCACAAGCAAATCTTTCCATCTAGGAGAATCAGTCCTGTGTTTTTAATAATTCAATGAAAGTTGGAAATAAATGTTTTAGGAGTCTTTAGATTAAAATGAAGAATAAACCTTAGGATTAGTAAAGTTCATAGTATAGAAAGAAGTAGTCTACTGCTCTATTTAAATTTGAGCTAGCTAAGTTTAACTTGTTTAGAACTGACTATTTCAACATATTATAATTGCAAAATAAACAGCACTTAGTTCTTCAAATTTTAAATTAGCAACCATCTTTTTGAGTATAAATTGTTTTCTCGTTTTAAAAAATGAGTCAAACTTGGTTATTTTCAGCTTTTCCAATAAGCATAATCAGAATGGCCAGGTCATGTCAGACATGAGGCGTTTGTTGGTGGAACGGAACAGCATAACCTACTTTTTTATGTATTTTGCAGGATGAGCCAACAACAGGGATGGATCCCAAAGCACGTCGTTTCCTGTGGAACTGTGCTCTGAGTGTAATCAAAGAGGGGAGATCAGTGGTGCTTACATCTCACAGGCAAGTAGCAAGCCAACTGTATCACACCACCGCTACTGCATCTGCTGGGGCTGGATGCAAAGCTACGCTCAGCTGCTCTGCCCCGCAGCACTTCTCACAGTGCTAAGGAAGTTAATTCTTTCTGCAGCATGGAAGAATGCGAAGCCTTGTGCACTCGAATGGCGATAATGGTCAATGGGCGATTCAGGTGCCTGGGCAGCGTCCAGCATCTAAAGAACAGGTAGCTATTTTCTTTTGACTTCCACCACAGTATGCATTTTTAGGGACATACAGTCAGACTTAATCCCTCATGCAGCATTCCCATTGCTTTTCTGGCTATGGGAACAGCTGCTGAATTTTAAGCTGCACATTTTTTTCAAAGCCACTGATGTGAATTGCTCTGCTGGCCCTCTTGTTTACAGGTTTGGAGACGGTTACACGATCGTGGTGCGCATTGCAGGGGCAAACCCAGACCTGAAGCCTGTTGAGGAATTCTTTGGGCATGCCTTCCCTGGAAGTGTCCTAAAGGAAAAGCATCGGAATATGCTGCAGTACCAGCTTCCCTCCTCACCATCGTCCCTGGCCAGAATATTCAGTATTCTCTCCCAGAACAAAAAGAGACTCCACATAGAAGACTACTCCGTTTCTCAGACCACACTTGACCAAGTAAGTTTTTAGTAGCCAGTGTGCCAAAATTAGCAGAGGTAGGAATAAATCTACCAATTTTCCAGTCCTGTCTTGTAAGGGCATTTCAGCAAGCTGTAGAACTGAATCCCAGCTATAGTCCTGAAAGCCCAGTGTATAAAGGGCCCTGAACTAACAAAAATCGAGACTGATGTTACACATGGCCTTTTTCCTTGCAGGTATTTGTAAATTTTGCTAAGGACCAAAGTGACGACGACCACACTAAGGACCTGTCATTGCACAAAAACCAAACTGTGGTAGACATTGCAATCCTTAATTCCTTTCTGCAAGATGAGAAGGTAAAAGAAAGTTGTGTGTGAGCCAATTTCAGCCAAGAAGTGATGAGCAGAATGCAAACTTCCTTTGCCTGGGGATAGGTTACTCCCAAAGAAGCTAGAGGGAGAGAAACTGGACACTCTACTGATAACCATTCAATGCAATGCAATTCAATGCAATGAAAACAAAATTCCATTTTAGGGGCAGTGCCTCGTGGAGTCGTCTTGTACTGTTCTTAAGTGAAAGACTTGAATTTAGCTCATTTACAGTACAACTCTGTGAAGCTGTGGTAAAGCACCCACCAGATGCTGCAGGCTTTCATCCATACTGTATCTTGTCCTGTACAGTATGTTTTACTAGGGTTGCAAAAAACTGTTCATTGAGGAATCATGGCCAGTGGTTATTTATTGATATTCTAAAGACATGCATGTTTCACTCTTGAAAACATGCATGTCAGGAGTGGGAATTCCCTGGTGCTACATCCATTGCTGGCAATGAATGCACTGGGACAGTCGGTGGCAAGGAAAGTTGCCAGCCTTGTGGCCTGAATTTGTAAAAACTTACCTGACCAGCTTCTTTTCCTAGACTGGTGTAGGTCAGTCGGTGACAAATCTGGGGCCACAAAGCAGTGCTGTGCAGATGGGATGGCAAGAGATGGGCCATCATATCCATACATCTGTTTTAGAGGGTGGGGATATGTAGAACTGTGAACCCTACAAATGCACAGGATTGTCCCACCAGCATCACAACCAGTAACCTACTCCGACTAGGTTTTTGTGTAGCTGAGTACTCTCCTGCTCCTTCGAGATACTGCAGCAGCTGCATGAACACCTAGCAGAAGGGAGTGGGTGAGAAGCAGGGTTCTGACCACAGCAGCAAACTCAGTAGTTGTACAAGCTGCTAATACCAAGAGCAAGTTCTAAATCATGATACGTCACTCAGATATGTAACGTCTGCTCTTTAACCCCTGCTTTGCACCAGAAAGGTACCCATCAACTAAAGTTATTGCTTAGCACAAGTGTTGCCATTTCTGGCTTTGCCAGATAAAACTAGAAATGTAGGTCTTTTTTTTTTTTTTTAACAGTATTATTTATATGACTTTAAATAAGTAGGTAGCATAATTAGGGATTGAAAGTGCTTTCACTTGATCTTTGTAGCCACAGTATTTCTTTACATTATGCCTGCAATGCTGTGCTCTCGTTCTCCGTTCAGTGATAGCTATGTTCATGATCTTGGCGAGTTCCACGTTCTTGCAATCAACCTGTATCTGGAATTACTGCAAGTTGTTGACCTAAAGTTTTCCCTGTTGGAAGCTAATATAATGTTAGATTAATGTGCAAGTTTGTACTTCTGTTGTGCAGTATAGTTTCAGTCATTAGGTGATCCCTAACTGGAGAACACACCCTTGTTCATGCAAGAAACTGCTTCATTAAAAAATCGTCTTGAACAAGATAGTTCAAAGTAGTAGTGCTACAAATTGCATCAGTGAGTTTTTAAAGTTTTACAAAGACAGATTAATAATAGAGGGGAGATGATGTGGTGAGAACAAGCAATTCTTGTTCATCCTGTAGAACAGTTGTGGGAGAGTGTGCTTTTGTTAATAAGCTTACGGGCCCTTCTGTCTTGCTTTTACAGAGTTCAGAAATAGGTTCAGTATGTGGTTTGAACCCAAGTGTAGTAGTTCCTGGGCTATTCCTGTATGTCGTGCCTCTGCCTTAAGTACCTGTACAAGTTCTGCACTAGTTTTTAACGCTACTCCGCCATGAACGAGTCACGGACCACTTTCTTCTGTGAATGCCCATAGCAGCCCAACAAGCAGCGAGGAGGCTGGAATGAGCCTTAAGGCCGATTACGTATTTCCAGGCGTACGTGGTAACATTGACCAATTCAGCATTTTTATTACATAGACAGCTAAAGATTTAGCGCAAGTCCCCAGTCCCTGCTGTGTTCTACCTTGGGATAAAGTTAGTAGCTTACTACATGTTCTGCTCAAGTGCCTTTTTCATACTAATTATTTTTTATCTGTATATTGCTAAGGGGATAGAAAGGAGAGTAACGGGGATTGTTATACCTCACTTAAAACATGCTTTGTTATTACCTTTATGGCATCCTTGCCCCCATGAGGATGAGTATGCACCAAACTTCGAGGTGCAGAACAACTACCAAGCAGCTGAGCTACAGCCATGACTTTTCTATAGCAGGCTGCTGGTAGGTTATTTTATCAGTGAAATAAGTAGCATGTATTGAAGACTTACCACTGCTAGAAATCGTAATTAGAAATCAGAATTGAGTCAAAATCTCAGCATAGAGACTGAAGTGAAGGGCTTACGTTTTGCACTGCACAGATCTAGTGCACGTAGAAAACTACAAGTTCTAGGAGGATTCAGATTTGGTCAAAAAAAAAGAGCTGTGGTTTGCTCTTTGTTCATATAAGTGACTAATTAAGCAGGAAACAATAGTTTATTTTTCCCTTAGCTGGCCAAAAAGACATTATTGGTTCCTGTGCCCTGTGACTGTCATGCTTATACCCTGCCACAGGTAGTCTGGTATCTGTGATGAAAACCTTACAGTAAACATGGGTATTAACTGAACTGTTTCACAACTCCAGTCCATTTTGTTTGTAGTCATACTGAACAGACAGCTTAATACAGCTCCCATGCAGATTTGTCATGGAGTAAATCCAGGCAACAATTTGTCTACCCTTATTAACAGTTCATAGGGAAAAAATCACTCTAGTCACATACAGTATGATTATGAACCACTCATTATAATGAAGCTGCACTGAGGTGTTAACTTATTTTAAACTGTATTACTGTTGAAATGTTGCATCCCTCTTTGTAGTACACTTGTATTTCAGTAAGAGTTGTTACACTTTTCCCCCATGGTTAAACCGCCACTTTGTGCTTATCCTTGCCTCCTGAATTATAGTTGGTCCTTCATTCCAAGCACTTTATGCTATCTGTAATGGGATCTATTTTTGCACTGGAATATCTATTAACTTTGCAAAAATCTAGTGAGATTTCACAACTGAAATTTCTGAGTTAAATCCTTAAATGGACATTTTCATTAAAAGCGAAAAAAAAAAAAAAAGTATATATATTTGTATTTGCTAATAACTGTTATGTGAAGTATTAAAAGGCACTCTAATTGCCTTGTATTAAGTAAAAAAAAATAAAGCTGTTCTGGCACCTTTGGTCTATGAAGCGTCATTTATGCATACACCCTTGAAAAGTGCTACTTAGAAGCTCATTTTGCCCCGTTTTGGTCTGGTCTTACTTTCATGCATAATTGATGAGCAAGTTCAAGTATTCCTACATACTAGTGTGAGGCACTTGCTATTTTCAGGTAAGTAAGTGAGGTGGTCCAAGATTTGAAATGCAGAAGCTACTTTAAGCTTCTTAATTTATTAAGTAAAAAGGTTTCCAATAAATCCTGGAAAAAAAAAATAGAGCTTCTAAGAACCACAGACCTATCTGGATGTTCAAATCATCTGTCAGGCATGCACCCCAGAATATTTCCATCACAGAGGTGCAGCAAGGTGCAACTATATTGATAAGTGCTCGTTCTCTTTGCTATTCGATACCTGTTTTCACTGACAAAGCAGAATGTCATGTTTGTGTATAAAGGCTCTGAAATACCTTAGCTAACATCAAATTAAAGGACAATCCCTCAAGTTAATAACGTATTGATTTTGAACAGCAATTTAGAAATGAAAGCAGAACAATGGTCAGATTGCTGAAAGGAAAAGTGATTTAAAAATGTTGGCTGTTACTGCCTCTTCTCCCACTATCAAAGTTTCAGAATCCAACAAATTCATTGAGTTACACTCTTCTCAAAAATTCTTCTTAAGAAGCCAGTTAAAATTACCTGTTTCTGCTGCCTTAATAGTGTTCAGTCTGCAATTTGGGTAGTGTGCTTTATTCATCAACTTTTTGTGCCACAAAAAATACAAACTTTGGAATAAAGTACATCTCCAACATTCTGAGTATTCATCACTTTAAGTGTTTGTGATAGAATAGTTTTATTATGGAATTTTAGTCTTTTTGTAATACTTTGCTGTTTTTTCATGTCAGTTAATAAATTTAAGTAATTTGTTGCATTTGTGTGCAAAAGTCTTATTAATTCCTTGTGTCATTTTAGTCCATGTTCTTGTTCAAGAAAAACGAATAGCCCCCTTTTAACTGCTACAAGACCACGTTCTAAATCAGTGTGCTGATGGTTTATCAGTCATTTATACCTTTAGGAGTTCATTTGTAAAATAGAAGGCAGGGGTCTCTGAGCTAGTCTGCTGTCCATCCTGAGAACACTAGAGGTCCCTCTGTCATGGGGAGACAGGATGAAGACTGGTGGGTGTAAAAATCTGTGACCTGTTAACACTCCATTACACAGTAGCTGGATCCCATCCACTCAGCTTGGACACCAGCACAACTACCTGCAGCCGTTTTGGTTATTTATTTTTTTTCTAGTGCTTTCCATGAGACCTTAGTGCACTTTACAGGAGCAACAATCATCATTAGGCAGATTGCACAAAGATACTTCGGTAAAGTGAACTCAGTTGCTTATCGCAGGTTAGTGAATAAACTTCAGATTTCAGCAGAGGGTGCTTTTCACTGTACACAAAATCTAAGTGACGCCTCACCCCGTGTGCCCTCTGCCCTGCTGCTACTCCAGCAAATCACAGCAGCTTAGTGACTCCAGAGCAGCTATTACCAAGCCTGCTGATGACCGGAATGCAAAACCTGCAGAAGGCTGTGCCTGGGAGAATGGGGTTTATCACAGGTCAAAACCATAAAGAGCTGGAGGTGCAAACACTAAAATTTCATTCTTTATGCAAATTTATTTGGTTTTTAACAATCTGGCAGACACTATTTCAAAGAATGTAAGCATGTATAGATGCGCTGAATTTGAGATACAAGATTGTAAATTTTAGCACCCTAAATAAGTATTAAAATACTTCCTCAAAGCTAGCTTTGTGGAAGTGCTTACTGAATACAAAATGAAAGGACTGTAGTCAGGTCAGACTCCATCAGAACGCCACCTAACCAGCTTCACTGCAGCACCTCCTTGGCACAATTGTAGCCACACTGAAATTTTACATTACGAAGAATTAATATAAAGCACCCCAATGAGATGTCTGATGAAACATAACCGTGTTACGAGGATATAGGGGCATTCATTCTTAAGACAGTATGTAATACCCATGATGCAGTGATTACAAGAGTCGCCAGTGTGCATTATGAAAATGATACCACCCTGAATTGTAACTTTGGAAAACAACACTTTACTTAGTGGGTCCTATTAGTAAACACAGAAAAGCTTTAATAAGTGAGGGGTTAAATTACAAGAGCTGCAAAACTAATTTTCATGTTCTATTCCTGGAGATGTAGAAACATCACCATAAACTATCATGCAAGATTTTACTAATTTTCTTTGGTGTATCAGCATTTTACATCCATTCACTGTAAACTGAAAAACAAACCACACAGTTCATGAGGGTATGACGATCCATGTGACGGTACTTGCTGACAGTGCTTCCATCTTGTCTTTTCTGCCATCGGTCACATCATTTAGGGGAAGGTTACTTCAGGGGTGAGCATGCCACAGGAATCATCAGCATGTTGTGCTGGGACTCCAAGAACCTGACGCTGTCCCGTACTGCAATGAAACACACATTTAATTAGGAAATAAATCCAATGAGGAGTAATACTTTTCTCAGCATGCATACAAGTACCAGCAGTGAGATCCAACATTGCTTACCAGCTGCTACCACTCTGGCATCTTCATGGGCACTGTGCCTTCCTGCTGCCCGGTGATCTGGGCTCTCATTCCACCAGATCACATGGACTGAAAAGTACAAATAAAGGCAGCTAAATATTGTTCCTGTTGTAATACCATATGCATGTCCTAGTTTTCCACCCTCTCACGCCTTGCATCTAGCAGAAACGATTCACCAGGCGAGTATGTGGAGAGACAATCTGTTGCTGAGCCTTTAAAAGGTTTGACTCTTGAACATCAGATCTAAGAACCTTTTAAAAGAGCACCATCTGGCTTAAGCATATAACCCAATACACAACGTTGGGTTCAAGGACTGTTTACAGGACTTCTGTGATCCATACCGACATTTTTTTTAATCAAGCCATCCAATTGTGAGCCAGGACAAGGGTTTCTCCCACTTTTCCCACCCCTTCTCCCCCAGTCGCCATTCCCAAATCTTTATCAGAAAGTGAGCAGTACTTGTACCTGTGTTAAGTAACCCATACTCTGTGTGGAAAACTCCAATCAGCTTAGTGTAGCCTGTATTGATGTGAGCGTTGATTGCAGCCTGGAACGATTCACCCCACAGAGCTGGTCCACCAGGTTTCATCTGGAAAGTAACCCACTCATATACACCTGGAGGAAACGACAAAGACGACCTCGAGGAAGGAAATAAAACTTAATACGTGCTGTTTCTTATTTTTTCACAGCCACAATGTAGTCATTGTGAAACCAGCACTGCAATTCCCTGCCATTTGGGGTGGGCAGCCCACAAAACTGCCCCCTTCCTCCCAGCCCACACACACATCATCTCACAGCTTCCAGAGGAGCACAGGGAAGTGGCTCTTCAACTAGAACTGTTTGAAGTCTACATAAAAGCTCTGGGACCCAGAGGTTCAAAAGGATTCCCACAAAGCCCAGTTTAAAGGGAAATGGTCGCACGAACATTCAGAGCAGTTCAATGTACTTTGCAGACATCACAAATACTTATACTTGGTAGGTTTGCAATGGCTGAACTATGCAAGGTGGCCTTTTCTAAGACTAGTGATGTTTTCTGGAGCTGGTTTATGACATTATAAACACCTTTGAATCTTGGCAGCTGGTTGCATCAAGACTTGAAGTCATAAATAACAGAGCATGACTAGATTGCCATCTCTGCTCTGCCAAACAATCTGCCTTGTATGCAGACAAACAGCACGGTATCACAAAAAACTCTGGTCTTGCTAAAAGACATGTTACCTGCCTCCTTTCCATTCACATAGTTACTCTAAATCACACTTGCTAACACTTTAATACGAATCTGGACAATTGTCGTATGGCAATGTATTGTCTGGTACTGTTCTCCAAATACAGGCTGGAGATTTAAAAAGTACAAACGTTAAAATGTGAATGCAGTGTTAGAATAGCCAGGTATCCAATTTCAACAGAAAACTGGACTGCTGTTAAATTCAACTGTAACACAGCATAAAATTCATAATCTCTCAGAAATAAAGAACAAAGATTACTGTATGCATACATATTCTGAGGGGTAAAGCAGGGCCTATTTGACATCATTCCAGGTGACAGACTACAAAGTCTGCAAATTTTTCTCAGTAAGCACGTGGTCACATTTGCTACAGAAAGAAAGAAAATATGGAGAGATAGGACATGAGGGACAGGACATCTAAACCTGATCTGTGAACTACAAAGTATGCTTGACTTATACGTACCTTTAAAAAGTAGGTTTGGGGGTCCTTGTTTTAAAAACAATTATGCAAAAGAAGCAATAAAATAAAAACTGACAAATGAGAAAAACCTCTGTGATACGGAACAATCTTTTTTTTTTTAAAATGTTTCCAGGAAACATCCTCTTGCTGACAGATGGACAAAGGGAGTCCAGGATGACTGCTCAGAATGTTAGTACAGAGTTGTCATTCTGCATGTTTGTTTATGTGACTCACACAACTTTTTACAGCCTTACAACTGGGGCTGTAGCTTTTGACAAAAAGTTTGACAAAGGTTTGACACAAGTCAGTACAAAGCCATTCTTAAAAATTTTCTACCTCATCTGTACTATGTCACCTCTTTCAGAGTGTATTTACATGCACTTGTTACATAAAGGGTTATAAAATTGTGTAATACCTGGTTTAAACTTTAAGCCGTTTTTTGTTAGCCAGTCAGTCAGCATCAGTATCTTTAATCAGTAAAAGAGAAGATAAGCTCACCCCCTTCTTTTGAAGGTTTCCCAAGCTGACACCAGGGTACCAGATAAGCAACTTCATTGTGCTGCTTCTCTATACAGGTGAGGGCTGGAGAGATGAATTTTCCTTGCCAGTCCTTGTCATTGGCTAGCGCCTTCCGGACTGCTGCTCTGTGGGCAAAATTATCTGTAAGAAAGGGGAAAAAATATGAAAAAACATACTTAATGCTACATCAGCAAGTATGAGAAAGATGTAGCATGAGAGACTGGAAAGAACTTTGAGGAATATCAGTATTTTGGTATTCAGAGGAAAAATGTAACAGTTTTTCTTAATTACTTAACAACATTTAATAAGGGGGCTGATGAGACAAGGAGAAAGGATGTTGAACCTTACACATATAAACATAATCATGAAATAAAAATAATTTTATTTTTCCTTAGTTTTCCATTTAAAAAGTTTCTCAGAAACTATTCAGATTTTTATTTTTTTTTTTTAGAAAAAGGAACAACAGAATAGGGCAGAAAATTCTAAGAAGCAGGACATTTCTTAACCACAGATGCATATGGCAGACAGCACTGACTCCAACAACATACGAAGCTGGTTACAGCACCAGCAGCCTGTTGCAACCATCGCTAGAGCAACAGAGCGCTTCACACATGTGGGATGACAGAGCTGGTGGAGCAGCTTTCCAGCTCAGCACAGCATAGCTTCAGGAGCCTAACCACACGAACCGTGTGCTCTTCTGTTTTAGGCGAGTGACTGAACTAAACTTGAACCATGCTCATCTAAGATTTGGGAACAATGATACGTGCATGATTCTGTGTAAACACATACAGACACTTGCATATATACTGTCTGCAGTTATCTGCATTATCTTATTGAGGACATCTCAGACTTTCTTCCATCCATTTTGAGATTGTGAAGACATCTGTGGTTCAGGAGCTGGCCCTAAGCAAGACACCTACCACAGGCAAAAGGACTCTGCTGCAGCTCATCTCATACACCTGCGAGGCACAAAGACCACCCTGTAGGAACAGCTGTAATCCTTTCATCCCAACAAGTCAAAATTGTCCTACAGGTTTTTTTTTTCCTTTTTTTTTTTTTTTTTTTTCCATTAATCAGTACGGTAACATCTTTTTTTTTTTTCTGATGCTTGGTTACTTATCGTAAGAGCAACAAACAACAGCCACATAAGCAGTCCCCTCGCTGGCACACGGAGCACGTAGAGGGAGGCCGAGCGTACCATACTTCCACACATGGACAGCCTTATTCATCGCTCCCAGCTCCACAGTCCAGAATCCCACCAGCTCTGAGTGAGCTGTGCGAAGGTGGAAGTACTTATTGACCAGTTCCACAAACTCCTTCATCCTCGATGGCTTAATATCGTATGTACGAATTTCATAGAAAATGCCATTATTTTGTCTGGGACCTGTAGCAAGCGATGCCAGTACCTAAGAGAAAATGTTAAGAAAAATGACAAACATTCTCAAGTCAGAAAACCATCCTTCTATCTCATTTCTAGACTTCTTGTTTTGTTTTACAGTGAGGCACAGGTGTTTGGTTTTTGTTTGTTTGTTTGTTTAATAGGGACTGGGAGAGGGAATACTTCATGACCTCCACTGCATGAGTGCCTTGTGACTTTTTCCTTTGGGAAAATACTTCCCACGTGCACTATTTGCTGCAATTCCTTTTGGCAGTGCAATGGACCATCACACGTCCTTTGTCAAAATGAGCTGTTTAATTATTACCCATTAAAAAAGAAGGGGTTTTCTCTTCTCACCGGGGTCTCATGGGGTCTTCCCAGAACCAGTGGCACCAGGGTATGCCTCCATGACCCAGTCCTCTGCCACAGAAAATATGCCACGGCACATGAGCCAAGGGCCAGCTCGACAGGAATGGGAGCAGGGGAAGTGCTGCCTGCCAGGTTACTCATTCATTGCCCTCTGCAGGGCGTGCTCTTGCCTTGGCTGCTTGTGAATGCGAAAGTGAACCAGACATCTTGATGAGCACCCCCTGCAATACGCTTCTTAATATGCCTTCAATATGTAAATTGAATTTATGATTCTAAAAAGAAAGGAAAAAAAGAAAAAAAAAAAGGTGGCTAACTCTTCATATCATTTAACATTTTAATGCAGAGTGCTGACTAAACCAGTGACCATTACTGGTTTTGCTGAGAATTACAGCGTGCAACTGCATAAAATAGAAAATGTTACTACCAGCTTGCATATCTGCATTAAAGCATCGCTCTCTTGGCACTGCTCAGCCCAACACTCACCAGACTGCATCGCGTTTCTACTAATCTACGACCAGCTACTGCACCACGCTTCCTAATTACAGCCTTACATCGGTATTGACAGCTTATAGATTGCTGGCACAAAAAAACGCCCAGCAGCAAGCGCCTGGGGAGAGATTGCTTCCTTCCAGCAAGCCGCTGCTAAAAACCCTGCCTCCTTGCCCTTTGCTGGCAACCTCCCGAGGGCTGCTGGCGAGCCCTTTTCCCATCCACGCCACAAAAATATCTCCCAGCCCGGCCCTTCCCTCCTCGGCCCCGTCCCGGCCCTCACCTGCGGGCGGCCCCGCGCCCCGCACAGGCGGGCGGCGGCGGCCAGGGGTCGGCGGAGCAGCCCCGGGGGCAGCATGGCGGGCGGGTGGTGGCGGCGGCGGGCGGGTGGTGGCGGCGGCGGGCGGGCCCTTGGGCGGCCCCTGGGCCGGAGCGGGGCGGACGCTGGGCGGGGGTGGGACCAGGGAGTCAGAATCGTAGGGTAACAGAGGCCTAAGTGTTGGGAAAGAGCTTCCAGAGGTCCTCGTCCATCCCTGTACCACCCATGTCACCACTAAAACACGTCCCCAAGCACCACGTCCAGCCTGTCCTTGCACACCCCCAGGGACGGTGACTCCACCACGTCCCTGGGCAACCCATCCCAACGCCTGACTGCTCTTTCTGAGCAGAAATGGCTCCTCATTGCCAAGCTGAGCCTCCCCTGGCACAACTTGAGGCCATTCCCTCTGGTCCTATCACTGGTCACCTGTGAGAAGAGGCCGACCCCCAGCTCCCCACACCTTCCTTTCAGGCAGCTGCAGAGAGCAATGAGGTCTCCCCTGAGCCTCCCCTTCTCAGAATCACAGAATCACAGAATCACAGAATTTCTAGGTTGGAAGAGACCTCACGATCACCGAGTCCAACCTCCGACCCAACGCCAACAATCCCCACTAAACCATATCCCCAAGCTCCACATCTAAACGTCTTTTGAAGACTTCCAGGGATGGTGACTCCACCACTTCCCTGGGCAGCCTGTTCCAATGCCTCACAACCCTTTCGGTAAAGAAGTTCTTCCTAACATCCAACCTAAAACTCCCCTGGCGCAACTTTAGCCCATTCCCCCTCGTCCTGTCACCAGGCACGTGGGAGAACAGGCCAACGCCCACCTCGCTACAGCCTCCTTTAAGGTATCTGTAGAGAGCGATAAGGTCACCCCTGAGCCTCCTTTTCTCCAGGCTGAACAAGCCCAGCTCCCTCAGCCGCTCCTCGTAGGACTTGTTCTCCAGGCCAAACACCCCCAGTTCCCTCAGCCACTCCTCACAGGGCTTGTGCTCCAGGCCCTTCACCAGCTTTGCAGCCTGGACTTGCTCTATGGCCTTGATGCCCTTCTTGTGGTGAGGGGCCCAAAGCTGAACACAGCACTCGAGGTGCAGCCTCACCAGAGCAGAGTACAGGGGAATGATCACCTCCCTGCTCCTGCTGGTTGCACTATTCCTGATACAAGCAAGGATGCCGTTGGCCTTCTTGGCCACCTGGGCACACTGCTGGCTCATGTTTAGGCAAGCATCATCCAGCACCCCCAGGTCCTTTTCCTCTGCACAGCTTTCCAGCCACTCTGCCCCAAGACCGTAGCGCTGCATGGGGTTGTTGTGACCAAAGTGCAGGACCTGGCCCATAGCCATGTTGAACCTCATCCCACTGGCCTCTGCCCGTCAATCCATCCTGTCCAGGTCCCTCTGCAGGGCCTTCCTGCCCTCAAGCAGATGACCAACTCACTCTGCAGGGTTGAACGCTGGCCCAAAGGGAGTGTTGGTGTCAGTGCAGCTGATAATAAAGATAAATTATAAATAACAAATAAATATACATCCTGCTTCGGTGAAGGGTGGCCTGTGAAAGCCAATAACAACAACAACAACAACAACAACTTCAATGACAACAAAATCAACAACAATAATAACAATAATAACAATATAATTAATATCATTAATAATGGAATTAAGGTGAAGGCTTTGTGCCTTGCTTTTGCTACTCTCTGTGGAGCTTTCATGGTTTTTCTCTTGATTTCAGGCAATTTTTGTTAACGACAATCCCAGGAAAAAAAGATGGTCTAAATTAAAACGAGAAAGGAAAAAGTTGTTTTAGCAGACACGTTAAGAGAGTGGTGTGGAAAAAATGAAGAATCTGCACTGTGTGTTTGTGCGTTGTAAGTACACGTGCAAGTGTTACCCATGGTTACATTTTTTATGTTAAAAGCACTGAGCTTGATACACAATAAAGCATTTTTGCAGCACAGCATGAATCATTTTGATAGTTTCTATAGCAGAAGCACATATGAAGTGTGATTGCTGATGCAGTAATTGCCTGTTTCAGATATTTTTTTTTTCTTCTTTCTTTTTTTTTTTTTTTTTCTTTTTTTTTTTTTTCCCACTTACAAACAAACTGTATTTCAGCTGAGGGCAGGGAATGAGTGGCAAATTCCATAATATTTAAGGTCTTCCTTTGTTTATCTTACTATATGGTTGCATAAATGTTGCTCATAGCCATGTTGTGCTGGGAGATTCCTTTACATTTGTAAAAGTTTTATCATTTCAACTTTATATGTGTTTTCTTCTTTGTCAGAAATGAAACCAGGATTTGAATCAAGTAGTCATAAAAAGCAGGTTTTGTTCTTGTTAACCTGAACGGTCAAACAGACACTTTGATTTTAAACCTCTTTGGTGTAGTCAGGGAATAGAAAGAAGAACGTGATTTTTGTATTTGAGCAAAACAGTTCAATGTAGTGCAAAGGAAAAATGTACAATAAACAGCAGTGGAACTCATTGTGGGCCCAAAATGATTCCCTGAAACTATTTGACAAATGATTTTATACAGACATAACTTTGAGAAAACTGCTTGTGAGTTCAGCTAATGAAGTGGCTAAGAAAAAACTTGTTAAGAAAGCTGTTCTTTCAGCTCTACATTTTTGCCTCAAACATGAGTTTGCCACATTCCCTGATATTTTCTCATTTACGTTCTTCTAGAAGTCCAGGGGAATATTATTCTTTCAAAACAGACGATGCAGAGCCACAGTGGCAGAGTGAGAGGACTGTATATCCAGCCCGTTTGCTACTTATGGGGCTGTTTACCATTCCATAAATGGTGAATAGGAGCTGTGTTTCGCAGACATAACGCAGCTCACAGATAGTATTGGACATATGGGAACGACAGTGTTGATCTTGTGAAAGAAATAGTGCTGCATAATACCTGTTAGGAATGTTTAATTTTGGTCCACAGCTGATGAATCAAATACTGTTTTCTATTCATGCCGCTGTGACTGCCAGTGATCCCCAGGCAGAAATGGTTTATTAAAATGTTTGTTACTAGTGGAAAGCAAAGCTCCATGGAGGCAAAATGCAAGAAAGTGATTTGTTGCTATACTGCATTTATGTGTTGTATTCCCTCCATGCAACATTTTAATCGATTATCATTTTCCCATGGCACAGGGAAACATTTTTAGTCTGATCTATATGTAAATGACCTGTGAGTGTGTGCAAGCACTGGGTAATATCTTTTATCTCTCTCATACCCTAATTGGAGGTGGTGATAATAGATAAAGGTAACCATCTGTACCAAAGGCATTAACACTTGCAGGAGCAGCTCTAACTTCATTTGTGATGTTTGCTTAAACACATGCAGAGAAAGCAAATCAGTGCTAAGCTCTTCTTGAAACTGAGAAAGCACGATACCTGTCCTTATTACACCAGGCAGGATGTTCCAATTTGTGAATCACATCTTTCATTTTCCTTTTTCGTAAAGGATAAAACAAGGAGCTTTCATTCTCTTTCTCCATGAAACCTTCTGCTTAAGCTCTTTCCACAGAAAGGCTATTTTCAAGTGTACAAGCAATAGGGCTTCTTGCTACTCTTTTAAAACTACAGCTGGTTAAATAGTTCCATGCCATTGGCAGAACTTGAGACAGGTGTACAAGGTGCTTATTTAGCCTAAGTGTAATGTGCAGACTTTCCGTGTTCTTATAAATCTCTCATTCTGTGTGCTGCCCATCATCTCAGTGGTTCTGATCCTGGATGAGCAAGCAGCGAGTGATTTCCTGGTTTGTGAACAATACAGCATTCCTGAATATAATGTAGCCTCTTGGTGTCTTCCCAGTAGGCCAGAACCTGTACATGTAAATAGCTTCTCATTTCCATCTTCTCAGCTGTTCCATATGAAAATCTGAGTAACAGCTTACCAAACTCAGTATTTTCTTCCATGGTTTTCCCAGTCACTTTGCAATCTTCATCCTAGTGAAACAATCTACATTGTATATAGTTAATTGCTGCGTGTCGACAATGGGAATACCTACCCAAACCAGTGCTATCCCTGTCTTACCACTGGTGAGAGTCACCATGCTGCTCCTTTGTGGCCAGGGCCTGAGGACATGCTCAAAACGGAGTCATCTTCAGGTTTCTGGTCAGTGATGTCATGTTTTCCCTTTGCTGGAGAAGGCAGTGCAGTGCTTTATCTCTCTAGGAAGCAGGTCCCTGCTGTCCACACTCTGCATTTGTCCACTCCACACCCAGAATACGGGCTGATGTTTGATGCAGCCCCTGACCGTGCCAAGGTGGAGTCCATCAGCTGTCTTGGCCTCTTAGATCTTTGGGAAGAAGATATAGAGCAAGGCAGGGGTTTACAGCTATTTAGAAAGGAATTAGAGAGCTGCTTTATGGTGCTAGATTTTCATAAACATTTGGGCCTGATATTGGGTGTCACAGTACCTTTTGTCATTGTTTGTATCAGCACCAGGAGGAGACAAATTTTACTGTATCAGATGTTCTCCACTCATCTTACAAGTACCCAACTACCTATAGCACAAACTGAGTGATGGACCAGTCGGTTTATTTGAATTAAGTACAGAAGAAAACACTCAGATATGTTCCCTGTTCTTTTATAGAAGGCATATTTCTTAAAAGCTCGATTAAATGATTTTTTTTTTTTTTTGTAGTCCCTGGGAAATCTATAATGATTCTAGAAGAAGGGGCATGTTAAAGATGACACACATATTGAAATCCTCTAATCACTTCATTTTTTTGTATAGTAAAACAGTTTTATTCCACACCTCTGATTTAAAAACAAAAACAACAAAACAAAACAAAACAAAACTTCCTTATCAATAGCTCATAAGTATTAAGTTCAAGGACTTTATTACTGTGTGGTGCTTATTACCTGACCACCGTAATTACAGTTGTTCACCTCAGAATATCTCCTTGCATTTTATGAGTGATATTTTTAAAATCTGAGAATTAAATACTCATTTTAGTTAATCCCTTTCCAGTTGATTAGGCAAAAAACAATGCTCTGCTTGCACATTTTCACAGATGGGGTGACATACGGTGGCTTCTGCCACTGCGGGTATTTCAAGCACAATGCAGCTGAGAACTGTAAGGTCTGTGCCGGAAAGGAGTTGACATGAGTATGCAGATGAAGGTTTACATGGGGAATACCCAGCTGGGTTGACTTCTTACTTCACAGGTATTAGCTCAATTAACATTTTCCCCTGAAAAATTAAAGCCTACAAAAGATGCAAATGAAACACACAGTTTCTCTTTCCTAAGCTACACTTCTCTATTGCCGTCTGTTATTTGCTGCATACAATAAGCTTGTTTCTGGAGGCGTAAACTGAGTTTTTTCTCTAGGATTTGGCCAAACACAGGTTGCACGTGTGATCTAAAGTCATGTTTGCCTGCTAAGGAAAGCAAGCTGGACATGTTTAACCTGAAGAAAACCAGGGTTCTTTCAGCTGAGGGTGAAACAACATTGTGCCTCCTAACCTGAGTCCTGATGTGAGGCCTTCTGTGATGGAGGAGACAAGCAAAAGCACCCATTCTGTCAGATTTGATAAGGGAAGATAGATTCCAACACAGAAAGGTTTGCTGTGGAAAGCACCTTTCAGCTATTCTTGCAATCCCATACCTGGATCAGATGAGGAGAACGGGCATGGTCCTAGACAGGCCTAAGAGGGCGGGGGAGGCGAATATGGCCTGTTTTCCTTGCTTGGATGATTTCTTTCACCCTCTCCCAACAAGGATCGAAGATGAATGCAAGCAGACTGCTCTCAGATGAGTACATCCCCTCAGTCTTGCTGCTGTCTGTGCTGCTGGGGTGCCTTGGCTGACCAGCTGGCTGCTTCTCCTCATGTTGCCCAGCACAGCCTGGCCCCAGCAGAGATCCGTGCAGCATCAGAGGGTGGCTGATTTACTGTGGGCCTGCTTAACCTGGGTGGAGAGCTGTCTGTGGTGGCACACAGCAAACATGCGGTTTCTAGGTATTTTGTTCTTCATCTCAGTCTCTCTCTAATACCAGTAATATTACTTAAATGGCATTGTCCCACGTAGCCTGCAGCACAAGTCCCAGTTAATGAAAGGAACTCTATGATGCCTGTGTATGGCCACCTTGGGGTTAGTTAGGCAGCCAGTCATTTTATTGTGAGCAAGCTCCTCTGCCTTAATTCATCTCCTGAGTTTGGGAATGAGGCCTGGAGAGCTTTGAACAAAAAAGCCCAAAATGATGGGTTAGATTTCTGAGCAAGGCTAAATTATCAACTCCAATAATTCACCTCTCTCTTCTATTTTTTGATGCCTTGTATAGATAAAGATCTCTTTCCTGTAGAAACACAGTCTTGTTCCACATGCCTAGAAAAGTTGTCTCCCTCTTCCAGTCTGCAGTAAATAACCTCTTTTGTAGCTTCCTTTCCCTGTAGTTAGATTGAAATGAGTACTGATAATAGGCTTCTCTATCTGCCTTAGTTGTTCTTCCCTGACACCCCAGAAAACTGCTTTTCTTGGTACCACTCAATGAGAAGTTCACCTGATTTATCTTTTTTTTTTTTTTTTTTTTTGCCAAAATTCAAGAAGTGCTCTTGCTGTTTATGGTAATGAGGTGCTGGTCTGTTAATCACACCAGGGAAATTTGCAGCTGTTGCAGAACTTGTCATCTACCTCTGCATCTGGCCGGCACGGTCTGTTCAGCACATCTCTCCTTCCCACCTGTATCTTGGTGTAATGAAAGCACAGCTGAAGGCTGGACTACCTCATCTGACAGAGAGAGCTATGGTGAGCACAGGTTGAACATGCTGAGCAGGATATAACTTGGCTAAATAAACTGATAGGCTAAGAAGATGGAAACTGGGAGCAGAACAGACAAGTTCTGCCACCAGGCTTCTCAAAGCAATCTCTAAAGTGGTATTAGGCATCAAGAGCTGTGAGATACCTCAACACTCCTGATATCATGCAGAAATGAATAAAGCACCCAAATAAACTGCAGGTAGGTGGGTACAAACTGAATGGGCATGCAATGTGAAAAACATTTGCAGGTGGACTTGATCACCTGGACACTGTAATGTACATCAGTGCCCATTTCCTTTAAAAAAAAACAAAAGTACTTCTTTTTACCTCCTTACATCAAGCCACTTGGAACAAATTCTTTCAATAAACAGTAAAAACAAGCAACACCTGTGTGTTCTAATATGCCATCACCAGTATTTCAGAAGATGATTGTTATTGCAGATAGATCACTCTTACAATTTAGTGTATTAAAAACAGGACAAAACAAATCTTTTTTTTTTTTTTTTTTTTTTAATGTTAGGAAGTCAATAAAATTGCATAAGAACCATTGATAAATAGTCTGTTGACCAATACAACTAAAGGAAAATGATTGTATATGAAGTTCCAATCTGGAGGGAAAGTTTTGAATGGCAGTAAACATTTAAGTGATTCCAGGTAGATTTCTGCTGCAGTGACTAAAAGTAAAAATAAAAATAAAAATAAAAATAAAAATAGCAGCCTGAACTAGAAAGTATTCTGATACTCATAAGCACCTTATGTTATAAGCACCTTAGGGTGCAGAAATACACCTATTTTAGAGAGAATCCTCCCAGCAGAATCGGCTTTCTACTAGGAAACCCATGAGTCATAGCAATGATAGGCAAATTAGTTTAGTCATTCATGTGAAGGGCTTCAAATATCAATACTTACCAATAGGATCCTGGTATTCTGAGGTCCTGCACGTCACTGTATTTACTTGGAAGCTACTGATATCCCAGCAGTTTGATGTAATCAGTCTTGAAGAACTATCTTTTTTAGAGACCTGTAGTATTTCAGAACAAAATTTTTAAAATAACTTATAAGAGAGAACACCTATCAGCATGGAAGTCTGTCATAACAATCAGCTCTTCCACCACACTTTACAACATCTGCACAGTCTCCAACTTTATATTACCTTGGTCATGATATGCTAAGTTAAGCAAATTGTTATTTCTAGACCTGTCTGTCAAGTGAAGGAGTTGTGCGCTGGTATCCAATTTGCCTAGGACCAGACAGACTGGCAAAATCAGATCTTGGCTTTGAAACCACGTATTTCTAGCTCCGGGTCCCCAGAATGTGTGGTCTGTAAGCATGGAACATTTTCCTCATACGTGGTGACAGGCAGCTCCAGTAATCACTGCTCACCTCTAATGAGAACGTAGACTTCTGCATTTTTGCTTTATCCAGCAGGTAGGTCTGTCTCAACACAGGCAGCAGGGTGTACAGGAAAAGCTGAACAAAAACAATGTTGTTTTAATTTAGAGAAGATAGTACTGATGGTTGTGAGATCCCTATTCAGGTAATTACAAGAATGCTTCAGGACAGAAAGGCATAATCTGTTCCCTTTGTCCATGGTGGATAAAATAAAAGCCACAGGCTGAAATTACAGGAAGGGAAATTTTGATCAGATGTTTTCCACTTATTAAGATAGTGAAACATTTGAAAAGATTGCCAGGAAAAATTAGGATATACAGGCCTGGAATTACTAGGAATGGTTGAAATGGTGATCATGCATTTGCATAGCAAGTATGCGCTAGATTACCTTTTTTAAACTGGACTGTGGACACAAGAGTAGTAGTCCACGAGGCATGCAGGCAATGGAAAGACAATCTAAGAAACTCTGCAACCAGCAGGGAAGTGGTGGATATCTGTCCTCTGCTCTGAGAAATTACTCCAGATGTTGGGGCAATAACAATAAATACGCCATTCTGTAAAATGGTGACACTTCGACCAAGTGCTGAGTAATGTATTTACTTGTGGCCCACCCTCTATACACCATCAAGACTTTGGGGCAGCACCCTGGGTATTTACTAACGAGTTGCACTTTGGTAACCAGGGAAGGTAGCCAGGTAGCCACTTCTTTTTCTTAGAAGTCCTCTAGTTAGAGCCAGTAGCATTTCAAAGGGACCTGCTGTGTGGCTGGTGTTGCATCACCAATAATCCCCTGTGACAGTGGTGCATGCAAATCGCAAGGAGCTTCAACCAACAGTAATAATGACTGTGGCATTAGGTGAACTCTTCATTCCCATGGACTTGCTCTTATAGCCCAACCTTATGCAATTCTATTGGTGTTTCCCGTCTTCCATTTGTGTCTTTGTGAATACCTATAGCAGGCAAGAATATTGCCTAAATGTGCATACCACTAGCCAATGCTGACTGCTGCCCAAAGGGACGTGCTTCTCCGTGTCTTTTCTGCAGAACAAGCATTGATCAAGTGCTGATTTCCATTAACCTAATTTTCCCCGAGACCTCTGTCCTACTTCTGTTTGAAATTAGCTAACTGGTTCAAAAGATACTGCAGGAGGTGGGGCAGATGAACAAACAGATAACAGGTAGCGTAACCCCATAAGCTCTGTTTTCTTAGAAAACTGGGCTAAAAAGAGCACTGTTTAATCAGGCTGCAGCTGCCTGTGAATTGGTCAAGTCTGGCACTTAAGAGAAAGTCTTCACCTCAAAAACCAAGGGATCAAATCCAGCACACTCCCTAGGGACACACAGTGAATATGAAACTCTCCCTGGCTGGTCTGGTTGAATACTTTCTGGTCCTGTGTTCAGTGCTGCAGCAGCAGCCTGTGGGCACGGGAGCTGAAACCAGCCTTGTGGCTGAAAGACAGGACTGATTTCAGAAGGACTGGGTTTGGTTCCTGCGTGTGACAGTGCCTTCTTTTGGGAGTAGGAGTAGGAGAATTTAAGGCAATGGGTTGAAGGATATGGCAAAGCTAGAACAGGAGAATCATGGTACAAAGTGCTGCCTTACAGGACAGCTAATAATGTCTCCTTTTCATATGATTCATAGCAAAACAACAGCTCTTGAAAATGTCATTCCCATCTAATTATGACCTTTTTGGGTAAGAAGCAATGGTTAGAAACCATTCTTTAATTTTTTTTATTATTTTTTTTTTATTTTTTTCCTGTACCACAGGGTAAACTGTAGCTGTATGAACAGTTTTGGGTGGTTGTTAGTGTACCTTATTTACTGCAATATGCTCTGGTATTTGAAAGCATTCCACTGTGTTGCTCTTCAGGGTGGCTTTCATTCTCCAATCCATCCCAAGATTGTGAGTTTTCCCTATATTTGTTCAGCCAGTCACAGCAAAATCATTTGAATTACGTGGTCCCATCCCCTGGGAATGATTCCACTCCATGCAGGGAGTTTTTGACCAGTGGATTGTCTTGTCAACTTTAGAGAAGATCTTGGTGGCTACAGATGCATTAGTCATAAGCAACAGGTTGTGTGGTACGTATGTTACCATATTACCATCACCCACACCTTTTACAGGGTCTGATATATAGGAAAACTCATGCTTGCACTGGCCGTTACGACAGAAGACGTCAGTCTGTTCACTTCCACCAGCGTCCTCTACCAGATCTCCATGAACACACATTGGCCAAAGGGGACTTTTGGAGTCTATGCCAAGCAGTCCCTATTCTTGTAAAATATCTCTTGGATCCCACAGAACTTCCAGCCTTTATTAATTTCAAACATGGCTTTCCAAATGTAAAAAAGAAAGGATCTTTGAGTGTCTCTTTTTGCCAGGTGACCCTACTGCATGCACATAGCACAATTCTTCTTTTAATGTCTTTGAATGTTTTGTATGCAGAAGACATCCTTGGAGAGGTACCTGCAAATCCTCTGGCTGTATCAAGTTCTACTGTATAGCTTGAGGCCCATAGCTTCTATACAAAGACTGCCTGTTGAAATGTTCATGTTGCATTTCAAAAACAGATTCCCTGCATTTCCTGCAGGTAGAAGGATTGCTGCCATGCCACCATATGATATGGATATTTTGGATTATCATAAGCCTGCAGTATTTGCTTTCATTTGTTTGTTTGAGATCAAAGCTATTAATTAAGCTAGTCCATCATTTAAGCAAGTTATTTTGGCAAGAATCACTTTCCCATTATGAGAAGGAGAAGGGTTTTCTATTGTTCTCTTGGCTGTTGCTAACCTCCAGTGTAAATATGGCTGCATTTCATAGGTGTGTCTAAAAAACTGCTGCATGAGGAGTTCTTTGGAAAAAGTGGAGCTTTTTATTTTACATATAGGAAACCAGTCTTTTATTGGTTCCAAGGGGGCTGCTAGCTCATCAGCAAATACTGACCTACTCAAAGACGTAAGGAGCTCTCATCCAGCTCAGCAAATCCCTTCAAACTCAAATCTGAGTTGTGAGTTGGGTTTATTTATTTGGGCTCACTGATTGAAAGGTATTACTCAATCAAGCAGGGAGGGAGTAGAGACAAGTCTGAGTGCTGCAGTAGATCATTCTCTTCTTTTTCCATCCAGTTCCAACAGCTCAGACTCAGGCAACACAGGGAAATGGAGGCCTTCCTTGAGGGCTCAGTTGAGCAAGGTGGGCTCCTGAGACAGTTGTGCTGTCTGACAATTTCGTGGAGCTATGGTTGTGGTAAATGTGGTAAATGCCTCAGCATTGTGTTTGACCAATGTCTGAAAATGTGAGTATGGATCTGGGATATCCGGGTTCCAGTTTTATAAAGCACTTGTGTGCCTTGGTTAACTTCATTCAGGTAAGTAACTATCTGCAGCGGGACTGAAGCATGTAGTTAGTAGGGACTGACTGAGAGGCGCCACGCTGAAAGACATCTGGTTTATTGCCATGCAGAGAGCAGGCCTTTCATATTGACTCTAACACTTGCTTGCATCTGTGGTTTGATCATGTCATTCATGTCATTTAACTTCTCTACCTCAGTTGTTTCATCTGAGAAGTGAGAATGCTAGGGTTTGCCTTTTTACCAGGTGAAGTAGGAGGATTAATTCATGAGTGTGTGCCCTGGACTTCAGAGAAGTCTGCCAGTATGAAAAACTATAATTAACAATTATTTGTCTTGCGCTTGAAAACACTTGCACAACAGCCTGATCCTGAGCAGCGTTGACTGTTTGTCACTACTGCCCTAAGCAGTAAAGGTTAAATGTCCTTAGCAGGATCAGAAACAGACTAAAAATTTAAATTTAAGATAGCCAGTAGAAATCCAACATTTTTTGAACCACAGGAGGCTCCAAAGGCCAATGCAGTAAGCGATAGCTTTCCCTGACTCCAACAGACTTTCAACCCAAGTTTGTGTCTCCTGCAACTGTCTCAGATACTTATCATTTCATCACCATGCATAACTCTTCATTTCTATTTCTCTCAGAAAACAGGAATCTAATGTGTTCTTCAGGCAAGGAGTCAAGTCCTTCTGAAATCCAAGAAACAGCATGTTGCTTCTGCACCAGCTCTCAAAAATCTAGTATCCTAATTTAAAATGTAAACGGAAAAAAATTTTGAAGGATAGGAACACATGCTTCTGGAAGTGAGTGGCTTTTTCCCTTGGGCTGAATTTGGACTTGGATTTGAACTTGGGATAGTTATGGAGTAGTAAAGTTGGTTTTATGGAGCTGTAAAGACTCAGTATGATGTTAAAGGAGAAAAATTCAAACTCTCAGAAACGGAGCAAAGAAGGATTTTTGGATTCAAAGGAGTCAGGAGCAGCACATCAGTTTCATCTGGATCCACATGGAGATGGTGAGTGATGTGGAATGGAATGGAAAATGACAGACAATGTCCACCGACGCCCTCAGTTGTTGAGATAGAACCCACTTCACAGGAGATTGGATCTGTATGCTAGAGCACTGTGTAGTCTATTTCATGCCTTCTGCAGTCCAGGTGAGGATTTCCTAAAAGTAAGGAGACAAAAAGAGGTAGATGCTTTATAGCCTGCTGGCCTGGCTTTCAGTACAGCCACCTAGGGTGTGGAGGAAGATGTATGGAAATCATGAAAACTAATCCTGAGTGCTAGCCCAGGAACAGGCAGGAGCTGTTTCATCCAGTTGCAGGTGGAAAATAAAGGCTGAGTTACAGGAGGGTGGGGAGGGGTAGGAGTAAAGGTGATGGCAGCAATTCATTTTGGGGGGAAATGTAGAAAGAAAAGCTGAAATGGAAAATAATGCTTCTTGGTAGAGCACTCTGTTTGCACAGAGTGGGCCTGGATAGATCTGGCATTTGGCACAGCTTCCAGATGGTGGTCAGGACTAAAAGTGGGGTGGGTGGGAGCTTTCTACAGCTTTCCTGCTGCTTATGCAGAAAGGGATGTTGAATGTCAAGTCTGTGTACCCATCTCACTGACGGAGTGCTGACCTCTGGCCAGGGGCAGGGTGGAAATTAATAACTACCTAGAGAAAGAGCAATATTAAGCAGATAAGTGATTGCATGAGAGATAGGGAGTGGGAAATGGGAAATGTACGGTAGTAGGGCTGGGACCCTTCCTTAAGGAGGCAGCAGTGGTATGAAACAAGAGGACAGAGGAGTTGAGAGCTCCTGTGCTGGGGTCTGAGTTTGAGTGCTGTAGAAGGCCAGGGTTGTGAGGAGCAAGAGGTGGCTGGTGTTGTGAGGAAATGGGGAGGTACATGAGAGGGTAGAAATTTAGGGGATACATGCTGGGCTTGACACCTGGGGAGGGAAGAAAGAGCATAGAAAGGTTTGAAAGGAGGTCTTGGGTCTTGCTTTGGAGAGGACCAGTAAACAGTGTAGGGGATTTGCATGAGAAGGGAGGACAGGGTCTTCCCCTGGTGGCTCCTTTTCTACATACAATTTCAGTGTGTGATTTATGCATATACATGTACTCCCATCATCTGATGCAAAGCTATGCCTCGCTTCTCACTATATCCTCCCAGGAATGGCCTTGTTGGCTCTTGTTCCCCCAGGGCTTTTAATCGCTTTATATGACCCTATAAAGCTGATGCTAACCCAGAAGGCTGTGCAGCCCCCTTGTTTGGCACACTGCCTCCAGGAAAAGGGCTATGGAGAGGAGAAAATACGATACCCCCCAGCTGACAACAGAGCCCTGTGAGCTGCAAACTGGAGGCTGTTGTCATGGTGTTGTACCTGGTACCGTGACCTGTCCCTGGTGTCAGTCTCCCATGGGACACATAATACGTTCGGCTCAGGTCTTCTTTGGCTTTGGCTTCTGTTCTCTGCTGTGGGATCTGTGTCTTTCTTTGTTTAGAAAATCTGTCAAGAGAATTGTCTGCAGAAACCTTTCCCTTCCAACCAAAATCAGTATTAATTTGTCCACGCTTGCTGGGCTTGCTCTGTCCAAGTGAAATTTGCTTAATTGTCTGTTTGTAACCTTGCATCCATTGTTTGTGACTCATGTGTGTTCACTGTATGGAGAGATACGAGGAGGGATGTGGATGAACAGGGTCATTTCTAGATGTTTGTTACCCACATCCATGGCTGTTCTGTCTAAGGAGAGGAGAAAGCTGAACATGGCTGTTTAACATCTCACTTGCCTAAAGAGTTCCATTCTGCTTGTTGGACTGAAGAAGTAAAATGAGAGGCAATACCTGCATGAGGAGGAATTTCTCATGTCCAATTAGAAGGAGAGTCCTGCTGCTTGTGGTAAAGACAGTGAGACGAAACATAGATGGCCAACCCACCTCTTCTTGTCACCTTTCCAATATAGTGAGGCTGCGTTATTTGGTTGGTTTTAATAGCTTCATTCTCAATGGTATTAATTCACTCTGCAGCTGTAGCATTTCAGGTAGTGTCTGCTGCATCGCTGTCCCAGAGCTGTGGGACATAATGATCCCATTTTCAGAGGACTGTGGGGTGGTGTCTTATGCTTGCCTGATTCTAAAAGCTGCTTGTAGCATACCAATGAAGTCATAGCCTTAGCGGCAGCAATCCTCCCCTGACTCTGTTTTTCCACACTGTTAGTACTGTTAAAAGGTGATACTTACCCTACCAAAAAAAAAAAAAAAAAAAAAAAAGCCATTGAGCACATCCCTCTCTTCCCCTCCACTCTCGGTGGTTTGGCATCTGATGTGCAGTCCCAGTCAAGTCTGAATAATCTGTGGCAGAAGAAAGAAGGCACACATGAGCTGGGGAAAACCATACAGGGGGATTTTACAGGAGGATCCCAGTGTTTCAGGAAACCAAAAACACAAAGCCACAGTACCTTGGCTTGAAATGTAAGTTTCCCTTGATCATAACATACCATACAGTTTCAGTTTTTGGCATCTGTTTTTGGAGGTCAAGACCAGAATGATTTATGTGAGTCTGGCTAAGGTTTTCCTGTAAAGGATATCATTCTGCAGAATCCTGTATGTTGTTCTGGAGGGGAAAAGACCACCTGGAGCTTTTCTGTTCTGCTCAAATGCAGTGTGGTCCCCTCCTGTGTGCTGGATTGAGTGCACTTTTGAACACTTCTGGACTTTCCTTAGTGCCAAAGATTCTTTTCAAGATGAGGTTGATGTTCATGGAAAACATTCTTTCTTCTCTTGGTTGTTAGTCCAGCTGTGTGTGTCAGATTGACTTGTGAGGCTGGTGTGATGCATTACCAGTGCTAGAATCACAGAAACCCCCTTGCCAAGCAGGGTCATCCAGAGCACATTGCACAGGATCGTGTCCAGGTCAGTTTTGAGTATTCTCCAGAGAAGGAGACTTCACTTCTCTGTGCAACCTGTGCCAGTGCTCTGTCACCCTCGCTGTAAAGAAGCTTTTCTCCATATTCAGATGGGAATTTCTGTGTTTCATTTTGTGCCCATTGCTTCTCATCCTACCACCGGGCACCACTGGAAAGAGTCTCGTCCCCTCCTCTTAACAGACTCCCTTCAGATGTTTATACACATTGGTAAGATTCCTTCTCCCTCCCCTCCAGGTTAACCAGGCCCAGCTCTCTCAGCCTGTCGTCATACAACAGGTACTCCAGTCCTCTCATCACCTTTGTAGCCCTCTGCTGGACTCTCTCCAGTAGCCCCATGTCCCTTTTGCACTGGGGAGCCCAGAACTGGGCTGAGCAGAGGGGCAGGATCACCTCCCTGCTGGCTACACTTTCTCTCATGCACTCCAGGATCCCACTGGCCTTGTTGGCCACCAGGGCACACTGCTGGCTCGTGGCCACCTTGTTGTCCACCAGGACTCCCAGGTCCCTGCTTGCAGAGCTGCTCTCCAACAGGGCAGCCCCCAGCCTGTACCAGTGCTTGGGGTTATTCCTTCTAGCTGCAGGACCCTGAACTTGCCCTTGTTGAACCTCATGAGGTTTCTCCCTGCCCAGCTCTCCAGCAGGCCCAGGAAATGGAGGGTGCTCTCAGCTGTCACCGGTGGCCTGCTCAGGAGGGACAGACCCAGTGCTGACAGGCTGATCTGGAGCCCTTTTTGCTAAAGAGAAGGCCAGAAAGAGAGATTTGATTGAGGTGAGGGAGGGAAAAGATTAAGAGAGGAAATAACAGCACAGTCCCAGGAGGTAACCATGAACCTTACAAAGCAGGGCATTCATCAGGATTTTCTGCGTCGTCCAGTTTTGCTGGGGCTAACAAGGACGTTTCTGAAGGACCGGGACAGGCACATCAGGGGAGGTACCTGTGCTGTGAGGTTTTTCAGAGAGAAATGTCAGATTGGAGATCTCCAAAGAGGATGGATCAAAAGCTCTAATTTTGTCCAGTTAAAGGGCAAATATCACTATCTGGCTGCGCAGGGAGGGAATGTCTGTCATTTCCTTTCCTCCCAAGGAACATGTCAGATGGAGGAGGGAGGGAAGTAAAATCTCTGGAGAGAAGAGATGGAGGATCTGGAAAAATCACATTTCCCAGAGTCCTGGGCATGGCGAGACTCTAGGGAATTGTCAATGGGGGAAGAAGCAAGGCAAGAATCAGTTAACCCCTGAAAGACAAATTTCCAGGCGTTTTGAGTGAAAAGCCAGCCCTGCTGGAGAATCTGCAAGGAAAGAACTTGGTGAAGTGTGATGATGCTGGCACAGATCTCAGTACCACTCCCCACAACAACACCAGCTAACCTGCCATGTGTGCACCGGCCATGGCTGCCACCCAGGGCTTTACTGTAATGATTTATTACCACTGCTTGTCTTTTCTTTAAAATAGTAGAAAGGTTTCACATGCCCAGCTCTTTCCTAGTGTGGACCTTACCTCCATTTCTGCTGTTCCCCTTGTGCCATTACAGCTACTTTTCCAGGCTTAAGTCAGAAAGAAAGGGTTGTGACTGTTCTTCTGAGTAAAACAAGAAAAAAAAATGTTTTCGCAGCTGTTTCCAGACACACAGGAGAAAATCCAATAAATGATTAACTCAGTATTTCCATCTGTGGGTAATGGTGTTTCTGGTGGCGTTTTCTTTTTTTTATTATTATTTTTTGTATTATTATTATTATTTTATTGCTAGCCTTCTCTTTCCCCCATGGAAAGAGGCAATCTCTGTTTGATTTGAAATGCAATGTCCTGAGCTGTTTTCTGGCGAGCACCTGGATGATGGCTTACATGTGTTTTTTTCCCCTTTGAATGAGGAGGAATAAATTGGAAGTGAGTTTCCTGTACTCCTCTCATCTCCCTGTGAGAGGGGAATAATGAGCAAGAGAGCACCTTTATAGCCAAAAGATTACAGAGGTTGTGCATTGGTTATTCTTTACAGACCACTTATTGTGAAATACTCCTTTTTTTTCTTTTTATTTCTGAGGGGGTAGGGTTGTGAGAGAAGGTATTTTCGGCAGTGAATTTTTGACTCATAAGATCAATGTTTGTGTTGGGCAGTCATGGGAGGAGGGCAGCGCCAGCAGGCCCAGAACAGGCACTGTCACAGCAATGCCAGCCCCACCGTCCCCCCCAGCATCTCCTTGTGCAGTTTGGCACGACTCCTCCTGTGCGATCCAGCCATCCCTCCTGGTGCTTTCATCAGGTTCTCATGCTGCCACCCGTCGTGTCCCACAGCTCCTGGCCTCACCTCCAGCTTCCTGTGTCCTGGTCACCTGGCTGGCAGCCGGGTCGCCTGCCATCACATTTTGCACGTCTCCAGCTCACCCGCGCTGCTCCTGCTGCCACTGGTAGCTGGCAGCACGGGGACCTGGGGGTGGTGTCAGTGCCCTTTGCTGCAGGATTTGCAGCAGCTTACCCACTAAACCAGGCTGCAAATTCATGCTGAGTTGACTGTTTGCCACCTCCACAAAGGTTGGCTGCTGGATTTCTGCCTCTCTCCCTCTCTCTCTCTTGTTTTTCCCCCTAGATTGCTCTGTGTTAAAATACATGCCATTTGGTTGAACTTAATTCCTTGAGCAATTCAGAGCACTCTGTAGATATGACAGCACTCATAACTGCTTTTTTTTTTTTTTTTTTTTTTTTTTTTTTTTTTTTTTTGTGCCAGCTTTTGCTGCAATCATTTTTTGATGTAGCTAACTGAAAACTTACATCAAGCTTTTGGACAAAAAAAACATAATTTCCTTCATAAAAACACTATAAACGTCCCATTTCCCTGATGAGTGCCTGTTCATAGTAATGTTTTGGGATTTAATATGGCCCTGGTGCAAGAAGTGATGATTGATGGTGTAAGAAATATCGCCTTCCCTTGTGCAAACCTCGGGGCGGGTGGTGCCAAATCCCATCACCCTCCCTAGCAGTGAAGCAAACTCACTTAGATGCCAGCGTGGCGGAGGCTTGTGGATCATCCTCCCCAAAGCCAGCAAACACTCTCCCAGCCTTATGGCACAGAGTGTATTCCTGACAGCCCAAACGTCTGGGTGACTCAGGCCAGAAGCCAGGGCCAGGGAGAAAATGTCAAATTCTTCTCAACTGAACACAAATAGGGAAAAAAAGGCAAATCGAAGTGCAGCAGCCGCAGCTGCCACCTATGCGCCCAGGTCTGGGCGGCAAGCAGTTGCGTGGAGTAGAGTGGTACCAGCCCCTACATCCCCCACCAAAAAAGTGTCTTTTCTTCCAGCTGCCTCCTGGCCGGCACCAACATTACCTCAGCCTTGCCTGGGAGGAGGCAGACGGAGCAAATCACCTCCTCAGAGACCCAGACACTGGGTGTTTTTTTTTCCGCTGCATTAGCCAGCTCAGATGTGGCACAGATGGGGAATCCGCAGACCGTGCCCCTGCGCTGGCTCCTGTGGCCTCAGAGGCACACGAAGCAGATGGGACAAAACAGCATGGGGGCAGACAAGTGCCTGGCTCCTCAGGAGAGGCTGGGAGAAGGGTGAAGCCCCTCAGCTCTCCTCCTTGCCCTGCTGGGGCTGCCACGCTTCATGGTGCGCATCCAGAGATGGATGGGCCAGGGCTCAGCGCGACCTGAGGGACCAGGTGGTGGAAGCACGGGCAGAGCCTTGTTCTCCTGCAGGGTGGCATGGGTGGAAAGCAAGCATGGCAGTGGTTGGGTTGGGTGAATGTGGAGCAGAAAGCAGTGAGAGAGGAGGTATTTGGGCTAGGAAGAGTGCTGTGAGCTCCGTGTGACATGGCCCTGCTGGGAGGAGCACGGGATGATGCTGCTGGATGGAGGCTCCAGGCTGGCTGGTGCTGCCGCCCTTGCTTTACTGCCATCAGGGCAGCCAGATGCAGAAAGCTCCAGGCCAGGACGCATCATGCTTTATGCCTGGACCTACCTTTCTGCTGCGAGGACAGGATTTGTCTCTCTTTGTTGTTTCTGGTGCTGGAAAACTGAAAGGCTGAGATCACCCTGGTGTTGGCAGGGAGCAATGGGGAATGAGGCAGCACTGTGCTTTCCCTCGGCTGCAGAGATGTGTTGTCCAGAGCACGGGGGCCGGGCACATTATCCTTGTCTCAGTGGCTTTGTGGTGGCGCACCTGCAGTGTCAGGACTGCCCAAAGCCTTTCCTCACACCAAAACGACTGGAACAACGCTGCCTTCCACCTGACAGCTTTGTTTTACAGTGCAAGGTCAGGAGCAGAATTAAAGTGTTCAGAGAATCCTAAGACTCCCTATTGCAATCTGCACAGGTCGGTTTGCTGGCCAAAAAGGCCTATGGCAGGAACCTGTTCCTTGCCACCGAACTGCGGGTACAGAGAAGGACTTCATCTATCCTCAGCCCAACTATCCTCAGCCCAAATGCAACTGTGGCCCACCTGCAGGGGATAACGCCCCGAGGGGTGCCTGCACCAAGGCTGTGGAGGCAGGCTGTGATGGGTGGTGGGATCACGCTGCACCCTTTGCTGTGTGCGGGAGGTTTCTCCTGGCTGTGTGTCCCCAGGGGTGGATGGTCCCTTTGCTGCTGTCCTGCCCGCAGCTCGTGCCTTGTCCTTGGGCGACAAAGTGCCACCGGCTGCGGAGGAACCCTGGCAAAACTGCAGCTCTGAAATGGCAGTGACTTCCCATCGGGTTTCCAGCCTGGTATCACCCTGATCACACCTGGGTGCCCAGCAGAAAGCCTCTCTTCTTGCAGCCAAATAAACTAACGCGTTTGAGGGCTACTGAGCAAAGCACAAGCTGGCAGCACGCGGGGAAGGCAGCTAACATCCTCCTCCCGCCAGCCTGCCAGCCACTTGGCGTAGCTGCTGCGAGGGGCGCCGTGACACCCTGGGGTGTTTTCTGACTGCAGCTTCTGACAGGGAAACCCGTCTCTCGCAGAAGGGGACAGGTTGTAGTTTCTGGTGAGAGAAACCCCGGCACCTGACGGTGTGCTCTGCTCGGAAACCCGAAGCTCGGGGAGAACTTCCAGCGAACTGCGAAACACAAACCGGCTCCGGAGGTGCAGACAGGGCTGCTCTGCAGACATCTGTGCTCTTTCGCTTTCTGGAGCCAGGCTGCGGGGAGAAGCCCCTGGGCTGAAAAAGGGCATTTTTAAAAATTTAATTTATTTTTTTTTCCAGCGACTGCGAGAAGCACTGAAGGGATTTAGGAGCGTAGCAGAGCTCAGCACGTCCTGACGCCTTGCGGGCTTTGGGGACCACCGCTCCCAAGCGCCGTCCTCATGGGTAGGCAGCCCTGCCCCTCGGCAATCCCGAAACCTCTCCTCATTTTTTAATTTTTAATTTTTTTTGATTCAATCTCTTTTTGACGAGCACGTGGTGCACTCCGTTCCTCTTCCCCTTCCTTAACGTCCAACCCCCCTTCCCCTTCTTCCCTTTCCCCTTCCCGGCCCGGCCCGGCCCGGCCCGCCCACACCCCGCCCCGCCTCGCCCGGCCCGGCCCGGGCCCACCAGGCTGGGGCCGCCCGTGGCCGCGCTGCCCGGCTCCGCCGCCGGCGCTGCGGGGCCGGCAGGGCGCCACGGCCCGGCCCGGCCCGGCACGGCACGGCCCGGCCTCAAGGGAGGGCGGCTGCGATCCGCCGCGGCCGGCGATGGAAGATGGAGGGAGGCGGCGGTGCGGTAAGGGCGGCGGGTGCCGGCGTGCGGGAGCCGGGCGGGAGCCGGGCGGGCGGCGCGCCCAGCCGGGGGCACCTCCTCGCCTGCCTTTACTTTCCCTTTTTCTTTCTTAACACTTTTTTTTTTCTTCTTCTTCTTCTTCTTCTTCTCCTCTTCTCCCGTATCTCCTCTTCGTTTTCCTTTTTTTTTTTTCTTTTTCTTTTTTTTTTCTTTTTTTTTTTTTTTTCCGTTTCTCTTTTCTCCTTCATTTTTTACCTTTCCCTTTCATCTAGCTTTTATGTTTTGTAGCTTTTTTTTTTTTTTTTTCTGCAGCTTTCCTTTTTTTTTTTTTTTAGCTTCTCCTTTTTTCTTTTAGCTTCTCCTTTTCTCCTTTCTGTTTTTTTTTTTTCTTTTCCCTTTTGCTTTTCACTTTTTTCTTTCCCCTTTTCCCCCTTCTTTCCCCCTGTTCTTCCCTCTTTCCCCCTTTTCCGTCCTCTTTCCCCTCTCCTCTTTTCTCCCTCTCTCCTTTTCCCTCTCTTCTTTTTAATGTTTCCTTTTTCATTTTCTCTCTCTCTTTCCCCTTTCCTCTTTTCTCCCTCTCCTCTTCTTTCCCCCCTCTTCTTTTTAATGTTTCCTTTTTCATTATTTCTCTCTTCTCTCTCTTTGTGCATACCCCTAAGGGGCAAACACTCAGAGCCCACTAAGGCGCTCACTACTGGTAGCTCCCCAGAAGCACCAGCATCACCAGAGAGGCAGCGCGGGGGGCCCCCATCCCCGGGCTGGGACCCCCCACCTGCATCTTGTGTGGTTGGTTTTGCTTCTGTCTCCGTGTCAGTGTAACAAATCAGCACCCTTGCTGCACTGACAGGCTCTGTTAATCATGCCAAATTCGTGAATTAAACGAGAAGTAGTGCAAAAATCAGCATCTTTGGCTGAGTTCATAGCATTGTGCTTTCTGGGGAGGAGTAGGGTTGAGGTGAATTCACCAAAGGTGTAAAGTTTTACAACATCAAACTTGCACAGGGACACTCCTGCACTACTAGGGTGTTACCGTAAGCCCTGCTGCCGTGCTCCGAAGCCAAGCTTCTCAATGGGAACATAAACATAGAGCTGTAATGAGCTTGAACTTCACACAAACTCGCAGAAGATGCTAACTTCTCACATAGACGCAGTATTTCCGTGCCATAAACAACAATTACGTGGCTCCCACAGAGTGCCAGTTAGTATATTGTCAGGCAGAGCACATCTATGTGTTATTGAAGTGATTTGGGTGTGTAGTAGGTAACTGCAATTACTTCTGCTTCTGCAGCTTCAGTCACACTTTAATTCTGTCTGTGCGTAGGGCCATTAAAACAGAGAGAGAAAATCAAATGCCATATTTCTAATGAAACTGCTGGTTGTGTACACGGTTTTTGAAGCAGTTGTAATAGGCTGCTGATAATCATCCAGGCCTTTCTGGTTTAGCTAGCAGAAAGGAACCTCTTTCTACTCCAAGTGCACTTTCATCGGTCACATCCTTAGTTGATGTGCTTTAGCAGATGTTACCAGTTTAACACTAGCTGTAAGTCTGACCTAGCCCTGTTGGCTTGCACACGCTGAGAATTCGGCTATACAGTCGTTGGTTTTGGGAGCATGCTTTTGGTGGGAGAGAAGGTGAGGTTAAACCACCTAGGAATCCCTGTGCAAATGCTCCCATTCAGTTGTAGCCTTGGTTCACCGTAGAAAAGAGTGTAAGAAATTCCTTTGTGGTAGTGGTGATGTTAAAAACAATTTCAAGAATGTTATGCATTGCTCTCCTCTAAACTTGATACACAAAAAAAAAATAGGGCTTGATAGATAAAATTCTTGCACAACGTACCTGTGTGAAGGAGGTCCTCTTGTGCTGCTGGTGCTTGAGCAGATTATTCTTGCCATTTCTAATGCCATCAGATTGAAGGGAAGAGCAGTGAGGATCATAGTGAACACAACAGATATTTTTTCTTCCTCCTCCTCCCAGGAAGGCTGATGAAACTGGGGGAGCAAGGTTTTATTTGCTGTTGTCAAACTGGGTGGCTAAAAGACCGGATGCAGTTCAGAGCATTTTCCCTCCCCACCTCATCCTTTCTGTTCCTGCCGATGTTACCGGGAGAGTTTGGCCTTTGGTTTCCAAGCTTGGATTGAAGAGGCAGTTTGGAGTTTGTTTCCTGTGGGATGAAGAGGATTGTGTCTGCTGGAGGATTGTGGACTGGTGCCACAAAGCATCTGTGCAGACAAGCAGCTGTCATGCCGAAGATGCTGTGCTTGGGATGAACGTCCCAAGTGCTGGGAGATTCATCGCTGGGGCTGGTGGCCGTGGTGGCATGAGCCGTGCTCCACAGGTGGCTGTCAGCATGTGGGAAGGATCCTTTGGCCACAGCTGGTGAATGGTCCTCGTGCATGAGGTACTGATGGTGACTGGAAATGATGTCAGCTCGGTGGGGACAGGGGCACCTGGTAGCAACCTTGCCATGCTGCTGTGGGCAAGGTGGGGCAAGACCAACAAGCTGTTGCCAAAGCTCCAAGTTTGAGGCAGCCAGAGCATCCCACCCTGTGTCGGCTCTACGGCTGGTGAAACACGTGTGGCTGCTGGGATCTCCAGGCTGCAGCAGCTGGAGGCCTTTGTCAGCACCAGGCTTCCAGGCCTGGCCTGAAGAGGTAGGAGAAGTCTTGGGGCTCAGCGACATGCAGCCCCTTTCCCCACGAAGGGCTGCTTCGTCACCTTGGTGGAAAGCTGCGCCTGAATCATGGCAGAGGGGGGATTTCTCCATCCCATCTTGCTCTCCTGCCCAGATCTGCTCAGTGGCATGGGTGGCTGCCCTGTCCCAGGGGGATGTACAGCCAGGGGTCCTTCCTCTGGAGGTTTGGCTGAGAGGGGTATCTGTGGTCAGAGAGCTCCTCCAGGCCGTCAGCATGCGGAGCAGCAGGGACACAGATGGACCGAGGCAGATCTTGAGCAATTTGTGTCTTCAGAGTCTGCATCTCCTTCTGAGGGGATTTCTGTGCTCTGGCACCCATGGCAGCAGAGGTTATTTCCAGTCCTTTTTTCCTGTTTGCACTGAGATGAAGCTGGGCGGGGGCGTTGAAACAGCACGTTTCTGTGGGATGAAAAAGCTATTTCAGCCCAGTGGTAAGTGCCTGCCTGACACTTTCAGACCAGCCCTAAGCGTCCTGTTCCTCTCAGGATTACACCATTTGAAGTATGCTCTTGCAGCGTGTTTCCAGATGCTTTTTGTAAGCACGCCCCCTCCTTGCTCTGGGACTTCTCTTTCTGTCACGCCAGCTCCTGCCAGAGACCACAGGCCCCTGGGATGCTCACGCATCTGGGTGTTTGTGCTCTGTGTCTCAGGCAAGCACGGTGGGTCGTGGATGGGGCGTAAAAGCAGGGTGGAGTGAAGCTGATTCCGGGTGAGGCTGGGTTGCCATGGGGTTGAATGAGGAGTGAGAATAGCTCAGGTATTATCTAGCCCTTGAAGCTTGAATTGCTCCCGAATTGACTGTACTTCCTGGATGCTGTAAGCAAACAAACCTGCCGGGGCACAGGATCAAGCTGTCTGTCAGAGCAGGAGCTCTGCACCTCCAGCCAGCGCCTCAGCCATCAGCTCCAGCTGCTGGAAGCACACTGTGTTTGCCGTGGCTTGCTTTCCTAACTGTGCACTGTAGAAAAAGATTGTCAGTGCCACGAACAGTGTCATTAGCCTGAGGAGACCAGGCTGGAGCGGGCTTTTGAGGCTGGGCTGCCAAGGCACACCGGTAGCTGTCACGCTTACCAAGGGCTTCATGTTGTGACCACAGCAGGTTTTTTTTGATGCCTGGTATCAGGGCTGAACAAGAAGGCATTGTCTTGAGCCTGTGACACAGTAGTTTGGGAGGACTAAGAAAACAACTCAAATGGCAAGGATTAAACAGTCGAGACCTCCCTTTTTGCGGAAGCGATGAATGCGGCATCCTTTCCTTTCTTAGCGTGAAATGCCACAGTGGAAGAGGTGGCTTATCTCCAAATTGTACTCATTATTATTTCACAACAGCTTTCAAACAGGAAGTGTCACTGGGGTAATAACCGCATCTCCCAGGCTGGGCAAGCGCCAAGTGCAATGGCAAGATGCACTTAAGCCCGGGATATGGCTGCATTTCAGCCCTAACAGAAGAAGTGGTACCAGGAGGGAACTTCCTTCGGAAGACGACAAATTCTAGCACCAGTGAGTTCTGGTTTTCATCAGCTCGCTTGTGTGTGGAGTCTCCGTGGCCTCATGAAAACAAAACAACAACAAAAAAGAAGGAAGAAGTGTGTATTAGCTTCTCCACTAGTGGGACACATGTGCCAGCTGGCTGACTGTGTGCTGCTTGCAGGGAATATATAGCTCCTGGTGTCTTCTCTTCTGCCTTCCTGCTATGGTTGGAACTGCCTGGTGGCTCCTGGCCATCTCTGGGGCCACGGCTGCCAGAGGGTGCCAGTGCTGGCACTCCCTAACTCACGCTTTCTTAGCAGGCAAACAGTCTGCTCTTGCAAAAAAACATCTTTTCAGGCCCCCGGTGTCTGCACAGCAGGAGGCTTACATAAACTTAGTTGGTGTGACTCCTAGCTTCTGCCTCTGTTCTGCCAGGGGAGGACAGATCAGCTCAAACTTCAGTCACGTTGCTGATCTGAATAACTTCTGGTAAATCTAGGCAAGGTTTAGAAAGAACAATGGAGGCAAACATTGTAAAATTAATTTAAATACGTGATATGAAATAATCATGCAGGGTCAAAGAGCTGTTTCTAGGTTAGAGGCAGATCTATACACATCTTTGCATGCTCTTTTGCTGTGTTGTAGCTCTACAGCTTGTCTTTGCCTCAGAGGAAATGCAGATTTTTACACCTTTGCAGATGTTTTTCCAGTTGCTCTTGTGCAGAGTGGTTTTTGTTTTTGTTTTTTTTTTTTTCCCCCCACTGTTCAGTTCCCTGAACTGCGAAGAATACTATAGTCACTTTGAGCTACTGCCTTAGACCAACCATGTTTGTAATGCTGATGTGGAAAAGGCACCTGAACTCTCCTGATAACTCTTCTTTTTCTCTACATCCATCCATAAAAACAGTGTTTTTAGCTCAACATAGGGAATGTACAGCATGTGGGAAGGGATGAGCTTTGCAAGTTCTCAAGTCTCAGCAGATGTTGGCTGGGGTTTTGAAAAAAAAAAAAAGAGTTGCTTAAAGATACAGATGTAACTTCTGGTAGCCTCCTGAGGCACCAGATTTTAGCTTCTGTGGAGCTGAAATCCATGTGGGGCAGACCTGTAGCAGTCTAAACATTGTTCTGCCTTCTGAGGTACCTAAATATCATGGAAGTGCAATACCTGCTGAACAGAAGCAGTCTGTCAGTTTGCTAAATATACTTGGAACAGATTGGACAAAAAAAAAGTAAATGCAAGATGTCTGGTACATACCACTACTGAATTCTCTGAGTAAAAAATTGCTGGCTTTGTGTTATTTTTCCTACATCAGGACTCCATCCCAGTGCTGTCTGAGATAACTAAGAAAAAACATTTGTATTGTGACTTTTAATATTTTGGATCTTTCTACTCTATCTGCTTTATATTTAAGAAGGTGGTTTTTCATGCAGTGAGCTGCAGCCTACCTCTCGATGGGCTTGCTTTGACTTGAGCTCTGTGCTTACCTTCGAAATAATGCATAGACATCCAGAGGTCCATACAGCACACATCAAAAATCACTGACTCGGCAAATAGAAAATGCTGAGTGACCTTTAAAGGTAAAGTGTAATCATAAAGACTTTGAATTAAAATGCTGTACACATTCACGCAGTTACAGCTCAGACAGTGTCAGCCTTTGCATAATAAAAAGCATTTTATTCAGTATAGCAGCTGACTGCTTTCCTAGCAGCTTCGGCCAAACAACAAAGCAAACATTTCTTTAAGGGGGAAAAAAAAATGAAGTACAGGTGTAGAGCAAGACTAGCAGACTAAAAACAAAGTTTACCTGCAGCTGTTTGATTCTGCTGGTAAAGAATGTGTGTTTAGTCACTGTTCCCGTGGCTTTTTCTAAGAGGAGACTCTGGTGGCTAGTTTCTGAATTGAGCCTCTCATCAGACACTGAACTTTTGTGCAGTGTGGCTTTGAGGAGGGAGAATAGCCTCGATGGTATCTGCGCCCTGTTAGTTCTGCTCTCTTCTGCCCCGAACGCTTCCCAGGAGGCTGTTCCTGGTAAACAAATTCGTCAGCATCCCGAGCGCGATGAAAAGCCTGCAGAGCCCCAGTTCCTTGTGGCAAATTCCAGGGGCGAGCCAGGGTGTGCAGGGGGTGTGCCGTGGGGAGCCCCGCGGTGGGGACGGAGCAGTGGAGCCGCCTGCCCGGCTGCAGAGCCCGAGGGCTGCCTCGTGCGGGGAGATGCCAGAGCCTGGTCAGCAGGTAAGAGCAGGCGGCTCTTCTGGGTTAGACCCACGGTCAGCTCAGCCCAGCAGCCTGTAGAGGTGGTCATGGGTGTCTACAGGAGCCTGGGAGGAGCTCAGTGTGGAGTTTCGTGCTTTCTACCTGCGTGGAGGATTTGTACCCCTTGAGGTTGTTTGCCTTCCTTTTCAGCCTTCCTGGTTTCCATGACATTGCTTTGTAGGGAGCTCTCTGGTTTGTCTGCAGGCTGTGTGAGGAACCATCTCCTTCTGCTTGGTTTGATGCTGACTCCTAAAACCTTCTTCTGATGTCTTCTGGCATCATTATATATGGTATTAAAGGAGGCAGTGGGTCGCTTCTCACAGGCGTTTCCAGAGCCATAGTGACTGCATGCATCTCTGCTATATATCTCTCAGCCATCTCTTTCCTTTAGTTGGGAAGCTGCATCTGTGATCCCTTGGTATAATTCAAGCTTTTTTGCTGGAGAATGGTTATAGGGAGTGCTCTCACACCAGTCCTTTCCTTCCTCCCCAACACCCTGTCTCTTTGCAGGTATCTCCCTGTAACTCCTGATCGTAAGAAATTAGTTTAAACCACGAGCTGGGTTTTCTTCTCTTCCAGAACCTTTGCTAGCATTGACTTTGGCAGCCCCAGGTGAGGTTTAGCCATGCAAAACTCCTGTTCTTTTCAGCCTTCATCTATTTTACTAATGCTTTAATTTAAAAATTGCAAACATGTATATTAGCATGTGGGAGGGCGTGTGAGGAAAACACGAACATGGTGTACGAGGTCATACAAAAATAAAAACTACAAACCTTCTTAGCGGTCTGTTTGTGAGCACCAGCTCTCTCAGCTCTCCCTGCTGTCAGTGCATTGGCTTCCACCAGCTAGCAGGTTTATTTTAACTCCAGCTTTCCCCATCTCATCCTGTTACTTAGGAAAGGGACTCAAGAAAAGCTCAACAGAAATAGTCTTTTCAGAACAATTAGCACAACCTGTCAAAAGCACGAAGACTTGCTAAGTTCACGCCCACACAGGAATGATAACTGTGCTTAAAATCAAGGGCTGACCATTAGTGCTACCGGGCCCCTGGGAGCTTTGTCTGTCCGTGACAGCAGAGGCCAAGCTCTCGCTGCGTGTCTCCATGAAGAACTGACCACAGCATGGCAGCCTGGCTCAGATGCTCTCCCTTTTGCTCTTCTGGCAACTTGCTAAGAAGGCTGCAGATCTCTGGAAACCTTCCATCCATCACTCTTGCCTCTCCCTTATGTGTTTTCTCATGTATTTTTTGAAGCTAGCTCCTCTACCAATTCCTGTATTTCAGCTAGTCTCTGAGGAAACTTCTGGGCTGTGGAAGAGAACGTCAAGGTAGAAGTTTAAACTCCTCCTGAAAGCTAAAACTCACCCGATTGGGGTGTATGATAGGCTGCTGAGAGGCATTTGGCTTCTTGCTGCAAGGGACGATGATGACGAGGTGAGGATAGGACAGTCCTGGAGTTAGAAATGGTCTGAGTGAAGTCTTCCACAGCTGACTTGTAATATACTTGGTTCCCAGCAGCTGTGCAGTCGAGGGGAAGGTGGTCAGCTCTGGAAGGAGGGGATATGCAGCTGTGAGAGGGCAAAAACAGGGCTCCCCCAAGGCGCCCTCGTGGTGTGACTTAGCTGTGGAAGCCCCTGAGCCAACTACCCAGTTCCTTCTGGGTCCTCCTGTAAGCCCATAATTAGATTAACATTTATTTATTTATTTTTTTTCTGGGGGTAGGGTGAAAGTGTTTTATTAAGAAAGATTACAGCGGTCCCCCCAAGGGCACTTTCACTTCTCTGTCCTGGCTCACAGCCCTTCATGAGAGGTCACAGAAACACAGCATATCCTGAATTGGAAGGGACCCTCAAGAATCATCAGGTCAAACTCCTGGCTCCATACAGCACCACCCACAAAATCATGCCCGAGAGCATTGTCCGAATGCTTCTTGAGCTCTGTCAGGCTCGGTGCTGTGCCCATTGCCCTGGGGAGCCTGTCCCAGTGCCCGACCCCACTCTGGGTGCAGACCCTGTCCCTAACCCCCAGCCTGACCCTCCCCTGTCCCAGCTCCATGCCATTCCCTCAGGTCCTTAAACACCTTCCTGCTGATGTGTCTTTTTGCTCAGACTGGCCTGTTTCTGGTGTCAGCAGTTGTGGGCAATGTAACCAGACTTTGGTGTTCCTCAGTTAATGCTGTGTGGAATGTAGGTATTTAATGGGGGAAAAAAAAAAAAAAAAAAAGTCCCCAAGAAGAAAACAGCCTGTTCCCAAAAGGTCCTGGCCAGAACCTCAGTTAAATTCAGAGAGGATGTTTTGGTGCTTTCTTTCCGTGGAGAAAGGAGAAGCATTTCCTTCAGGTTTCGATGACTCAGCCATACCATCTAAATATCTGGGGCAGTTTGAGGGGAGCTCACAACTGGAACTGAAATCAAATTCACCCAGCAAGAGACACTGTGCTTCAGGAAAGCTGGCAAACAACCCTTGTTTTGGGTCTGGATCAAGCCACCTTTCAGGGGCAAGGGTTTTTCCTTGCAGCTACGGACCCGCTGCTCGGGTCAGCATTCAGGGAACAGAGCTGTGCAGAGATGTGGTGTGTGATTCACAGCTGCCTGACTTATCTGTACGTGGCAGCTCATGCCAGAGGAGCAGGACCCCTGAGCTCTGAGCATCCTCCTGCTGCTCACTTTGGTGCTGAAACACGCATTCAGCAGCTTTGCTTCCCGTGATACAGCCTTAAAACACAAGTGCTGTGGGCACTTCCTAAGCAATCTGCTTTCCCTGAGGGAAAGGATGAAACACCAGCGAGTTGGGACCTTGTGCCAATGCCTTGTGCAGGGTCAATAGAGAGGTCCATTGTGGTGCCAGGAGGCCTGAGGGGTGAGGACTGGCACATGGAAGCAAACACAGACTCACAAGCATTAAATGAAATTCTCCCAAGGGGCAAATGCAGCCTCCCCAAGTCCCAACCAAGATCCGTGACCCAGAGGAGCAGGCTTGAGCAAACATGAAAGGGCTGCAAGAGGGGTGAACAAATGGGCAGGAGCTTGCTGCCACTCTGCCCAGAGCTTAATCAGACTGAAAAACGGTATGTGTGTGTGTGTGGCTCATGAGAAATGAATGTACAGCTGGGCTGATTTAAGGGGATTGATGCTCTGGGTGAGCGTCACCCTCTCTGGTGGTGACAAACACCAGATGCATCAAAAGTGGTGGTTAAAGCCCTCCGAGGGAAGCAGTTATGAAATGAGATGACCCGGATGCAGATTTCTTTGCTCTTGAGCTGAGGGAGAAGGCTTAAGCAGGAGGTTTTTTCGTTATCCTTTCCAATCTTGCTTTCTTTTAATCCTTGCTAATGCAGCCTGGAAAGCTCCAGGAATGTTTGCCCTGCCCTCCTCTGAGCTGCCAGTTTCAGGGGCATAATGACTTCAGCAAGATTTGGGTGAGTGGCAGATTGAGGTAAGAAAAGGAGAGCAAATTTTCTGTCTTTGTTTTATAACTCTTCTTCCCTCTGTCTCCAAGGAAGGACCACAGTGAAGCAATGCTCTTAAAAGCAGTTCATGCCTGATAGCATTCACCTTCTCTCCCTCCCTTTTCTCTTTTTAATATTTTTTGTTTGGATGAAATACCGTGACCGTATCCTCAAGCCTGGCTCTGGAGGCTGTGACCTGCTTTACCTTTATGCATCCTTATATTGCTCTGACAGCCTAGACAGATGTTAGGCTCAGTTGTTTCCACACACCAGCCGCTACATGGAGTTCTCATCAGCAGCGCTGAGCACTTCTGAAAATGAAGTTGCCTCTTTCAGGTGCCAAGATGAAGGTCCCTGCCAAGGCACCAAACTGATAAATGCTGCCCTGTAAACTGAAAGATCATTCATTTCGTCCTAATACTGGGTGATGCGGAGGGTGTTGTGAACTGAAATCTTTTTCAATGCTTTATGATCAGATATAGGCAAGTACAGGCATTTGGAAAATGTGTTTGCTGACGAGGAGGCTCAGTGCAGCAGATGTCTGTTAAGTCTTGAAGAGCGGTGCTCAGGGATCGAGGTGCTGTATCTCAGAGGTGCGTAGATCAGAAATTTCTGATTGTTGAGCAACTGGACTGCTCTGTGCATTTTATTTACTATTTCATTCATGCGTAGGTGGGATTTGGCAGCAGCCAGAAGTTTAGCCATCCCATCCCATTGTATCAGCTGTGTAGGCTGAATTTTCATCTGGCTCCATAAGCTGCTTTTGACCAGGTTGTCTCAGACTGAATCTTCTTCTGTGTGCTCTGTGTGTACCCCTTTCTTCCCCAGTTATTCCTGCCCCAAATCCTGTGAATGAACACATCTTCGTGGACATGATATAATTTGTCTTTGTGCTAGAAAGTCTTTGCTCTATTACTTCATGGTTTTCCTGAAGGATTTGTCTGGCTAGTATTAGGAGGTCCATCAAAGTAGCTGTTGGAGCCCTAGTGACAAATAGTTAGGCCAGTGAATGATAAATACACCCAAGAACTTCATGGATGACTGCTCAGTTATTACACATGTGAGCTGGACTCAATTCTGCAGAACTGGTTCAACACAGAGGTGTGGGAGAAATAATGGGGAAAGAAGTCCAGGAGAGCCTGGAGCAGTTCTAGGGCATGGGGTAAGATGGTTATTTGTCAGTGTGGTCTTAGAAGAAAATGTAGTTGTTGTAGAGCTGGCCTTGGGGGAACGTATAGATTAGTGATTCCATCCATCTCTGATTAAAGAGCCTTGACCGTGTGTTCCTGTGAATTATGTGTCTCCTGTACTTTGAATTTCTGTTTGTAGCTGACGCTTACCCTAAGGTATTTGTTGGAAGTGCATGAAAGTTATTATTGTCCTGGGGGGCAGAATGTTCCATCTGACTTTTTTTTTTAAAGTATTTTTGTAAGCTAGGGCCTTTGCCAGTGTGAACCATGAAATGACTTGATATGCTGTAAGAACTCGCTGCCTGGCTGCCTAAGACATAGGATGTGAATACAAAGGTCACCGAAGAATTTATAGAGCTAATAATTTATTTCATCTGTCACTTCAGACAGAAGAATTACAGGCTCTGTCTTGCCCAGCTGGATAGCAACTTAAAGCTGACTGCAGACACTATTTGTGCTACAGTTTATTGCTGGTGTATGCTTCATCGTGGAGATTTGATTTGTCCTCACCTGTTCAGAAAAGTAATTTTAATGTTTGCTGTGCAGCCTCTCTTTCCCCTGAGAAACTGGACCTTTCTCTTTCAAATTGCTTCGTATGAGTAGGAAGCAGTGGGTAGGTGCTGGTGGCACCAGGCCTGTGTGACACCAAGATGCTTTATGTGCCTGTCCATCCATCCTCCCAGGTGCTCCCCTGCTAGCCAGGAGGGCCACCCTGAGCCTCCTCATGTCAATGTTTGGCTTGTGGGATCATAAAAACAGGACGAGTTGTCATCCTGACTTAGGTGGTGGTGGTCAGGCACAGGCCTGGGATCCGGAGGACAGGGATTGTAACACATCACTGGCCATTTATTTGCTTGCCTTATTATCCTTTTTCACATTTCTGACCCTCCCTATTGTAGCCTCTTCTCACTTTCTTCACCCCAGTCTCCTCTCAAAAAAACCATCCTTTTCCTTTTTTTTTTTTTTCCCCACAGGTCCAGTTTTGTGACATCCTTACTTGAATTTACTGTTTCTGATACCGATATTCGGACTTCGAGAAACGTTTGGACAATGCTGTCAGATATATCTGATTTTTGATGGTCCTGTGCAGACCAAGGGGTTGGGCTTGATGATCCATGTGGATCCCTTCCAACTCTGGCTGTTCTGTGATTCTGTACCACGGCCTAGCAGTGGCTAAGATTGCTAAAGGGGCTTGGTGTGGGCTGCTCTAGTTATCCTTGCTTGATACTGAAACATTTGGGTTCAAAGACTCAGAGATGAGCCCTTCAAAGGCACTGTGAGTTCGCTCAGGTCTGTTGTTCTTGATCTTAGTGGTGGTAATGGGGTGATGCTAATAGAGATAAATGAACAATTAGCACTTTGAAAATCCTACCTGACGGCCCACCTGAATGGATTTCGTGTTCCTGCTGCCATTTTTTTTGGCTAAAAGATAGATAAGCTTTGTTTATTTTGACTCTGCAGGCAGAAGCACTTGTGTGGGATAATGATGTATCGGCTCACGCCCAGACTGTTGCCAAGGCCAAATATGAATTTTTATTTGGCTTGGAAGAAGAGAAGCCTTCAGAAATGGGTAAGTGCTATTTACCAGTAATGTGTGCAAAAACATCCTCTGAAGGCCCTCAGGAAGGAATTGCAGAAGCTGCTCCTGAATGACCCCGCGAGGGCTTGCTCACTGTGCCACGCTGCTCTTCGCTGGCACGCAGTGCAAGTACCAGACCAAAGGACCCTGATGGTTTGGTCACAGCAATCTTATGCCCCCCACCTGTCTCTTTGGCTCACCTGGGCCACCTCGATGAGATGGTGGGGACTTGTGTGCTGCTCACACTCAGCCAAGGGGCTGGCGGAGGAAACCTCAGCCCTTCTCTGCAGTGGAGCCATCTCAGCCACGCGTCTGCACTCTGCATGCCAAAACATGGCTCTGCCTGGCAGTCCTTCCAGGAATGCCCTTCGTGAGCTGCACGCTGCTGTTCCTACAGCTAGAGGTAGATAAGATTTTAATTTAGATATTCAAGGTGGTACCTGAACTGCTCCCTCCTCTGTATTTAGTAATTCATGTTATCCAGATGTAGTATCTAATTTTATGCCTAAGGGTCAGTCTTGTTTCTATGTTTTTCTTGTAAACAGAGGGCGTTTTCTACCTTTTCCCAGTCCAAGCTTAGAAGAAGAAAAAAAAAAAAAAGTAGTTACTATACCTATTTCTTTTGCTTCATTTTAATTACCAATCCCTGCCCTCTTTGCAAAAGTATTTCCTCAGGCTGTTCTCTTTGCGCCTTGATCCTTTCTAAATTGCAAACTTTCTGGAATGTCACTTTTAATTAAAGAAGATTCCCTTCCTGCCAGAGAAGGGCAGCACTTTGTACAGGAATAAGCTGTGTATGGTCTTCCACTTCAGTCAATAGAAAAAAAAAAAAAAAAAAAAGAAAGAAAAAAAAGAACAAGCAGAAGTGAGTTCTGGAAAGTGAATAACAGTTTCTCCTGGATTTCCTGAAGTTAGGTCTTCCACTTGGGAAATCCTAGTTGCAGAGCAGGGGGAAAAAAAAAACAAACCACACAGATGCTCTTGTTTAGGAATTTTAAAAACTTACAAATTGCCACAGAAATGTATATCGCATTCTTACATGAATCACAATGACCTCATTTCTTGTTTCGGGAGAGACAATGTGAGAGCACTGTCAGCAGGCATTAGTACATTTCCGGAGATTGGCATTAAATAAAGCATGCTGTGTCTAGTAAATCCAAGTGAATCTATTGTCATTACTAACCAAAACAATTATCAAACGTGATGAGCATTCTGTGCTGCATTGGTACTTAGAGTTAAAATAAAGGGCGGCTTTACTGGCTTAAGTGTGTACTTTGCCATATTTTTCCTGTGTTGCTTCTTGCCTTGTTTCTGAATCTCCTTCTGTACCTTTATTAATCGGAAGCTACCAGCAGGGGCTAACAGGCAGTGGAAAGGGAGTGACTTCCAAGGAGAGTTTCCAAATATTTAAGTGGTTAACATCTATCATTTGTGAATTGTACTCCAAAACTGTGTTGTAAGGGTGCTTTTACTATACCATTATGCCCACAGAATTAATGACTGTGACAAAGACCAAGCAGAGTCTCAGAAAAAACCCCTTCCCTTATGGCAGGTTGGTCCTTCTCCTTTTAGCAGATTCACAGCTGTCGAAATCCAGGTGGGACCTAGAAGAGTCTTCTCGCCCCATCCCATGTCCTGGCCAGCTAGACCTGTACTTGGCCAGCCTGGGATTTGCAGTCACCTTTGTCCCTCTGGCTCTGATAAAGGTCTGACAAACTGTACTGCTTCTGCTGTGTGTTTTCCCCAGCCAGGATGAGAATATGTGCTCTCCTCAAGGCCCCTGTTCCCCCTCCCCAAAACTCAGGTTCCCTGCTGCACAGCATTTTGTCAACCCAGGCTGGTTTCTTGGTGGTATCACAGGCAAAGGCAGTCTCCTCCTTCTGCAAGATGCCTGGCCAAAATGGATGCATGAGAATGGTGCTGACCCTTTTTCTTCAAGGTTTCAGTTGCTTATTTATTGGAGATGAATGACTGGGCTGGCTCAGGTCACAATAGTACAAACCCAGGTCCCTGTGCACCAAATCATAGTTTCCTTTGATTTAACCTATGCTGAAGATGTCATGGTGTATCTGCAGGCGATGAAGACTGTTTTGGGGGAAGCAGCTATGCCTGAAAGTCTTTCTGTCCTTCTTTATATTAGATGGGGATGGGAAAAAAAAATCACTGAAAATCCACACCAACCTGCTACTTTCTGAAGTTGCTTTTAAAATAAAGATGACATGGTTTTCATGGGTCAAAGTATGCAAGATTTCAGATGAATGAGTGACAGCAGTAGGGCCCAGGAGCAGCACTGGTGTTTAAACTTAATCAGGAGAACAGCTTGTCGCTGTGGGCAGTAAAGCTGAACTTTCATTTATCTGACCTAAAGAGGCTTCACTCGTGCCTTGGCTGGCCTCAGAAAACGAGAACATAATACATAAGCTGCTGAATGGCTTAATTAGTTCTGCCTCCCAGTTTGGCCTTTCTCTCAGACACAGCCATATTGCCGAAGCCCTGCTGGATGCTGTTGAGAGTACGATTTTTTTAATTGGGTAGTGAAATACTTGCGCTGGAGAAGACACTTCACAGAGAGGGACAATGACTGGGGGATGGTGTAGCAAGCACTTCTGTTTGCCTAGGTCTCTCTCTGGAGACAGCAGACTGTTAATAAGCTGCTGGGCTGATTTTTGCCTTCCAGGTTTACGCTAGCAGTCATTTTCACAGGTGAGAGGAGAAAAAAAAACACCTGGTTAAATGTGTATAGAAGAGGTGTTTCATTGCTATATTCAAATGTACGTGTTAATAAAGCTACCACATTACAAACAATTCCTCTTTTTTTTCCTTCACTGCCCTCGGTCTGTTTTTATTGGGGAGATTTGCAGTCCCAGGTCGTCTCTGTACTCGTCTATTGGTCTCCAGCGTGTGACTGTCCTGCCTGGCTTTCCTTTCTCCTCTGTCCCTGGTTCTCCTCTGTCCCTGGTCATCCTCCTCGAGGCAGGTGGGTAGATGTGTGCTGGGAGGACGAGGGGACATGAATTTTCCTGCCGAGGCCTGCTTGTGGGGCTGCACCGTGTCGCCTCTACGGCCTTGCAGCCCTGCCCTGCTCCTCGGTGGAGCCCCAGCCTTCTGCCTCCAGCAAAAGAAAATATTTTCTAAAATCTGAACTCAGCCGGAGCAGACAAGACGTCTTCTCAGCCTTGTTAACATAAAGGGCACTTGTATGGGTCTGGAAACATATCCTCCTCTGGAACTGGCCATGCTAACAGTGGTCTCTATTGAGCAGCTCTATCTCTTAGGCTTTGGCAGGCTGCAGAGTACTGATTGTTATGACTTTGCAGTTTATACATTTAAATACCAAAAAAAAAAGAGTTTTGACAAAGTGACTTAGTCCTAAAAAGTGCTTCCTTGGGGAAAGAAAAATTGGGGGGGGAGGGGAGGGCTACAAAATAATTGCTTAAAGAAACATGAAATCCCTAATCCCTGTTATTTGATGAAAGAAATCCAAGGGAGTTGTTAAGAAGCAAATATCTTCTTAAGATTCGTGAACAGTCTTTTCTCTGATACTTCTAGGAGGGGAAAGCTTTCACCCCTCCTCTGTAACTAAGTGTATAATCTCATTCTTCACAAAAAAAACCCTGTACAAGTAGTTCCCGGGTTGCTATGCAAATCTGGTCTTTCCCAACAGCTGCTGGAAGGAGCTTGTTTTTGAATTCCTGGTGAAACAAATAGCTTTTTGGAAAGCCTGTCACTCGCTGTTTTGTGTACAGTGAGGTGTCATGAGGCAACTGAGCTCATGTAACAGCTTGCTTCTGCCAGAAGAGATGGTCCCAGCCGCATGCTGCCGCGGATTGTCTCATGCTAGCTCTTGTGCTCATCTGTTTTCTTAGCAAGTGTAAGCCAGTAAAAATGGAGTAAAAAAAAAAAAAAGTCTAAAAAAAGGTTTAGTTTCTCCTGACAATGCATGCTGAATCACCTTTCCAATGGTCAAACAGTGCCAGAGCTGATATGCAGAAGAAAATGAAATACGTACATGTACTTTAAGCCATGCCACATACCCATTCCTGAAACTGAATCATGGAAATGAGTGCATTTGCTGTAGAATTTCTCTGGCTTCTTTCAGGAGCTAAGGAAGCACATAATGGCTGTTTTTTTGTACACCCTTTTTCACAGAATCACAGAATAATTGAGGTTGGAAGGGATCTCAGGAGACCCTCTAGTCCAACCTCCTGCCTCAGGCAGGGTCCCCTTGAGAACATTTCCCAGTATTGTGTCCAGATGGTGGCCCTATATTGCTGATTTAAGCAGCCTTGAGAAAGTTACCCTCTTACCTTTCTGTAAAATACATATTGCTTACTTTCTAGGGAGACCTTTGCTCTTCTGCTTTGCTTTCTTTCTCTGCATCACTTCCAGTCATGCATGTCCAGCTCTGCTGCACCCTCCTTGCACTGCGTAATGTGACACACTCCTGATCCTCACTCTAAAACTTCCCTTACATCAAATTTGCTCACGTACTGCATCATCCTCATATTAGCATGGATTGCTAGCTGCAGTCTTTCCCTGTGCTTTAACCACATCTCTGTTCATTTTGATAACACCACCCTTTGTCATGTTTTCCTTTCTTGCCCTTTCGCATTTCCAGGCAGTCTTGAAAGTCTAGGCACCCTGGGCTGCTGTTTTCCTCTGCAGTTCTGCTTTCCTGAAAAGGTACAAAATTGTATTTTCTGAGGGTCGAAGGGCTGCTGATTGCAAGTCCATGTTGCAGTGACCAGAGCCTGTGAAGATAAGTATGTCAAATGTTCATTTTGGATATGCCCTGCAACATTTAACAGGGGTACATGCAAGACTGGATTCTTGGATAGCTAAAACCTGTGGTGCCCATGCGCTCTTAATTGAAATTCCATCGTTCCGTTGTGCCTTCTTGAATCTCTAAGCTTACTTTTTGTTCTTTCTGCGGCTCTACTGCTGTTTCTGACACAATGAAGGCCAGCAGGAGCTTTTAAGTGGTAGTTTGGTAACACTGCATTTTATCCTAATTGTCCCTGATGTTTGCTGTCTTCTTTGGCTGGCAGTGAGACATTACGCGAGGTCCATGGCTCTGCAGGAGGAAATTGCATGTCTTGTGACCTGCACTTGAAAGCTGGGTAGTTCAAGTTATCATAACCTACAGCTGCAGGGAGGAGATTACCACATCCTTAACTCAGTAAACAACAAAATTGTTTGAAGGCCAAGGGTTTAGTACAAATAATAGTTAAAACATGGGCTGTTTGTTTATTGTTTTTTTTTAAGGTGCAGAATTAAACACTCAGCAGCTAGGAAATGCCAGAGTTGAGGCAGTAATTACCTCCCCACTTGTGGGCTGCCGGCTGGAGCGGCGGAACGCCCTGACACCAAATGGACAAATACTTGGGGGCCTGGTGATGCTGGCAGCCCCTTGGTGGTGGCTGGCCTTCTGCGGGCACCCAGAGCATATGGGGTGCAGGCTGAGCTCAGCAGCAGCTGAATGCAGCAGAAAAGCTTCCCCAGCACAACAAAGCCAAGTCCACAAGGCACAGAAGGAGGGGCTCAGCTGGCTGACTTGATCGACCGGCCGTATGTGGACGCGGTGGGGCACAGCTGCATCGTCGCTTATCCTCGCCATCGGCTCCGCTCCTCTCCTTTGCTACAGCCCTGTCATCTTTTGAGACAAAGGAGGTAGGCAGCACGCACACAGAAGCCCTCCATCGTGTTGTAGCCTTGGTTTATCTCTAAAGGCTTCCGGAGGAACAGCAGTGTACTGTCCTGCTGCTAAAGATGACTTGGTAATGAACATGTAGAATTAAAATTACATGGGTAGATGAAATTCTGGCTTGTGAAATGTAACATGGTACAGCAAATATCTTTCCTATTCACAGTTCAGCACTTTAACGAGCGCCTTCTGCTCTGGACCCCTGCGTTGTTTATTGACCACCATTCAGTTTATTGAGGAAGGGAATCTCATTCACCATGCTAGCTTGCTGAAGAGTGCCCGTGCAATGTCCAGCTGCACCTTTAGCAGCAAAGACTCCAAGCCTGGGAAATGCACATGTCCCTCTATGCGGCTACTTTTATTTTAGCTGCGTGCATAACTCGATATCCAGCTCCTGGGATGCTTTGAAGACTGCTTACCCAGCCTTCTCTTAGCCCAGCTAATTGATCCCGAATCTCAAAATGCAATAAATGACATCCTCTCACAGGGGTGTGTCTAGTTTCCTCAGTAACTGCTGCAAAGACGCAGGGTTTCTCAGATTGGTAAGCAATTGTGTGTTTGTTTTTGCTTTTTTTGTTTTTAAGCCGTCATTTCCACCTTGAAGTCTGGAGCGGTTTCTTTATTTGAGAATATCTTTCCATTCAAAGGACTTTTTGAGGGTTTTAAAAAGATTCTTTAGAAAGACAATATTTTAAATACATAAATGGAAGTGGATTCTGGGAGCTACAAAGTCTTCACTTTATAGTCGCTGTGAGTGTCAAGGCAGCTGTGGGTTGTCACTGCTCCAAAAGTTTGTGCTTTCAGCCTGAGGTTCTTAGGGAGCTTTTTAAATAATTACTGATATCACTGTATCTATCTGCACTTGGAAAATCACCTGTTAGGAGCTTCCTTTCTAAGTCACAGTAATGAAAAAATGACAAATTTTTGATTCTTTTTGGATTTGCCATTTGAATTTTGAGCTTAATGCTTATATTTTCCAAGTTTTTTAAACCAAAACTTAAGGTTCTTTCTGTCACAGCAGGCGGCGTGCCTTTAAAGAAATGAAATGCTGTGCATATAACAAGACCCACTGACGTCAGGGTAGTGAGCCCAGTTTTTCCCTTTGTATTCCCTCCCGTTCCCCCTTCTGCTAGCAGCTGTTTCAGTCTCTACCCTTTCGCTTTCCAGGGTAATGACTCTGGGGACCAAGCTATCTCACTGACCATCTGTGGCCCATGCAGCAATTTGTAGTGGATAATCCCTCACAGTAAGCTCTCCCAGCACGTGCTGTGTGTTAGTTTTGGACCGGGTCCTTTTCTGAGCTCACTGTGGGTCTGCGAGCTGCTGCGGCAGCGTGCCCTCTTTCCTGCAGCTTGGGGAGCGATGAGGTGCCCAGTGGAGGGCTTTTAGTTCAGTGTGGTTTGAGTTACACCAGAGGCTTCCAAACCCCATTTACCACTGGGAAATGGCTAAAATCTATAAAAGAAATATGTAATTGAGTCACAACGTTATTTACCTAAGGCTTTCCATCAGAAAGCACATGATGTGGAATAGAGCTGGAAGACTTACAATTGTAAAAAACCACACATGCACACGCACATATATTTTACATGCTGCTCTCGTCATTGCTTTCTTAAAGGACAGACTTTACGCTCATAACTCCTCCGTCTTCCTTTCTCAAGTGGTGCCAACCTGCCTGTCACATCATCGCCGACTGCAGGAGCTGGAGCTGAAGGAGCTGGTGGAGATGCTGTTGGTAAATGTACCTGGTGTAAGAGTGGCTGTCCTGTGGCAGACTGAAGGTTCACCTAATGCAGCCTCTTGTGGCCAAAAACCAGAATTTAGGGAACTAAGAACTACAGAGAGCAGTACTTCTCTGGTAACTTCTTCCAGCAGAGGTTTCCTGGTGGTCCTTGCTAGTGCTGGATGGATGGTGTCCTGCCCTGTGCTGGTCAGTCTAACTTCTCAGCTGTCAGCCACCACCAGGTCTGTGTCCCTGGGACTCACCAGTGACCCCCTCTGGTCCTCTCTTTTTGGGGTGAGGGGTCCCAGACTGCATGGTCGTTTCTTATGCATAGGCTCATCTGTATCCTTGGCTCCAACTCACTTCCACTGTGTGTTTGCTAAGGCAGGCGTGGAGGTGGCAGTGACATTTAGCCTGTGCTTACTTTATAAGCAGCTCTCCCTTACCTCTTTGCCCTGCTCTCCCTACTTCTGTCAGCTCCCATATTTCCACCAACCTGTTTTTTGTGTAATGCTGATGGGCCGGTGAAGGCCTGGCTCCAGCTTCCCCAGGTGAGCAAGCTGCCCAAAAGCCCAGAGCAGCTGCAAGCTGCAGAAACCTGTGCTCCCAGTGCGTGCAGCAAGATGTGGTCATTTGCAGTCTGGTTAGAAATCCTCAGTGCTTGCATCGCGTAAATCACTCAGCTTTGGCTAGCACAGGACCATCACGGCACGGAGAATGACATCATTTGGCAAAAGGGCTGCTGATGGTGGTGTGGCAGCATCCCTGCTCTCCCACAGGCAGGGGCCGCTCCAGCTCAGCCTGCGCAGGCACAGCTTGATAAATCCAAATAGCTTTAGTTACCGCTGAAGTTTCTGCCCAAGGGAGTGCACGATGCCTGTGGCTCCCCCTCTCCAGAAAGGTGCAGGAATGATACCGTGCCGTAACTGCTGTGATCTGTTCATTAAACTTTGTCACCCAGAGATCGTTTCCTTGCAGTGCACCCATTGTTTTTACGGCCCTAATTTGCCATTTACGAATAAAGGCAATAAATGCCCGCAACAGAAGATCAATGGTATGGTTCTGCATGCAGTCTCACCTATGTGCTGCTAGCGATCAGCGCAAGGAGCTGCAGAGAAATAAAATGCAAGATGCCTGCACTGTTGTGTGAACCCTTCCAGCTCAGTAACGCTGAAAAGCCATCAAGCGCCTTCTGCTCTGAAACCAGCACGCCACTCTCAGGATCACCATGCTGCCCCTTTATTCCTCTTACAATACCCGGCAGTTAAGCACAAACATCTCCCTGGCATATCATCAGGCAGCCTGTGCTGGAGGAGATTTTTTTTTTCCCCCTGCAAGCTGCCAAGGTGGACTCCTTAGCTCCGGCGATAGACTGAATGAGACTGCAGTTCCCCCATCAGTTTCATAATACTCAGAAAGCTTCCATTTACATCATTGTGTGCAGTGCAGGGCAGCAGCTGCCAGGAAATTTGAAACTATTTTGATTCCAGTTGACTAGAACAGCAGCAATTGAATTAGCTGGTATCGCTATAGATAAACTGATGATCTGTGCATTTTATTTCTTTGACCAATGGGTAACTGCTGGAGCTACAGTAACCTCTGTGAGTAAGGAGACTGTTCAAGCAAATATATCTGATTTCTCTAGCTAGCTAATCTGTCTATCTATCTATCTATATACTGCATAGAGAGAGAGACACACACCATTCTTTTGTAAAATGTACCTGTAAACAAAATGTCTGTCTATGCTTGTAACTTGTGTTTTGCTTCCTAGAATTTCCTTTTATTATGCTGTAGACAAGCTTGATTGAAACGGAGTGGCTATTTACCTATGAAATATCATATCTATGCCTGATTTAAGTCATGAATTCTTTCAACCTCTAGTCATACGAAAGGCTGACAGCTGCTGTTAGGTTATATTTGCCCATTTTCTCGCCACTCGCCCCCGTGCTGTTTTAGCTCTTTCTCTCTCCTTTTCATTTTTTTTTTTTTTTTTGCTTTGTTGAAAGAAGCCACCTTCAATGCAAAGTAGAAATTGGTGTTACCTGAGAGTGTGTGTCCTTTCATTGTTTGTTTGGTGGTGGGAATTTTTTTCCCTGCTCATCTTCAGTGCGGTCCTTAAATTTTGTTGTTGCCTTTCTAGCCTTGTTTGTAATGCAGTCATATTGGGGGATGGGGTTGCACAGGATATGCCAGTAGCTGCAGCAAGACATGATGCTGTGGTGGTGGATGGGAATAAGGGAGGAGTTTCCCTTAAAGAGCTCAAGCTCCTCCAGACTTGGGCACCTGAAGCGGTGCTCCACGGAGCCTTGGGGAAGGCTTTGCCCCTTCCAGGAGCTGCTGGTGGTGGTGGTGATGGTGGTGGTGATGGTGGTGTGCTGCAAGGAGCGGAGGCCTCAGCAGCGTGGTGTGTGGTGCTGCCTGAGGCAGGGGGAACAGGCTGTCGCTTTGATGCCACATTTGATATTTGTTTTTCCTCAGGCAATGTCAGGCAATGAATTAGGCAATGTTTCTCCAGGATGCTCTGCAGGGGAGAACCCCATTTGCTTGTGGTAACAAACTGCAGCAGCAGAAGTCCTCCCAGAGCATTGCTGCTGCGACCTCAGGGTAGAAAAGGCCTTAGGTTTCTACTGTGATGGTGCCCAGGTGAAACACTTGCAGCTCGCACGTATGGCAAGCTCCTGTACGTCTCTGTGGGCCTGTGTGTTCTGTACTCATGGCTTTTCCTGACCGTACCAGGCTTGCCAGAGGGTCGTGTTTGCTTGGGAGTAGGTTGTGAAAGGTGTTCAGGAGGAGAAGCAAAGCAGGAACTTGTTCGTGACTGTTCACTGCTGTAAGCAGTGGCCATCGGTGATGGATGGGGCGCGCGGCAATGTGTGCGGCATTCACTGCCAGAAAGAAGGCCTCCTCTGTTTTCCCTCCTGTCAGTTCAGAAGCTAAGATAGCAATTAGCAGAGACGAGCCTGGCCCCTTGGCAGGAGCTGTGCGCGGTGCCTTGTTGGGGCTTGGCCTCCAGTGTGTGTTGGCTGCAGCCCAGCCCCGTGGGGGGCCGGGGGGACACCGATGCCCCGGGCTTCCTTCCAAGGGGCCGAGTGTGTGGGTCAGAGGGAGGCATGGGGGTCCCTGCTTGTGTGGGCACTTCCCATTGCCTTCCTTCAGGATGTGCAGAGGCCGGGGCATGGCCATGTGCCTCGCCATGGTGCTGGGGATTTGGAGCTGGAGCAGCATCTGCCATGGGGGACACCCCCTCTGGTGGGTCTGCAAGCTGAGAGTTGCTGTAGGTAGAGCTGAGCCCTCCAAGAAGGGTTTACTGACATCTACAGTGATGGGGCAGCAGCCAGCATTAATGCTGCAGCACCTAAGCGCTGTGTGGATGTGAGACTGAATTTGTATACACTGGGGGCTGTTTACCTGGGGCTCCCAGTCACTTAGAAAAAGCACTGTGCCTGGAGATGCCTGTGTGGAGAAAAGATACCACAGCCTTCTTCAAACTCATCTGGTATACCCACACCTGTGGGCTTGGAAACTCTGTGACAAAGGCAGGCTAGCAGTGCAGATGTGGACAGGCCATCTCTGCTCCTCACAGCCCTGTGGGACCTTTCTCTTTGCTCTGAGGCTGCGTGACTTTTGCAGCAGAGGTCCCTGCTTTGCCCAGGCACTGTCCTTAACAACAGTCAAGTCATGTAGGTGAAACCTGAAGTTTAAATCAGGAGTGATTAAATCAAAGGCATGGAGATTCTAGAGAACCTGCTGGGGAAGAGGCTGTGGTTTGGTGTAGTCCGAGTCTGTCATTTTGATCCTTTGCATACACACACACCATGTGTGGTATTTACCCTGTGGATAGAGCTACTGGCTAGTTAGCTGCCAGGTGTGACCTGCTTCTCCTTGTCTTTACAAACTGCTGGCAGATATATAGCCACATTCATGTGGTGCTGAACTCGTGTTAACTTACTCTCCCTTTTACCTTGAAAATCATTAACTACAGCTACATGGCTTCCCCCTCAGCAATGGCTTGTGGCCAGCTCAGAGAGGAGACAGGCATGGGTTTGCAGAGCAGCACCCAGTGATGCCCCCCCCAGCAGGGCAAAGTGTCCAGATGCAAGTGGGTGTCTGGTTTCAGAGGTGTGCCTCTTGACATTTTTTGGAGTAGGTGATTGGGTTTGGCCTCCTCATTGTTTGGTTTAAAGAAATTTAAACTCCAGGCTATGTCTTTCCAGAAGTGTGCAGAGAATGCAGCTGCTGCTGCTTTTTTCCAAAAGCTCAGCTCCAGCTTGGACCGTAATATCAGGTGGCCAGAATTGCATCAGTGTGCCATCCATGGGTCCCTCTGAGAACAGCTGAGTCTGTGTTACCCAAGAACAATGGGAACCACTGGGTGCTCGGCTCCTTTGAAAATGCCACCATCAGTTTTCTCTCCCTCTCTGTTTACATCCGTTTGAAAAATAGCACGAGTAGGGAGGGGTAGTGAGCTTTTTGTGAAGCACTGAATTTACTTTTTTTTTAGCAGAAAATGTAAGCTACTTGGGATGTGTGCATCACTGCAACATGACCTTCAGTTACCTGAGTTGTTAAAGGAGGAGGGTAGTACTGGCAGAAAGTTTAATTGCCCATTAATTGCTGTATAATTTAACTAATTGGTTTTGTGGGATATATGGGGTGTGGCTGATTACCTTCCTGGTGTTTCATCTTTGTAAGTGAAAATGACCTCGAAGTATTTTTTAAGTGAAACCACTACGTATGGCGCATACTGTGGATGGATGTTAAACTACTGAGTATCTGCTTCGTTCAGCCTGTGTGTTTGGCGTGTGGCCTCAGACTATTCATGGGCCACTGGGACCCTTTCTGAAGTGTAGCAGACATTTTTGGCATTCCTTCCTCGGCAGTGCAAGCTTCCAACATAGGGCTGCCCAAAAACTCGTATGCAAGAGGACCAGTTGTGGATAGCTGCAGTGTGAGAGCATGCAGAAATGAGTTAAACAGAACGGTATTTTCCCTGCAGGGACAAACACAATTGCTGTGTTCTGAAAGGCTGGGATGCGGTAGTTAGGCTTTTTGCTTATGCACAAAGTAGATAAATCCACACTCTTTTTTTTTTTTTTTTTTTTGGCAGGTAGTGGCCATGGAAGTAACACGTTGCTCCCCCACACCATCATCAATGAATTTCCAGAGTACGGCACTATAGAGCCAAGTGGAGACGCACTCAGGACATCATCAGAGGGCCAGGCAGAGCCTGTGACGTGCAGCCCAGAAGGACGGGACAGTCACCAGGTACCTGGCAGGCCTCCTTCTCAGCCTGCGGCTTCTGTGGACGAGTCTAGAGCTCACGCTAAGGCAGTACAGCTGCATGCTACGGAAGAAGGCTTACAACCTGCGGGTAACGTGCCAGAGATTATGAAAATCTCTCGACGGCTAGAAGCAACAAAGGTGCAAGAGGGAGCAAATACTTCTCTTGATTCGGAGACACACATGGAAAAAAAGAACGTTCCTGGCAGCCAAAATGTACAGACAGCCAGAGAACCAGTTCCAGCAGGCCAAGAAAAAACCTCAGACATGCCTCTTCCATCTGAACGAACAGCTGAGGAAAAAATGCATTTGATCGTAGGGAAAGATCTGGCTGCAATATGGACTGGAGAAAAGCAGTCCGAGTCCTTGCAAGCCACCAGTAATAAAACTGAGGAGGTCCACACAGCAGAGGAGACAAGCTGTCATAGACCATCTGCGACAAACCTGGAAGCAGCCAGCAGAGTGGAAGGGTGGGCGCATTTCGAGGAGTTTTCAGCATACAGTCAAGGCAAAATGCAAATGGGTCCTGAGAGGAGGCTCTCTAAAGAGGCAGCTGTGAGCAAACATGTAGAATTTCAAGGGGTGGAGATTTTATGGCTGCAAAAAGCAGAGGAGCAGAGCAAAAAGAAGCATTCACTGCTGGAGACCGCATCCGTGGAGAGGAAGGCATTCCCCAAAACATCCAGCCACCCTGCGCCACCAATGGTCTCCCCGGGCTTGGTTGCCTCTCCGGACAGTGCTTGGAGAGAGGTCTGGGAAGACCCCAAGCTGGGAGCTGCCTGTGGAGCTGCTCCTCTGGCGTTGCTTGATGAAAGTGGGGAGGATGAAGTTTTTGTGAAGGACAGAAAGAACCGCGGCGAGGAGGAGACCACTGTGCTAGCGAGAGGCCAGGGCAGGTGAGATGGCTTCTGGGGTTGTGGGGGTTCGGATGAGTGTCTCTTACTGCAAGCACAGGACTTTTGCCTGCCCCTGTAGGAGCTGCTGGTTTGCTGTCAGTGGCAACTCAAGATTGTCTGCAGTATGGTGGAAATGGTAATGGTTAGTGTGCAGTGGTGGCCAGTGTGTGAGGCTGGGCTGAGTCCTGTCCACACTGTGCTGATGCAGTTGGAAGTCAAACTTGTCTTTGGAAGTGTGAAAGTGTCTTTTGCAGTCTGTCCAGTAACAATTGTGTGGCGAAGCAACTCTGGCAGGTGTAGCCAGGATGGTGTATAGTTACATAGAGGCAACACACAGGCCTGGCCGCATGTGCCCTTATAGATGTTCTGGTTTCGAGCCAAGTTCGTGCAAGCACAGTGTGAGCACCTCTGTGAGGTTGGATAATGAAAACATTTAGCCAAAGCCAGTTGTGGGTAAATGCAGTGACGTGCTTTCTGTGTTGTCTACCTGTTCACCTAGGTGTATTTATGAACTGCAGGCTGTTCTTTGTGACAACGTCACGATTTGCTTGCCCTTTGCTCCTGGCCATGTCTGTAATGGTGTGTGGGGTGCCCCACAGCTGTGGGAAGGCCAGTGGGCCTCACTGGGGAGCACCCAGCCCCTTGGGGCCCTCAGGACTTGCTTTGGTTACTGCCTGGGGCGGCTCTGGTTTCAGCACTGGTGGTGGACAGGTGCCATGAACACCTGAGATCTGCTGCTGCCAGGCCTCAGGCCCTGCTGCCGGGTGAGGGCATGCAGATCTCAGCTTTTGGGCAAAACGAACATATGTGAAAAGCTTCTGGCTTCCCTCAGCTGGAAGGAAAGCTCAAAAAAATAGCCAGTAACCCTACACAGTGCTCTCTCCACCTTGTGTCAGGTGAAGGCCAGGCCCGTGGGACTCCTGGGCTGGGCTCTTGCTTCTCTCTTATTTTGGAGAGGCCTCCTCCAGTCCCCCAGGGCCACTGGCTGGGCTTGTGGCTCTGTTCTGGCCAACAGGGATGGTGCTAACAGAGAGTATATGATTTAGTGAATGCACTAAATGCACTAGCATCTGGTGTTAACTGTTAGGCAATATCATGCCTCCCCCCGCAGTGCTTTTGCCCATAACACTGTTTCCTTTCATGTCCCCAGGACTGTAACAGAGTGGAGAGGGAGATGGTGCTTGTTGTGAGCAGAGGCGGTGTGAGATGCTGGTGTGTTGTCCATGGTGTGGTCTCCTGCACGAAGCACAGACCTTTCTGTCCAGAAAGGTGGAAAACAAGGAGGTCCACTCAAAGGTCCAAACCTAGCTGCCAAACTGAAACGAGCTTGTTTGTGCTTAATTTCTAGGATCATGGAGGAGGGGGAAGCCGCGGTGGGAGGATATGAAGATGTCCTTGGACAGAGGCACTCTGACGTCTCCACTGATCTGTACAGCTCGCAGTTCGAAAACATCCTAGACAATGCCTCTTTATACTATAGCGCGGAGTCACTGGAGACGTTATACTCGGAGCCTGACAGCTACTTCAGCTTCGAGATGCCACTCACTCCGATGATCCAGCAGCGCATGAAGGAGGGCAGTCAGTTTTTAGAACGGACTTCAGCCTCAGGACAGACGGATGTCTTTCAGCTTCCCCCTGACGGGGAAGCAAAGAGCTGCTGTGAAGGGATCGCCAATGGTTTAAGGGATGTAAGTGAAACGCTCTTCAGAGGAGATGTCACAGAAGTTCCTCGTTTGGAAAGGTAAAAGTAGTGGATAAGCTTTCTGTGTGTGTGCTTAATTGTTCTGATGCCTGTGTGCTGAAGCAGACTGTCTCAGAGTGTAGTTATGACTCTGCACGCTGCACGTTTTCTACACCAAATGATTTTCAGTGTAACAGAGTCAGGTGCAGAAGAGAAAAGAGCCGTCCAAACCTGCTGTTTTATTAGAAAGTGCAAATTTACATGTTTTTTGTAGGTGTCTCTGTCATAGTTGTGTCAATAAAAGGCTGGCCTGTATTGTAGCATCTGTGGGACTTGTCCCTGGAGGAGTTAGCTACCTGCTATAAATAAACACTGTTCATCTCCTCTTACACCTGAATTTGCTTACAGCAATTTTAGGAAGAATGAAATCTGTGCACATGCACAAGATGTCCAAATGCAGCTTATGATCTGGATGTTATAGATGTGTCTTTTGGCATGGCTTTTTCTCTCATGAGACCAGCAGGAATTTTGCTGGTTTCTTCAGCTGGGACGAGGTTTTGCTCCCACTGCGTCCTAGCAGTTGCACTAGTTAACTGATTTGTTTTACTAGTGCAGTAGCAACTGACTGAAAGAGGAAGGAGTGTTGCAAAAATACTGAAGATCTCTGTTTAGGTAAAGGGAGAGGCAAAGAAACCTAGTAAGAGAAGAGTTGTGTGAGAAATAAACACTGGACTAAGTGGTCAGAAGATGCTGTGTATTTATATAAACTTGCTCTATGAGCAAACGTCCCTCATAATGTGTTGGTCAAAGAGAGATGGGGATATTGAGAGGCAGCAACGCACAAAGTGGGGGAGCTACAGCCAAAGGCAGTAATTTTTTTTTATTTCTCAGCAGTAATGAGGGGTGAGAGACCTCACAAATGACGAAGATACCTCAGGTCACCATCCTGCAGGGACGGGCTGTTATCTCAGAGCCCTTAGACTATTCCATTAGATGGGACTAGTCTAGTCTAGGTATTCCAGAGCATGAGTGGTAGGAGGTCTTTTATGTGTTTTAGTCCTTTTGTGCAAGTGTGAAAGAAGTCCTTTGAGCGGAGGTAGTTTTTCCAGCTTCATGGATTAAGGTACAGTTTGCCCTTAAAAGATCAGGCGGAACTTAGTAGTTCGGGTGTTTCATCAATTTCACAGGAAAAGGGGTGTTTAAATCTTGTGCAACCTTGAGCTGCTTGGTGCCAATTAATAAAAAGTGACTGCTAATCTGCTACAAGGAGTTTAGAGCCAGAAACTGAGGTCAGTCCTGACACTTGGCAGCTTGTGCTTCTGCTAAAACCTGAGATTGCCGTAAGACTGGAGTAGTGGAAGACAAGCAGCACATACAAACCCTGGTCTGATACCCCATAGCTGTAGTCTCAAGTGTCCCACATAGTGAAAAGTACCATCAGGTAAGGTCCACATTGGCTTGTCAAGGCAGAAGTTTTAATGAAGACAAGGTGAGCTTAGGTAATGCTTGTTAACATGTTATTTGCCTATTTAGTATGAATTTCATGCAGAATGAAGTTCGATTGAGTTTAAATTTGCAACCACAGTGAAATACCAACAGAGGCTTTCAAAAATTCTTTCCCCTCCCTTCCCTTACTATACAAAGAAGAAAGAAATGCTCGTAAGAGTGGTTTTGTGGCAAAGCCCTCCTGTTGTAATCCACAAGGTGCTGGTAAGAGCAAACCCTGAGCTTGCTCTCTTACGGCAGGTACGGGTAAAGAGCGTAGCTGCAGCAGAGCTGCCAGCCACGGATGTGCCCAGATGGGTAATCCTCCAGACAATAACTCAATTAACCACCCCCCCACGGCGATATTCTAATATTTTATTGTATTACACCAGGGCACAGATGGCTGGCAGATCATGTTTGCCTTACTGTTGGGAGCCAGAGGGGAGCCACGGTGTTGTCGTGTGCTGTTAAGGAGCGCAGCGTGCGTGCTGGGGGTCCTATGGGATTTATTTCCTATGGGGGGATTGAGGCAGACTGTCACCGTGATGCTTGTTATGAACCAGAAACACCTGCCTAAACTGCAGGTGTTTCTAAGGCGTTTCTGTTCCTAAGAGGAATAACAGTACGTGGTTGTGTTGCCTGAAGCAACCCTGAACTGCTTTTCTCACCCGCATGACACTCGTGAGGTATCCTTCGCTCCTTCTGCTACAGGACACCATTTCCCACAGCACTGCAAAACCCTACCAGCCTCAGAGATGTTACCACCTCGGTGGAGAGCCTGCCTCTTTCTGCCCGAGCATCGGATGCTCTCCCTGAAGCTGCTGTCCTGCAGCGCAGCCCTGGGCCACCGGAGGGCTCCTCGGGCACAGGAGCAGCGGCAGCAGCAGCCAGCCTTGCAGAGGAGGCAGAGGGATTGGCAAGGGAGGGTGCTCGCAAGGGGGATCCTGCAAAGCTGCAGTCAGGCACGATGAGAAGCCTGCCCCCCACCTTTTTCTTTCCTTTTTTTTTTTTTTTTTTGTCTTCCAGAAATCAGCTTCCAGCTGAAAGCAAACAAAAACAGAAACCAAACACTCTGCAGCTCCCTGTGTGCTGGTATTTCGGTGACATAAAAAGCGCGTGGGAAAGTGCGTAGGGGGGAGGACACATCCTGGTACCAGCGCTAATTTATGGGGGAACAGGCTGTGAAATACTGACAGCTCTTCTTGGTCCTGCACAGGAGGAGAGGGTGGATGTGAGAGCAAGAGAGTTAATGGCTTACACCTGGAAATTGCATGCAGCGTGTCCATTGCAGGAGGAGAAGCAGGTGTTCCTCATGGTGAGGGTATCTTGGGAGCAGGCAGTCAGCACCACAGTCCTTTTGGGTCTCTGTGGAGGGATCCTGAGCATTAATGGCCCGCAGACCCTAGATGGCGTGAGGTTTTAATGCACGGCACACGCGTAACCACGTCTTCTCATGAGTAAGTGGGAGGGTAACATCCTTTTCGGCTCTTAGGAAATCACTGGCTCTGGGAGGGGTCAGCTCTGGTATGTGAAGGCCAGTCACATGCCTTCAGAAACAGAAAAAAAAAAAGGGAAAAAAATGATTAAAGGCTCGCGGGCTGCAAGTTCCTATGGGCTTCTTCGTGTCCGGGTACTTCGTCCCTGCTGTCCTATCGGCTGCCAGCTGTGGTTAAATGCAGTAAGTCCCAATGCAAGCTGTGTGATGCTGACCATGCCTCCTCTGATGGGAACCTGTGGTTTTTCTGTGGGACAGGTGGGATGCCAGCTGGCCTGCAGGTTATCCGTGCGGGTCCTCGCAGAAGGACAGGTTGGCATGCTTTGCAAAGCAGAGCTTGTTTGCCCTCTGCATCTGGCTCAGAGGAAGGGAGAAGGGGAAGCTTGAGGTAGTTGTGCATGGTGTTTATGTTCTTTCAGGAACAACTTCAGCTCTTGTCATTATTTTGGTTTAACCTCTTTTGTAGTTACGTGTTACTCACCTCTGGCAAAAAACAAATTTTTGCTGCTGAGGTGGGCTTAATTTTCCCCAGATGGGGGTGGGAGAGCCGGGAGGAGGGGGAGTGTGCGTGAGTTTCTGGACCTGACTGATAGCCTCTCTGTGTATAGAGCACCATGGGGGTCCTTGTGGGGCGTGCTGAGCCAGAAGGTGCCAGTAATGAAGCTTTGCAGAGTTAATAACAATATTGTGTTTGGGCTGCATTTGGTCCTGTGACCTCCAAGCTATCCACACAGAGGCGTGCAAGTCCCTGCAGCCACCTGTATGCAGGATGTGACCCTCCTTCTCCTCAGTTTGGTGTGTCATGTGGAGAAAGAGAGGGCTCAGGCTCAGCATCTGGGCTGTGGTCTTACTCAGAGAGGCAAGAAAGAAGAGTATTTGCAAGGTGCTACTGAGCTCGAGTGTGCACCGTCCAAAGTAGGTGTAGTCATTCACACGAAATCACAGTGGGAAGAAGGTATTTCCAAAGCAGTAAGATAAAGTTCACTTTCTCCTCAGGTATCTTTGCTATATACACAGTGAGTGACAGAACATCTGCGTGTCTGTAAACATGGAGTTCTCTCTGTGATGATAATCTTTCTTTCTACTTTTTAACTTTAAACAGAGAATTTGTTTTAGTCGCTTTCCTGCATTCTTTGTAGCAGACTTTGCATTCCCTCTTCCCTGTGTTCAGATTGTATCAGAACAAGAAAGGAGGAAAAAAAAAATCCAACTTCTGGCATTTGTCTTACTGAGTTGTCTTGGAAGGTGTGGTCTCTATCGGTAGGACATAGCCCGAGATTTTTGCAAATCCAGAGAGAAAAGAAAAAAAAAATCTGTATTGCAACTTCTAGTCCTCAAAAATGCTAACTATTTGCCACCTGCCATCATCTTCAAAGAACCGCTGTTGCTCAGCAAATTTTGCAAGTCTTGTTATGTGTATTTATTTTTTTTTCCTAGCAGTGCAAACTCTAATTTAGTCACATATGTGTTCTTCCATAGTTCATGGGGTGGTGGTGGGGAACAAGCTCCTTAAAGCAGTCTGGTAGTTCTCAGAGTAAATGCACGTGAATGTAGACTGTACTTCCCAGTGGCTGTCAGATTACTCTGAATGTTTGGGCCTCTCAAACTCTCGTAGTAGTTCCCAGCTGTTTTCCTTCTTCTGCATGTAGGTCATTTCCAGTACTTTCTGTACTTGTGCTTTACTTACTCCTTTTTGGAGACAGTAAACTTTGTCAATAGATAAAAATCAGTTTTGATTCTACTCTCCCGGTTGATTCTCCTAATTTTGCTCCCAGTTTATCAGTATTCTGTATGCCAGTTAGACTTTTGGCTTTCAGTTCACATTTTATTTTTCCAGTGGTAGCTTATATTTGATTTTCAATATAAATGTGAGACTCATTGCTTGCATATTTAATGTGTAACCTTTATTCATTAACTTTATTAGTCTGTCTAGCAGCAGCCTGGTAGGACTCTTCCCATCTGAAGACTCCCCTTGTGTCTTGGCTGATGTTTTTTCACTTAGCATGAAGTCTACCCAAGGTCTACATGTTCCTAAGTGGCTGCTTCTTGTCCTCCATGACCACCTCACTTCAGAATGAACTCGGGGACCCCAGAGAGCTGGGGCTTTCAGGAGGTGTTGCCATCCACCATCCTCTGCTTTGGAAGTACGGAGAAGCACGTGGTGAACAGTGTTCAGATGACTGCTGGCTGCTTGAATGCTCACTGCAGCCCAATGCCAGGTTTGGTTTCCTCATCTGGGTGTGCCTTTAAGCAGTGTAGTTGGGAGCAGTTGCCACTTCCTCCCAGCCGGTGTCTTTTTTGGCTGCCTGGTTCTGCATGTTTTGGCGAGCTGGCCCTGCTGTGATGGATGGGTCAGTCACGCTCCTCGCTGCTCCCGCTGCTGGCAGCGTGTGACAGAAGCGGAGCTCTCTGTAGTTGCCTTTTTCTGCCAATTCTCCCCGGAAAATACCCATTTAGAAAAATGGGATCTACTTCCCAAATCACTGCAATGACAGCAACAGCAGCTGCAGCTTCAGCAATTAGGAAATAAGCTCATCGTTTCTGTACACAAGGAGTGATGCAACAGCGTGGTGAATGGGACTGTGCTCTGAAAAGGCTTACCGTGAGGAAAGGGAGCAGAAATCACCCTTGGACCTGTCTGACAGTGGGTCGAGGCTGCTGTGTTCCCAGGTGCATCTTCAGAGGTGCAGAAGCTGTATCTCACCCCATTTTTTTTCCCCTTCAAAATGCAAAAAATGCCCAGAATAAGGAACTGTATTCTGAGGAGTATTGCTGGTTGTTGTCACAGAAGGCTGAATGCATCCAATGTGTCTGCAGCCAGAGAGCAAGCAAGCACGTGCCGGAGTGCATTTGCTTACACGTGGGCTACTGCATCTGCCATTAGGAAATGCAGAAGCGTGGATACGGAGTGGTAAAAATCCAGGTAAAGACAGAGTCCAGGTGTAATCTGCAGCAGCAAATTTCTGTAGCTCTTCTGAACCTGTGGCAGCATTTTGGCGGATGAGGATATGTCTCACAGGTTAGTAACGTCAAAAATGTTGAGCCACTCTGGTCAGCGTGGTGTTCCCTGCAGAAGGGTGGCATCGGTATTGAGGCTCTGAAAGGACAGAATGAGTTTGCCTCTGCTCTGGCTAACATGGTGCTTGCGGTGCAAGTTTAGTAAGAGTTTGTAAAACTGCTTCCAGCTCCTAAATACACTGTTGTTTTAGGGAGAAAAAAAAAGGGCTGCTGACTCCTCGCCTCCTCAGGTCCCAGCCTCCTCCGAAAATAAAGCAAACGAGACCAAAATCCAAGAGCCGACGGCGACAGAAAAAGAAAAGCGCGTGGCAGCCGCTGAGTCCACGGCACAAAGCGCTCAGTGTGAAGCTGTCAGCGGCCCAGCTCCTCAGCTGGCACGCGTTGGCAGGTCTCCAGTGAAGCCAGAGACATGCAGGTCAGGAAGCCTCCATTCACCGAAACCCCTGCCAGCCCCGAGGCGCAGCCTGTTGTCTCATCCATTAGCCACGTCTGGCTGCTGCCGGTCAGGCCCCCTCCGAATTATTGCGGGTCGCCTCTCGTCCTCCAGGTTTCTGCCAGCAGAGAGGCAGCAGCGAGGAGGCATGCAGGGCTTCGCAGGCAATGCAGCAGCACCAGTGAAGAACGAGGCACGTGGCATGTGGGCACCTCATTAGCACAGCTGGGTGAGCTGGGGGATGTTGTTTGTTTTTTTTTTTTGTTATTTTCTCCTCCCACTTTAACAGCTTAAGCCTTTTTCATATTATTATTATTATCTGTTCTTTTTGAAGAAAGGCAGTCTGTTTCACTGCCACAAAGCTGCTGTGGCGTGAGGCTGCCCACACTGAAGTGCTCCGACTGCAGCTTGCAGAGGAAGGCACGGCGCCCGAATTTTTACGAGTCTGTTTTCCTCCCTGCCCAGGGACCGTCCGGGCCAGCTGCCCGGTTATCACACGTGCTCCTGGCACCCATCTCCAGGCAGTCAGCCCGAACACGCAGGGCTCACGTGTGGCTCCTTGAAGCGGGGTCTGGTGGAGGGAGGCTGCTGGAGGCGAGCGGGCAGAGCAGCAGGGAGAACCTCGCTGGCTGCCCAGGCGTGCTCCTGCGCCGGGGGACCTGCAGGAGCAGCGTGGAGAGATGTCGTGCTGGCGCTGGGCTTTATCTGGTGGAGGCAGCCAGGAGATAGTGCATCGGGTCTGGTTTTCCTCGTCTGTGGTGGTAGGTGGACTGCATCCCCTGGATGGGCGCGGGGCTGTCCTGAAGTGCCTGTCAGGAGGGTTTAACCCAGCCTAGGTGTGAGTGCAGCTGGCAGAAATGCTCCTGGTGGAGGGAGCTGTTACAGCACACGCTGCCCTCTGTGGAGAGGGACAGGTTTTCGCTTTCCAAGCAGAGGGGCATTAATGTGGTGGCAGCCCCTTTTCCACCTGCAGCCCCTGCCACAGCGATGTAAGGAGCCTGAGGCTTGAAAGAGAATCAAACCTAAAGTATTTTTAGCAAAACGTTTGTATTTCAGGTGGCAACAGGCCAGCAAGCCTGTGCAATAAAGGACACGCTGTCTCTCGGAAGGATTGCAGTCCTGTCCCCGTGTGTGGCGGGACTCTGTGTCCTAGCGCTGCGGTCCTGCAAAGACAGAGCTTGGACCTGCTGCAGTGTGAGCCTACCAGAAATGGCATTTCCTGAGCATACTAGCTGTTAGCTCCCTGCTTACAGTCGGCAGGACTTCTTTCAGTCAAAGAAAAAGGCAGATGATTGCAGGGAGCAAGAGGTTATTTTTAAGCAGCGGCGTTCGCTTCAGTTCCTGGAAATGGCTTTGCATACGCGCTTATTGATAAGCAATAACAAGTTACGGGGCTTGTTTGCTTGTTTATTTGTTCTCTGCTCCTCTCCCCGTAGTGTGGGACAGCTTAGGTGCTCTTTAATGGATCCTCGGCGGGTGCTGTGGGTTATGGAAGCCGTCCTCCCTTCATGTGCACTCACGGATGCTGTGCTCATGAGCCACCCGCTGAACTCAGCTGCAGCACAGTGCAGCTGTGTCAGTCCTCAAAGAGCGATCTACTTCAAACGTGTCTTTGAAGAGAACCCGTACGTAGGACTTCAAAGCTGCTTAAACCGTTCGGAGTAGAATTGCACAGTGAGTCATCTGCCAGGAAAAGGCTTCATTTATTTATATATTTATTGCACACCCCCCTCCCCTCCTGTGGCTGTATTTTGGAAGAACCCTGCAACTGGAGGTAACTGGCACGGTAAATTGTTGCCTGACATAGTTTTGTGCTCGCTGCCGGCCCTGAAGAACCTGGTGCAGAGCTGTGGCAAAGCTGCAGCGAGGCAGCTCCCAGCCGGTCTGCGTGATCGGTCCCTTGCAGCAGGAACTGACTCATCGTGTCCTTGTGCTGCCGGGATTTCTTTCCTTCTTGAGGCTGGGGTACTCCTTTCAGAAACCCGCCTGCATGTCAGCTCTTTCGAAACACATCTCGGCTGGCGCCACGGATTGTTTCCGATCGGCTCCGAAATGTGGAAGCATGTTTCTGGCTGAGCCTGAGCCTTGCCCTGGCAGCTTGCAGGGCAGGGGTTCCTCGCCCCAGGGTGGGATGTTTCACAGAGCAAAGCCTGCTCCCCCTGCTATCCGGGCTGGTGTTGGTGGCATCCCAGTGCTCCTGTGTTTCTGAGGTCCCCACCGCGCTGCGACATGAGAGCCGCTGCTGGGGGGCTGTTCGGGAACCAAAAGAAGGAAAAGACGTGGAGTGAAGGCATCTGAGACAGCAGGGACAGTGCTGTATTGCAGTGTTATCAGACCTGGTTTGGTTCCCTGGCGGATGCCGTGCTCCTGCTGAAGACAACATTTGTTCTGGCCCTGGTTTCAGTGAGCCAGAACTCTTCTCCACCCTTCCTTATTTTTAATAACTGCTGTGTTTTGTTCTGATGGACTACGCTGGCAAATGCCTGGCTTAGTCTGCCTTAAAGAGTTCTTTCCCAACAGATTTGCTCAAAATGAGAAGCGTGCCGAGGTCTAATGCACCTAAAACTGCAGGTACTCATGCTCAAGTTTCCCTTTTGCAGTTTAATAGGCTGGGAGGTCGAACTTCTGTGAGATGCAAAGTGCTGTATGCTTGCCACTAGGTTAGTGGTCTTGCTCTGCTGTTGCCTGAAAGTTGCAGCCATTCACCAGCCATCTCCAGCATTGCTATGAATGGTTTGAGTTTTGCATATATCGGAGAAAAAAAAACAAAAAAACAAAAAAACAAAAAACCAACAACAACAAAAAACCACCCACCAACCAAAAAATTACCTTAATCTGGAAGACTTTTAAATAGAGCGAAGCGTACTAAGTGCTGAGCACAATATGTTCGCGATACCTTGGCATCGGGAGTTAGGTTCCTGCAGACCTGGTTGATAATGGAATAAATAAAGAAAGCAGCATTACATGTTTCAGGCCCTTCCTGACTGTTAAGGTGTGTTAGGGGAAAGCAGCTTTACAGATGTTACAGTCTGCATGTGTTTTATCCATGAGCGAGGTGGGGTGGTTGCTGCTGTTGGAAGGTATTGAATTTATCGTAGCAGCTGTTTGTTAAATTGCTGTAGTTTCTGCTGGGTATGGTGGCCCAGAGCATGTGCACGTTCAGCGGAGAAGCTGAGGAGCTCATGTGTGGTGAGACTGAAGAGATTTATTTTTTTTTTTTGGTGTGCTTCTGTTTTCTCTGTTTTCTGATAGCAGAGATTAATATGAGAGTCTCTGGGTGAAAAACAGTAGTGTTGCAGTGCAGGCAATTACCAGCACTATTGTTACAGCCGCTTTTGGCCTTGAATCCAGGATAAGGCAGATACAATTTATTACGTTTTCAGCCTACTCTTGTCAGTGAAGGTTTCTCATTTTTATGTGATAAAGAGTGAAGCCGCATGAGAAATCTGTGTCCAGTCCTGCTCTCCATCACAAAGCCCCCTTTTGGCTGCGTGTAGCTAGCAGTGCTGCTGTGGACTGATTGTGCGTAGAAATTGCAGGCTGCAGAAGGCAGCCTTGGGCACTCCCAGCCTTTGGTTTGAGTCCATTACAGGCACTTTGCAGAAATAAGCAGGTATTAATGCCTGTGTTTGGCAGAGGGAACAAACAGGAAAATGGTACGCCCACGGAGCTTGGAGGTAAGAGGAGACGTCAGCCTTTCCCCTGTAAGACCTGCAGACCCCATAGAAATGACCTGTCCAGGAGGGGACATTAAAAAGGCAGCTTACATGCTGTAATCAGCAGGTGTCTGTATTTTACTAGCATTCGGCGACAAGGGCGCTGTCTTCTCACCAGATAAAAAGTTTGAGAATTGGAGTCTTGCTTTATTTTAGCAGTCTGGCATTGTCCCTGAACACGAGGCTTATGTTACAAACAACCTGTACTATTGATCTGACCGCCTTTGTGTACTTACTAATTGAGTAACAAGTTAATTCATTGCCAGAATAGCTGAAGGAAGCCTATGACCTAATAATGTGTACGGGGACTCCCCAGGAGGACGAAGCCTACAATCAGGCAAGCTGGAAGTTAAGGTTTCTTACGCAGCTCTGTTGGCTCGTTTTAGCGCTCCCTTCTTGCTGTGTGTTCCTTCTCCACATACGAACGGCAGCCCTGAGAGGCAAAACAGAAGCCTAGGGCTCCTGCACTGTTTATTTCACCAAGAGGCAGATGCTGGCACTTCCTCTCTCTATAAACTCGTGGTGGTTTGTGGTGACGTTGACTCTCGCAGTGTGCTGCTTCTAGCAGAATGCAGATGTTGCTTGTCAGCGCTGGCCATCGTTCAGGGCTATAAATACTGCCTTTAATAAAGAGCAGTGGTGAAACAGGGCTGTGATTTATGAGCAAGGCTCCGCAAGCTGGCATGGCTTTTGGAGCAGCGTTTGCGTGTGGAAGGCAGGGTAGAGGTGTTAGCTCACCTGGCTGTCCTTTGCTCTTCTTAAATACCAGGGCTGGGTGTTTGAAACCAGTTTTGGCTGTTGTGAATGGATGAGCTGTTCCTTTGGGTGTGTGTCAGAAGGGTTGGGGATCTGCTTTATTCACAAATTCAGAGTAGACCAAATTTGGTGTTTTTTTTTTTTTTTTTTTTTTTTTTTTTTTTTTTTAATATTATTATTATTTCTAAGAGAATCTACGACTTTGTCTAGAGCTTTCGGAAAGGGCTGAGGAGGGGCTTCCCACAACAACAGTTATGAGGAGGGGCTTTTTTTGTTTGCTTTCTAGGGTGGCTGCTGGGCAGTGTTCTTAATACTTTATATCCAGTAATCCCATGGTAGATGAAAATGAAGTATTTTTATTATAGCATCTTAATATTTACACTTACGTGCAAACTAAAATCCCCATTACTTGTAAGAATGGGCAGATGTCTGTTTTCTCCAGATACGTTTTTAAAAAATAGAAAGCTTTACCCGAAGTGCAGATGTTTGATACCTTCATTAGGTGTTTTCTGTAAGTTTCCCACTTGTAGGCTCACAGCACAACCTCCTCTTAAACGTGAGAAGAGGGTAGGGCGCAGGTGATGATACATGTTGAGGAAGGTGTGCAGAACAACCAAGATCTTTGGTTTTAGCTCACGTTACATGAGAATCTCAGCTTGGAAAGGTTAATAAACATCTAACAGACATCTCAGGAAATCGGTAGGTCATTGCTGGAGTGATCAGTTTTTCTGACTGTGGCTTGTCCAGCCTGAGGATTACAGTGGCATACGAAGCTTTGGTATGCTGAAGCGTTGTGTTTAAAGTCATCTTTACCTCATTCCACTCATATCTGCCCTGCCTGTGACCTCTGCTGATCACTCATTATCCCTGTGTAAACTAAGACTTAGTGGAAAGAATTTCTGCATAGTACTTTTTTTTTAATAGAAATGCTGTCACACGCAGAAATGAGATTGTGTAAGGGTTTTCATGCAAGTGTCAGACAAGCTTTTTTCCAAACTTTTTTTTTTTTTTTTTAAAAAGAAAAGACTTATCCATGTGGAGGGAGGTGTACGCGGGGGTGCACTTTCTTATGTGGAAGGCTTTTGCTTCTTTGAAGGAAGAAAAGCAAATACAGAGTTTAGCCAGAACTTTCCTGCTGTAGTAGAAGTGGGAGGAATCTATAAATGCATGATTTATATAAAGTGCCCTGGGACTGCGATGCTGAACATCCTGACTTGGAGCAGCTGGTGAGGGAAATCATCGCTGCCACGAGGGAGCAGGAGGAAGGCAAGAGGTTCTTCAGGCTGGCCCAGCAGTTTGTGCCTCTCTCCAGTTCTCCCAAATCAGCTTCCTTGCCCCGAGTCCTGCTCTTCCTGGTGGTGCCACCCAGTGGGATGCCCGCTGCGTGTGGGCAGCGTGGATGCTACTGAATTCTGCGGAGGTTATTTTAGATTTGGGGAGTAGCATTGTTTCCAGGACAACTGGGGGAAGAAATGAGGAAGGGACTTCTGCTGAGCCAGCGCGGAGCTGCCGATCGCCCTGGCTGTGTTGCCCTGTGGAAAGTGGCTTAGGGCTTACATCTACAGGGGACCCTTACAAGCTGTTCTCAAACACGTTGGGTACATGCTGCTGGCAAATGATTGAGTTAAAAAATACTACAACAAAAATTAGATGAGAAGTTGTTATTGTCAGGCACAGTTGTAGGTTGACTGTAGCAAGCAGCTGTCTGTGCGGTGAGCACGGGTTTTGGACAGAGCTTGTTCAAGAGGTGAGTGCAGAGCACAGTGTGTTTCTGGGCTGGAAAACCCATATTTGGGTCTCTGTTTAATTCTCTTATTCTCTGATGACTGCTAAATAAATGTTCCTGTTATACACAGCTCCTTCAATTAAGTGGCATTTGCTATAGCATGTAATATTGCCTCTGTACCATTAATTGCCCTCTATTCTAAGAGGAATTAAATCCTTCTTGAAGCCGTGATGTTGTCATTCTTACTTCTTTTCATGTTCCTTACATCTCATAGCAATGCTGGACTGCAGAATGCGGTGCTAGACTCCAGTGCTGCCATGGGGAGCAATGAACTTCAGGAGAAAGATGCTGCTGGAGCCCTTGGCTACGACCTCAGCAATGGCAGCAGCAGCAATTTGGACGCAGCCAGGCGCCTGGCTAAACGCCTCTACCATCTGGACAGATTCAAGCGCTCCGATGTGGCGAAGCATTTGGGCAAAAAGTACGTGCTGATATGGGGACTTGTGCTGTGTTGTTCGTACTACTGGCTCAGGAGAGTTCAGTCTTGAATAACTCACCTTTCTTTCTTTTTTCTTTCTTTAAAGCAACGAGTTCAGCAAGCTCGTGGCCGAAGAATACCTTAAGTTTTTCGATTTTACAGGCATGACGCTGGACTACTCGCTCAGGTACGTGCCTCTTTGGAAACCCAATGCTCTTGTTTTAGTAGCAGGTCTGTTTGCTGTGTTGGCCTGGGTGAAGCAGAGGGAGCTTAAAATTGTGAAGAGAGGGAAGTGACGTGTTCTGGGATGGAGCATTTCTCTTCTGTTTAGCTTGGCGTGCTGCTGTGCGTAGCTCTGTTGGAGTGGTGGCATTTCCTGGAGGGAGAGATCTTTGGGTGGACTTGCTTAGATGTGATCCTTGACACAGGGGAGAGGGAGAAAAACAACAAGTCAGTGAACAGGGGGAACTTGCAGCCTGCCAGGTGCAGCTGAAGAACGAAGGTGTTGCTCGCGGTTGAGCCGCCCAGTACTCACTGTCTTTTTGGCTGGTGCCTTTTGAAGCTTTCTCTGCCTGGCTGCACTGTGCAAGGCAGGGGCCAGGATTTCACGTGGCTTGGCAGCTCCCCTCGCTGTGTCCCTCTGAGGCACCTAAAAATGTGCAGAACAGCAAAAACTTCCACATGGAAAATGCCTTTGAGAGTTCGGTAGCTGCCAGTGTGGGTGTTTGAAAACCCACCCCTTCAATTTTTGTTCCTTTTTACAATGGAATTAGGTCTTAACGGTGTTTGTTTTCAGTGTTTTTCTAGGAGGCAAAACACTAAACTTGTGTAGCAGTGGCCTGTTGGCACAGTTGCTGGACCATTAAATGCTGACAGAAAGGGAGAGGGATTTAATGTGAGTTTAAACCGTCTGGCTCAGGCTACTGGAAAGGGTTATTATTTTTCCTAATGATATGAAACCAGGAAGGCTGTGGGCTCTTGTTGGTACCCTTGCAAATGCATTTCCAGGGGGTCAGCTGCAGGAAACTGTGGCAGAGCCCTGCCCCTGTCCACGAGGAAAGGGCAATGAGCCCTGCATGCCGAGGGCAGCAGGGAGACACCTGCTGAAGGGTTAAAGGAGTGCTTGGATGCTGGGTGCTCCAGCACCAGCCCAGCACAGGGTGGGGGATGCTGCCTCCTTGTTCCGGGTGTTAGGAGCCCTGGAGCACGGTTCTAAATATACCCCTCTTTTAAATTGTGAAATCCAACACCTAATTACTTCTCCTCGCATTTCTAGGAGGCCTCTTCTCCCTGTAGATCTCCTGTTAATATTAATAGTCGTGACCTTCTCTAAAATGTGCTCTGGTTGGTACGGGACTGAGGCACTCAAGGGACTTGCAGAGGCTTCGTCAGCAACCGCTTGCCAGCCAAACTGCGGAGGCTGCTGGGTGCACAGGCTGAGGGCAAAGCATCCTCTTTTTTCACAGATTGAAGCCTGTGGTAGTCATGCTGACTTTTAAGATGCCTTGCCCTCCATCTGCAGCACGTGAGAGGTATCTGCCCCGCTGCTGCTGGCTTGCTGGTGAGCTGTAGTTGCTAAATGATTGTGATGCATCAGTGTACCACAGCCTGTGGCAGCAGCCCAGACCTGTGCTGCCTTCAGATGGTGTGAGGCTGTTGTGCAGGGTGCGGTGCAGTCCGTGGAGACTCAGGGCACATGGATAGGCAGTCGTTGCTCTGCTCTGCTCCCATGCCCTGGCTCTGCGTGTGGGCTGGCTTCACTCGTGCATCTCTCTTGTTTATTGAGCAAATGCTGTTCGTCTGGCTCCCTCTCCAGGGTTGCTTGCAAGGTGGGTCACGGTGCTGACAACAAGGAGAGGCTGCAGGTCTGTGGTGACCAGCAGGAGCAGGGGCTGCTGCTGGAGGGAGGGCTGGCTGTCAAAATTTCCCAGTAGGGCGTGAAATAGGGTGGGGAAGAGAAACCCTGCAAAGACTCGGTTGTATCTACTTGTGAGTTCGGTTATTTGCAATACGGTACATGTGAAATGAAGTTATTACCAGGCAGATCACACTCCGTATGGGTGTGAGATCCCTGCAAGTACAGTCTGTCTCTGACCTTACATCAAAGAAAAAGATTTAATAGTTATTCTTCCAGGCTAGATAGACTCGAATGTTCCAGCAGCATATTCCACGCCTCTCAGCTCTGGTGTTTGTTTCAGTCTCATGGGGTATTTAAAATTTGTCTATTAGGCACTCATTTGCAATGCCTTCTTGCTTTGGACCCAGAAGGTCTGTGTTTCCAAGCTTTTCTTAGAAGCATCTTGACAAATGAGTGTAGGCTGATACCGTTGAGGTCATCTCTTGGCTCCAGGATGTGGGGATTTCGGGAAGGAGAGAAGCTCTTCGTGAGAGCTGGCTGCAGGGCTAGTTTTCCTAGCAGGGAGAATAGTGGGGTGGCTAAGAGGCAGATGAAGGCGTGTCCCTGCTCCTTGCACGGGCTCACTTGCTGTGTCCAGTGCATGTGCTCGGATGTGCACAGCTGGAAGAGAACACCTTGAGTGTGTGCTGTGCATGGACAGCACCTGTCCCAGCTCCCTCCCTGAAGAAATGAGAAATACTGAAAATTAGGAACAGCTATTTCAAGCAGAAAAACTGCTTATTAGCTCATATATTCTGCGGTTGAGACCAGTAATTTAACTCCTCCTGGTTAATTTACTGTAGTATTTGGGTTAACTGCCCGTGGGATAATGGTTCACTTTCCTAGACAGGCTTCTTGGAACCAAATGTCTGGTGTGTGCTTATGTATTTCCTGCTAAGATTTGTGCTGTGCTGTGCAGCTGTATATGCTCCCTCCACACACACCGTGTGAGAGGAAAAAGGGATTTATGATTTTAATTTCTCCTTTTTCTGCGCTTCTTTTAGGAGTTTCTTTAAAGCCTTTTCACTTATTGGAGAAACTCAGGAACGAGAGAGAGTTTTAGTCCACTTTTCCAGCAGATACTATCAGTGTAACCCAAACACCATTTCTTCTCAAGGTAACTTTGCTTCTGATAAGGTCTTTGGTCTCCCTATTCCCTCATCCTCACCTTGTATGTATGGTAGCTTGTGTGGTGACATGCTGTAATTGCTGTGCCATGCTTCAGAGATTGCCTGTCACAAGCATGGAAACCCTTCCCATTGTCAACACACATTTGTGTTAAGACAGTGAAAAATCGTGTTTATCCCCACACAGGCAAGGTCTTTAGGCCTCCTCAGTGTAAATCCTTTGTTTCAGCATCTCCAGATTTAAACGTGTTTGGTTGTGGTTTTTGGTCTCGCTGACTTCCCATGTGTGTGGGTACCTGTGCTCCAGCTGCACGAGTACGGATGGGAATGATCGCATCTCATGTGGCAAAGACACTCTTCGCTTCTCATACTCAGCTCAGTGCTCATCTCTCCGCGTGCACTGGCAACGCACATGCCAGTTCTTGCCAGTTGTGGGGGTGAATTTTGGGTGCTGTATCCAGACCCTGGCACAGTTTCATCTTGACTGACTAACATCAGTCAGAGAGTACTGCCTCCGTGCCAATGTTTTCAGTCATTTTGGAAGTTGGTGGGGGAAACAAACAAGCGCAGAGATCAAACCCAAGGAAGTTGGCATTCGAGAAGAGGACGAGCTGTCCGCTGGCATAGCTGCTGCACTCAGTCACCCGTGCCAGCAGAGGAATGTGACCCTGCGATTCCAGTGCCGGCTGATCACACGCTGGGAAAGCTGAGAAAGGGAGGAGGAGAAGAAAGAAAATACGCACGGGCTCAGACGAGCCTTTGGTCTCTAGTGTAAGTAGGGAGGAGCTGCTGTGTTCAGAGGAACCACCACACTTCTTGCCCCTTGCTTCGTAATTAACCCGTGACAGAGAGGTGGCGTTTGCCCTCTCTGTGCCTGTTCAGCTTTACTGGCTGACCTGTCAGGGAAGGGAATAGGTAGCAATGAGATGTCAGCTGCTCCCACACCATATCTGTCCCCTTCCTGATGCCTTTCTTGTTTTAAGATGCCACAGGCAGTCAAGTAGAATAAGTGTGTGTCATTTTTAGATTAAAACAATGATTTTCATGTCGATCTGGCTGCCTTACTCGAATTCCAGGTTGCAGTAGGGACATTTCCACTTAAGAGTGTGAGTAAGCATTTCAATTAAAGCGAGTCCTGTAGCCCTTGCTTAGGATTTCACATAATTTTGATGCTGGATTCCCACTGTCAGTAGTCAAGTGGTGCACTGCAGAAACGTGGTGATAGTTCCTTTTGGTGGAAATCCAGGGTTGCATTTGCTTTTCTGTTTTCACTTTTCACATTTCCTTTTTTTTTTTTTTTTAGTTCTCCGATTGTATTTGGGATTTGGAGGACGGGCTGCTTTAGAGAAATGTGTAGACCTGAGCTAGAGCACCACTGTCCCAGATTCAAGCTGCTTCAGACTTGACGCTGTTACCGATTATAATAGTGCTGCTTTTATTAAATGCTCTGCTAGAGTTCTGCCACGTTGCTTGGTTGCCTTACAAACATTGTAAGAAAACATGGTATTTACCTTGCAGCACGTCTTTTTGTAATGGCTTTATTTTTCACAGATTTAAGCCTGTAATAGTCATGCTGACTTTTAAGATGCATATATCCCCATCCCCATTTCTTCTCTTTTACACCACGTGGGGATCTGTGCATGGTCATAATCCTGACCTGGCTACAAAGGTTTTTCCTTGCATCTCACTGCAGTGTGTCCATGTCTTATAAATGATTCTGTATCTTTGTGACACCTCTGTGAGAGAAAGGGAGACATCACCAGGTGTTTACAAACAGGAGAATGGAGAAAATATTTTTCTTAGAGCACTTCAAGTTTGCAAACTGGATGAAGGCATTTAGAAACTGAATTTTCCAAGGTGACAAATGGCACCATGGGCACTGTCACCTGCGTTTGGCTTGTGCTCAGCTGCTACACTTGGGGTTTTAAAAGAGGTGCCTGGAAAATAAACAGTACTAAAGTGATAGCCACTTTTACAAATACTGGTCTGCTCTGACTTTCCCAGGTCTACCACAGTGACTCTAGGGATGGAGTGAGGAATGCAGCCCCTTTTCTTCTGGCTCCATGTGGAGTTCCTCTGCCACAGGACCTGTTTAGACATTGATGGGTTGTTCACTATCCAACATGAAGCCTAGGCTATCAGAAGAGCTGAGGGAAATTCTTCAAAATTTAGTGTAACTGAGCCCTGAATGAGGAAGGGGCCACAAAAACAGCGTGCTATCTATCGTGTTGTATGTGCACCGTATACAAGAATGTGCGTGTATTATTCTTCCCTTTCTGCCCTAAAAAAGTGGGAGCTGATTCAAGCTGTACTGGCATTAGCAGGCAAAGGGTGGCAGCGTGGTTTCCTGTCTAGTTTGCATCATCCATGTGTGCTGCAAGATAGTTTTGACAGTCATTAAAAGATGAAAGAAAGGCTGTTCTGTCTTGGCAGCTGTGGAATGACCTCACTGTTCATTTACTTAATTATGTGTATTTCTTGATAAACAGATTCTCATTAGGAGAACAGACTCGATTAGGCTGCAAGGCTTCGTTTCAGCTGTTCTTAAAGGTACAGGCTTGGGTTTGCATGTGACTCGTGTTATGCCTTTCTGCAGATGGAGTTCACTGCCTCACGTGTGCCATGATGCTGCTGAACACTGACCTGCATGGACACGTGAGTTTTGGGTTTTGCCATTATGTGCGAAGATGTTCCTAGTCCTCAGCCCCCTTTCTTTCTGGTGGGCTTCTCGTCCTTTCCCCAGTGATGGCAGGTGACCCTGGCCAGGGAGGGAACTGTGGTTGGGATTGAATTCTCCTTTCCAATACACAGAATACAAGGGGCAGGAGGTGCTTGCAGGTATCCTGTTGCAGGGAGAAGATCTGGTGGGACCAGAGTTCTGCTCAGCCAGGTAACGATGGCTGTGCCCAGAGGAAAAAGAGCAGAGGAGGGGCGTGGGTGCCCTGAGCAGGAGCCCTGCATTCCCCCGGTACATGCCTCTCTCCTGTGGCTGCCTGGGGAAGATAATTTTCCAGTCCCAGTCCTCTTAGTCACTCTGGTGCAGCAGGGTGCTAGCAGCCCTAGGACATGTATTTGAGCACCTGCAGTGCAATAGGCTGCTGTGCACGGTATTCCTGGGGCTTTCTCTGTCCATGCACAGCAAGGATGCGGGGCCAGGCAGCAGGGCATGGAGGCTTATCCCTGGGGGCAGGCACAGCTCTGCAGTGGCTGCGGGTAATGAAGCCCAGGCTTCTGCCTGCTTCCCCAGGGGTTTTGACGCCCACCTGACGTTAATTGAAGATCTTTGTCTGAAAATTGTAGGAGCGGGAGAGGGAAGGGAGTTGTAAAGACTTTTTCTTTTTTTTTTTTTCCTTTGTGGGCTGGGCCTTCCCCGAGATACTGGAGTAAGGGATGTGGCTCTGGCCCTTCGTTACTGCTGCTGGTTTGTAGCTGGGGTTAGAATGACTGGTGCACCGTGTAACTTCGGAGGTTTATCCTGCTGGCAGCCATTACTCATGTGTTGCTACCTGTGTGGAGCTGTAATGTTTGCCAGGCTCCTGCACGTGTGCCACTTCTCTCTGGGATTTCCTGTAACTTTGGTTTTCTTCTTACTGCTTTGCATTTTTTCCACGTAGGTGGTAAGTTGGGCATTTCTGACTTGGAATGCAGCCCCTTGCACAAATATACTAATTGCCTGTTCCCTAACCAAGATACAATGCTCCAACCCATCCTTTAGCATGATTCTGCTGGAGCAGGAAACAAATGAGTCATAGGGCTTGTCTGCACTGAGCTCTGGTTGTTGCTGACAAGCTAATGATAAGTGCGGATGCTTTTGTTTCACGGTAAGCTCACATGCATGTAGGGCTGTAGGGCAACTGCTGTGCCTTCAGTCCATGCTCTCCCTTAACTCTTGTAGACAAACTCTTACTTACCCCTTTATTTGCCCCTGCCCTGCCGCATTTCTTTTTTTTCTTTTTTTTTTTTCTTTTTTGGTAGCTAAATCCTTTTTGCTAGCTGTGTCTTGAAGATGCATGCTTACTTCTCTGCAGGCAGGTTATTTCTTGGGCTGTGATGCCATGCTAGAGAGGTAACTCTGTTCAAGGCATCTCTAGACTGCAAGGCACATCTTCTGCAACCTGTGTGGTGATGTTAGCTTTGGTCCTTTGGTGGGTAGGTCCTAACCTGCTTTTGGTCCTTTGGTGGCCAAGGGCTGTGGGTTCTGTCTTTGTGGCTAGATGAGGCTGATGGTTAGGGTTTGGTGGTTTTCCGTCTTTCCCCGATCATCTTTTTTTTGCAAAACAGGTGTAGAAGTGCAACCCAAGCCATCATGTAACTGCAACACTGAATAACCTATATTATTGACTCATCTCTTTCTTGGGACTTTGTTTCTGCCTGTACACAAAGCTCTTCCACTGTAGGTTGTGAATGCTTCATGTTTTACTGGCAAGGCAGGGAGGAGGGCTTCAAGCTACAAGGCTGCTTCCCCAGGAGGACAGCCAGCAGTCCATTTTGCACACAGAAACAAGGCAGGTACCATGTAACATGCCCTCATTAGTCAGAGAGAGCAAGCGCTGTGCAGCTTATGGGGACACTGTGCTACATGTGGAGGCTCACAGCATGGTATGTACGCGGGCGCACCGTGGCTAGCTCTGACCCAACAGAGGAGTTCACAGCCCAGTGTCATCCTGCAGCCACGGCATACCCTGACCATTGGATGATCTTACCAGACTTTTTCCTCTCTGGCATCCCTAAAGATAACTCTGGTCATCAGAAAGCCCTGTTTTCCCTTTGCTTTTGTTTTATGGTTAGTTCCAGGCTGCTTCCCTTTCCTCAGTTCTCTCTGGACTCCTTTTTTCACCAGTTCGGTGTTACCATTGCTGCCCACTCACTTGCATGGCTTCCCACATGCAAGGCTTGGGGTTTCTAGCACCTGAGGTACCAGGGGGACCTGGCACAGACACCTTCTCTGAGCCCTCACTGGGATCCCAGAACAATTTAAAGGCAGCCTCAAACCTTGAAATACAGAATGTTTTGGGTCCTACACGAATGTAGCTATCCCCTTTCTGATTGTAGCTCTGTTGGGCAACTTTGAGACAGTGAATTACACAGAAGGAGAGATAAAAGAATCCTCTGGAAGTGTGGAGGCAGAATCAGAGTCTGTGAATCAGAAGATGGTGGCTCCTGAGCATCCTGCTCTTGCAAGGCTGCTACTACTGGAGGGCAGGATTAGAAGGAATAAGAATAAGGTCTGGAAAGTGTCTTGGTTGTTTCCCTATGCCCTACAGGCGGATCAAGCACAGCTTTTCTCCCTTGTAGAGCCTTTGGAGACATGGGGGTGGAAGGCACCATGCACATTCCAGTGAACTTCATCAGCACCCTCTTCATTATCCTCCAGTATTCAACTTTTTTTTTTTCAGATGAGTATGTGGAGTCCAAGCACACTTTACCATTTCCAACTGTGTTCACACAGGGATGCTTGCCTGTGAGTGATCTTGGGAATGTCTTCTTAGTGCTGCTTGCCTTGGGCTTGAATGAAAGCAGGGAGATGGAATTCACCTGTAACACTGCTTATGTACTTTCCAAAAGCAGCGTGAAGGTGATGCTTTGTTTCTCTGTCATCCTTTCCAGAACATCGGGAAAAAGATGACCTGCCAGGAGTTCATTGCTAACCTCCAGGGGATGAATGATGGCAAAGACTTCCCAAAAGGGCTGTTGAAGGTAAGAAAATGAACTGCAGAACATGTGTTTCAGTGAGAGATGGTTCAAGCCGTGCTTGCATTTTTTGAATCTTAATTGTAAAGCAGTGGGCACGTTTCTCCTCCCAGAGCATATACAATACGTACAGTGTGTTCATTCTGTTGTTTTCCCTCTGCCTTCACTTGCATGAGGCTGGGACAGTGTGCATCATGAACTAGCAGGACTAAACTTCAGTGGAATCATCTCCAGAGCCATACGTCCTGTAAGGTCGGGTGGTCAGGCAGTCCCAGGCTTCTGTCTCCTGATTCAATCAGAGAGAAGGCAGCCAGCTGGTTCTGACTATTGAATATGTAAGGACTAATCCTGAACTGCATATCTGGAAGGCGTGTGTTTTTTCATCAAAGGTGCTTTGGGGTTTTCACATTAGAGCAGATGTAATTTCAGATTACAGTGTGCTGTCTGGTACAGACTGCTTTGCTTCAGGTTTTGTTCATTAAGTTTATGGCAGGAGTTAAATCTGAAGAGCTGTGAAAGAGGCTGAGCAGGACAAATCTTGTTTCATTGTCAATAATAATGAGACTGTTTCGTTTCTCTTTTGTGTGATTGTTGGCATGAAACAGCAGTCTGTTTGAATGAGGAGAGGAGCGCATATACTAGACGTTGTAATTTTTTTGGTAATGGAAATAGTAATGAGAGGTTGCTGCATCTGAGATCTGACCCAAAGCCTACTGAAGTAAATCAAGAGTTCCTCCTGTTCTGTTTTGTTTTTTTTTCTTTTTTTTCAGGCCTATTGTGAAATGCAGATGCACCTGCACAATTACAAGTGGCAGAGTTTTTTTTCTACTATTGGCAGTTTCTTCAGTTTCTCCAGCTTTTTCAGGAGCTTTTTGTTAGTCCCTCCCACCTCAGTTTAGTAGTTAGGAATGTAAACTCAAACCCCTTGATTTTAGATTTAATGTATTTCTTTTTAAAATGTGGGTGCAGTGTGCTCGTCTATCAGCAGCATCACTTATTTTATTTTTTTTTTCCCAAGGAAGTTCATTTCTCAGTCTGCCATAGAGAGATGTGTTGAGATTAATTTGCAGGCTAATTGCAGCCCTTATTGAATAAATAGGTCTCCAGGCTGTGTTTAAATAACCTTCTGAGTGTACTGAGGAGAGGTTTCCACTGGTGCTCACCTGCTGTTTATTTTCATGCTGACAGAAGTACACAGTCAGGGCTGAATCTTGGTGTTTATTGCTGACCTTCAGTCTAGTGCTAAGACTGCCTGGCCCTTTGCCAGCCCACTGAAAGCCAGGGACTGGGACTCGGGATGTTTTGGAAGAAACCTGGTGCCAGTGTCCTGCTTCCTTTGAGGCACGCTGCCCTTTTCTGCGTGCCACCCTAATGCTCTGGGGACAGAGGTGGAAACCAGCACTGGTCTTTCATATGGCTTGTCTGAAGGTTTGCAGACGTTCTGCTGCTCATTGTTTTAATTCGCCAGCGGAGGGAAGTCGAGCGAGTGGCAGTAAATGTGCGTTTCAGTAGCTACATTACTGTGCCCGCAGCAGCCAGCCTGACACTAGATACGTGATTACCAAGATTTAGCAGAAATTAAATTTGCATTACTGTCAATAAATTTAATTCACGGAGCCCTGCTTCAGCACAGTGCTGAAGCGCATTTGGCTCGCTGGTGCATTAGCAGGACAGCTGATGTGAGGAGGCTGCAGGCTGACTCCCCACAGCCCTTCTGAAGTTGTCTGGGAGAGCAAGGACCATTTCCACAGGGTGGCAGTGTGCCCCTGCGGGAGCGAGATGCTCAGCACCCACTGGTGAGTGGCGTAGATGTAGCTGGGAAGCAGTTGTGCTTTTCTGCCTCTTCCATCTTTCCCTGTTCCCCTTGTAGCACTGAGGTGGGCATTGCATCGCTGAATGAAACTCTGCAGCTGTGCATAGCCAAGCCCCTGTGCAGAGCTGAGCAGTGCTGGCACTGAAAGAAAAGGGGGGAAATCTTAGACAAGTGCTTCATGCAGGACTTGGGAAGCTCTCTGTAACACTTGCTCAGTACAGAGCAAATACAGAGCAAGGTGGCTCAGTACAGAGTCAGAGCTGCAAGTCCCGCTTGAGACATGCAGAACAGTAAACACACAAGCAGAAGTCAAATGTCTTCAGTCACTCCTATAACCCTTACTTCCACTGCAGCCTTGAGTGTTTATTTCGTTTGGGTAGGAAAAGAGACTTTCAGTGGGCAGACATGAACGTGTGAGGAGAGACAGTTGCCTATTCTAATTGTAATCAGCCTCTGAAAACTTTGGATGTGGGATCTCATTGCTCCCCCCCCCCTCCCACTCGCGTGAAGGAACCAGACCTCTGTTGTATTGTGTTTTTTGTTTTTTTTTTCACCCCAGCAATAAGGGCAGTTTGGTAAACACCATAAGGCCTTGTAGTTCAGGCCTTGATTCTGTGTGTCCCTGTGCTTTGGGAACAGGGATTTTATTCTGGCTAGAAGGGAAGTGAGGAATGCTAATACAACATCACTTGCTCTGTGTCCCTCTGTCTTTTTTTTAATAGTGAAAGGAGTTTCATTTTGTACATTCATCTATATGATGGTTTATCTATTATTTTTTTTTTTTTTTTTTGTCTTCCTCCCTCCTCCTGTTAGACCTGAGGTTGTTTTTAAAGTTGGGACCCACAACGGCAAATATGCCAAGCTGATTAACAGCGTGGCTCTCCCCATGGGATCTGCTTGCAGTATGCATATATTCAGGTCTTTGCTGGGCAGGCAGATACATGCACAGATACATGCACCTTCCCTTTTATTCCATCTTAGCTCTGGTTTGACCGTCTGTCACGCATCTGCTGTCAACTGCTAGTAAAGACCAGAAGTGGAGACAGTGGCTTGATGTCCACTGTGTGCTGTCAGTGCATACAGGCCTGACAATGGTAGTTTATACTTACTCCAAAGTTCCCATATGCCTTCAAACTGGAACAACTCCTTGCAAGTGAGAACCAGCATCCCAAGCTGCGATTCTCTTCGGTGTAAATCAGTGGTATCTCTGTTTGGCTGACTGGTGTATAAGGTGATTCAGGCCTGTTGAATCCAGACAGATTAAGGTTCTTGAGAGTGAAGTTTTTAAAAGGCAAGAAAACTTTTTGAAACTCCTGTCCTTTGACTCTGAACTGTCACACTCCAAGCATGCAAATAGTTTTCTATTGTATCGAGCTGTGCGAGGTGAATCCTGAATTACTAGCAATGTTTTCCTTTCAGCTTTGGTCTGTTGCACAGATCCCTTCACTGTGATGAGTCGAAGCCTTGGAAGGAGTGCCAAGGCCTGTGAGCTTTAATCTGGTGTTGCCATACTATCTCCACTGATGGTAGTCTGTTACATAGGCATTGTCGCCTTCAATGTTGGGCTTCATGAGATTGGCTTGAAAAGCATCTACTTTTGGCTGTGCTCTCTTGTGCTGACTGGTGGCTGCATTGCCCCCCAGCGTGAGCACCGGGTGTGAGGTGTGCCCGGATCTGTGCCTTCAGGTGGAAGGTGATGGCTCTGCACCAGAGTGGTGTCAGGCAGCCTCACCAGCCTGAGGGAGCTGGGGTGCTCTGCAGTGACTTTGCTAGAGCTGTCCCAGGAGGGGCTGCTGTGGAGATAAGACTCTATTCCTGCATGACAGATCTGCTCTGTCTCCCGGAGAAGTGCTGTAATGAAGTGACCAAATTAAGTGGGAGTTGCTGCTGCCGAACTCTCCTGAAGAGCCAGTCCCCCTTAATTTCCTAAATGATTTGAATTCTTGATCAGGACTCCTGGGATATGCAATTTCCTATAGAAGCTGCAAGGTAGAGTTTATCTCATTTTGCTGTCAGTTCCTTGCACTTTAATCAATGATTGTTGTATTATTATTTTTTTTTGCCACTGCCTTTGTCTCCTATTTCACCTTCTCCCCTGGTCCTCATCTCCCGCCCCCAAAAAGCCCTCCAAAGCAAACACTTCATTAAAAGAGTTGATCTCCTTTATTTCTCTTTTTATTTTATTTTTCATTCCTGAGCCGTTCCCATCATTTCAGGTGTCTCGTGGAGAGAAGGGGGTTGAATGTCAGGTAGCTAACTTTTTTCTCCCCTCTTATTTACCCAGAAAAAGTCACACTTACCAGACTGCTGTGTACGCTGTAACTGCCCTCGTCTGTAGTCTCTGCACTTCGTCCTTTTGTATCTGAGGCTCTTCGGCAAGGACTTTCCACCTTCCTGCTATTGCTGAATGGAAAAGCGAGCCTGATGAATTCACCGAGAAGGGAGTTTGTAGTGGCGTGCCAGAAGGGCCCCAGAAGGGTAGCGTTTATGGCTGGAGCACGGTGCAGTTGTGGGCAAAGCAGGGGGGCGGAGGGGATGAAACGTCTGTGCTCTGCTAGGAGAGTTGGAATTCTGCTTGGCAGGAATCGGGCCTTACCTCTTTGGTTCACCTCCAGGATGAAGTTTTTCCTTTTTAAAATGTTTCTGCTGGGATAGTGTTTCTGGGGCAGCCATTTCTTATCTGTTTGAAATGAAGGATCTGTTGCTGAAGGCCTCTTTCAGCTGCTAGGAAACAACTGAGTCTAATCCAGCAGTCTAAAAGTCAGGGAATGCAGGATAAAACCATTAATCCATGTCTTTAACAGTTGTTTGTGAAAACATACTTCCCTTTCAGTCACTGAAGAGCCACAGTAACAGTGACTGAAGGGAACACCCGGATTGCCTTCGGTCTTCTCCATCCTCAGTAAGGACCTTTCTACTGTGGTAACCTTCGTTTCCCTTGGTTTATGATTCTGGATGTTGTAGCTTATCCTCTGCAGGGATAGTAACCAGCTAAAGCATGCCCATGCAGAACTGTGAATTAAGCCAGGTTATGGTGATGCGTGCATTACTCTGGGATCTGCTAGTAACAGAGGTCCTGACACCTGCCTGCCTGGGTGACATACACATCTATTTTTTCTTGTGTTCCGGGAATTTGGCTCAATTCATGTAAAGAGAAAAATCTGAAATCTGTGCACTCTCTGAAGTCAAACAAGCCTAAGTATTAAGTCTAGGAAAGCAATATAAGATAACAGCAAAAGTCTAATGCTCTCCACTGACTTTCTTTCTCTGAGCAGGGGAAGTGAAACTCTTGAAAAGGCTTAAATGTAAGATTGTGTGATGGTGATCCAGGAATAATAATTCCTCTCAGTGGTCTAGGGGTGGTGCAGGGAATTGCTTATCTTGCTAGGAAGCAGGCGTTTCAGGGCGGGCATGTTTCTGCTTTCATTGCCTGCATTTCTCTGACTTATTTTTCCTTCTCCAACCTTTTATTTCTATGCATTCAGATAGTTACTCAGAAGATCTTGCCTAGCCCATCAGGCTTTTGTGTCAGCAAGGAGTGAAACCGAAGCAGGGTCGGCTAAGAATTTCCATTAGTACCTGCTGCAGTTATGTGGCTTAATACCAGGCTCCTAATGAGCATTTGGGGGGTTAATTCTCATCTGTGGAGGCAAAGTCTCAGTAGCGAATTGTCCAAGTTGATCAGGCAAGTGAATCATATGATGTTTAGCTTCTCCATCCTGTCAGATGGCCAAGGCTGTCAGTTACTCTCTGGTTTAGCCAAAATGCTTAGCAGCTCCCGAGGACGAATGTCTCTGTGTAGAGCTTCCCGTTCCTCGTGCTGTCAGTGTGAAGGGTACAGAATGCTGGTCTTGAGCAGTGCTGCTCTCTGCCACCTTAAAGAAGGAGCTTTAGGCTCTTTTTGAGCTGGGAAATCTCTAATACAATGTCACACATACATTTTGGTCCCTATGACATATTACTCCCACCTCCATGTAGGTAGAAAACAAATTCTGAAAAACATTCTTTGATCTTCCACCCACTGATCTGCTTGAAATTTTAGTTCTGTACTGCAACTCGAGAGAAGGAGGAGTAGGAATATAATTTATACCATATTTAAAAAAAAAAAAAAAAAAAAAAAAAAAAAAAAAAGGGAAGAAAAAGAAAGGGAGAAAACATTACTTCCACCAGTTTTGGAATTATTGCCATATAAATCTTTGGTACTCATGCCTCCTGTTAGTCATCTCACTTTTAAAATGACATTGGATTACTCTCTCTCTGACCCAGTTACACTGTTTCTTTTCAAGCAGGAGCACCGTGTTGCTGCTTGAATTTTGATGTGTGTGTGTGTATATATATATTATTTTTTTTAATGTTAAATGGAGCACTTAGTTTCCTTCTGAGGTCATGCTTCCTTGTGTGACAAAGTATTCGTAAGATCCTGGTGAAAACAGAGGGCAAATCCAAGATGACTCCTTCCTGCCCTGCTGACAGATGGTGTTTGGCAGGCGTCATGAGGACTACGTTGGATTTCTCCTGCGGCTGGGGCAAGGCAGCCAGACACCCCTCCATAGCCACATGCGTTTGTGGAGGACAGGGATGCCAGAGGCTGTGCCTATGTACGCCCCCTTGGGCTGCTCCTTCCAGTGCCAGCAACACCCACGTCAAACTTTTGTGGCTCTCACAATGGCCTCAATTATTTTTTTTTTAATTTTTTTATTTTTTGCTATTGTTGTGTTTGCTGTCTCTGAATCAGAGGGAAGCATTAAGGGGTGGTTGTTTTTCTTTTCATGCAATGTCTGGGGGCGTGCTGGGTGGCGGAGGGTTTATTTAAATGTTGTTGGCTGTAAGCATGCTCGCTGCAGGTACAGAGGCATGGTTTGTTTGCAGCTGACAGGGAGAGTCTGTTGGCTTTGCAACCATGTTTGATTTGCATCACTGCGGGTTTCCGTCACATCTACTTAGGACGGTAGGGTTTTTTCATGGTTTTATGGATTTGCTTGGGATGCTGCTCTTTTGTGTAGCTACATCTGTTAGCTTTAACTTAAGGAACTTGGTGGTCTCTGATAGTTGACGCTTGTTGTATGGCTTCATTTGTTTCTGCCAGCCCAATTTACAACAGACTGTAGCTCCCAAAAGGAGGATGCAAGAGAAGACTTTTTTTTTTTTTTTTTTTTCCTCTGGAGACTATACTGCTTAGCTAGGAAATGCAGTCTGTGACACTGAGCTGTGTAGGGATATGCTGTAAGGAAAATCAAGTTAGGTAACTGCATCTCTTCACTTGTAATGCTGATCAGGATAAAGGAGGCGTGGTTCCTTTGCACCACTGTTCTTATCCAGGAGCTTGTTTTCACTAAACTTGTAGTCTCCCATCATTCTCAGCAGGGCACTTCATCTTGGGACAGATTTCTTTTGGCTCAAGATGCAGCAGGGATCCTGGAGAGAGAGAGATAGCAGGATTGATTTGGTCTTCCACCAGCCAATGTGATTTTATCTCTCAGCTTGCTTTTTGGTGACTTACTGATGTAAAAGGTCAGTTGTAAAGACTAGTGTCTGTGACTACAAGTCAGCTGATCACAGATGTGCTTTTGGCCTGCTTCTCACATAGAGTAAAACTTTACCTTCTTGAGTTAACCTCTTGGGAGCAAGGCTTCTATTTTCCTGGTACTGTAAGTTGATGTGCTTTGCTTCATGGTTGAAGTGGTCTAAAAGCACATGCTCTTGCAGTTTGAATAGCTTAGTTGAAATGGGATAGCTTTCTAGGCTGTAGTAGTTTAACTGCCTTCCATTGTAAGGATTACTTTCCATATCGTAACAGAAATCAGAGTAATCTCCAGGCATTCCTTCAGAATCTATAGCAAAGGTGTATGCACTACTACGTAAGTCGTAAGAAAGCAAAAAATTCTTTCTTGAGGACATCAGTGAGTGTTTTTTTGCTGGTAAATTCACTCAGATTGGGGTAAAACCCAGCAGCTCCATAAACGTCACTATAAAGATCTACTGTGGTCAGTGGAGAACAGGAGTATCTCTTGGGAAAAGCTAGGTGGTTAATTTGGAGATTAATTTTGAAATTTCCTGTCAATATCTGCCATTTTTCCACCATACACAAAACGTGCTGTTACCCTGTAAGGGTTCCTTGTAGATGTGATTGCTTATGTATGTAGAAACAAAGTGATTGCTCTAGTATTTCTGCTATTTACAGGGATGGCCGTTGGGAGACATTAAGATTTAATCTTGGTTGTCAGCTCCCCCTGGTTAGCAGACCTCAGAAATCATTATCTTAATATCACAGTAATGTCAGTTCAATAATGTCACTGTTGATCAGTTGTTGAGCTGTAGTTCTGTAGCCATCATGTATTAGTATTTGATCCAGCAGAATTAACTGCAAGTCTGTTTTGGGGAGAAGAAAAAAACAGGGATGAAGGAAGAAGAAAAGCAATCTTATGAGAGATTTAATGCTGTTTATTTAACAAACAACAGTATTTAATAGTGGTATTAAATACTGCTGCTTTCCTGTGCTGCACAAATATGTTATTACTGGCTCTTGAGAGTACATTTTAGGTAATTGATGTGTGTATGTATTTTGTTAGCTTTTGTTGGGGGTATTGCTGTCACTGGGATCAGGCTTAAATGATACTAATGGATTCTTGTGGCTTTGTCTGAGGACATTGAAGTTCTTCAGACACAATAACTTGGTCCTTGGGTTTGGTAGCTAAAAGCCAATATTGAATTTCACTTTGAATTCCTCAGGTTTTCTTCTTTTGTTGTTATTTGCTGAATAACATTAGGAGGACAAAGCGAGGACTGGGTGTATTTGGCCCTGACTGAGTCAGTGAAACCTGGTGGGAGGAAAAGATGGGAAGGAGCTTATTGCATAGGAAGTTGGCACGGCTGCCTGTTACCTGTATGGGTGATGTACTCTGCCACTGCCTGTGACAGGTGAAAAGCTTTTGGATAGCTTTGAAACGGTGAGACGGAAAGAACTGCAGATACTCTGCTCCCCCCTCCCTTCATCTGCTTTGGCCTAAAGTTTCAAATTCTCCTGCTGATTTATGGTTTGCTCTTGGAGGTGCTGGTAGGAAGTGTCCATAAATAGGGTCACCATCCTTTCAGTCACCCTAGTGGTGTTACTGAACTGTTCCGACTAAATGCCAGCTGAATATCTCCATCTTGCTCCTTTCCTACTACCTCTTTGCTGGCCTCTGATCAAGGGGAAGATCGTGGCTTCTTGCCACTGCTGGAGATTCCCCTGGGTGCAGATGGCTTTGATTTTTTTTTTTTTTTTTTTTTTTTTTCCGGTATTGCATAGTCATATCAGCCCCTCGTTAAAGAAATTCCTTCTGTCCCCTTTTCTGTCAACAACCCACTTCCCTTCTCCCTCAGAAATTCTGTTGCTCAGTTACAGACACAAATCAATCCTGTATGCATGTTAATTTCTAAAATGGTGGAACCTCTCTGATGTTCAGAAGTGGTCTTTCTGAAGAGGAAGAGCAGTCACTGTGTACACAGATGTACTTGCTCAGTCAGGACTACAAGACTGTGTTATAACTTACAGATGAAAATTAGAGACAGTGGAGCAATAGACAATCCCTGGGCTGAAGACATTTAAGGCTTCATAAAGCATGATCTCAAGGTGTTTTCTTTATTGGAGAGCATGAGCTGACAGGTGTTTTCCATGCTCTGGCTGGGGGGGGAATAAAATTGAACAAGATGTGACCTCTCACCCTGGATGTTTTGAACTGCTGCTTGGTTACAGCTGAACTAGACCCGATCCCTTGTGAATTAAGGTTCCCATCCTGCCTGGGGATCTGCTAACCTTGGCTTGGAGGGTGATAGATAGTGAGCTGCGACACTGGGGCAGCGTTGATGGTACTGTGTTCTGGGTAAGGGAAGAGAAATGAGAAATGTTGCTGTGATTTGGTATAGCTTGTGTTTAATAATGAAATTGCTCTGCATAATGCATGGTGGCCTAGGTCTGTGTGTGGTATTTAAAGAATATAATTATTTTGGATGTGTTGAGGGTGCTTGGGGAGGTGGCCTTATAAATCTGAGAGCAAGAATAATCTGCCTAGGCAGGGGGCTGGTAGGTTAGGGAGTGATTTGTGGCCATTTACGTAGCACCTGTCGGGACCTGCTGCTTAGCTCATCTGGAGCTGTTTGATTGCAATGAAAATTTCCACTAAGATGATATTTTCTTTGAAAAGCTTTTCCACTAGCAGTGGATAATTTCAGTTGGGTTAAGTAATGGTTTCTGGGAAATGGTGCAAATAGCTTTGAGCACGCAGCTGATTGCTGCCAGAGCAGAGCGGCCTTCTGTTCCTTCGGGTATCCCCTGACAACGTCAGGTTTGTGTACGGAGGCTGGAGCACACCTGCAATTTGATCCTAACGCGTGAGGCGGGGGTGAGCTTGCAAGACTGCCACGGAGTTAGGAATGCATTTTGCTTCTTGGCCAGGTGGGAAGAAGTCAGTAGTCAAGCTGGCCAGAGGCAGGATCTGTGGGGAATCAGCACCCGGCTCAGTGGGGCTCCTTGTTCCCCTCTTCACCAAGTGTTGCCCTTCAGCATTGCCTGCAGCGATCGTGGTCTGTGGGCAGGACTGGTGTCTGCAGCATCCCTGGGGGTAATGCAAGCAAAGGGTGGCTGCTGAGAGGTGCTGGGGAGGGGGGGAGCGGTGTTTTCCACAAGCAGAAATGCACCTCGGAGCACAACGTGGCTGTCTAGTCACTTGTCCGCTGAGGCTGTAAATCCCAGATTGCAAGAGGCTTGGCAGGTGTATGTAGGGAAAACGCCCACTCGGTTCATCTGCTTCTTGTTTACTCCTGGGTGCTGCAGCACACATGACAGGGGCTAAACAAGCTCTGGCTCTGCCTCGGCGTGGCTCTGCTGACACCAAATGTGACTGGGGCGTGGGATGGGGCTGGAGCCCCTCCAGCCGGCCGTCAGGGGTGGGGGGGGTCTCAAGGGGGCTTCCCCTCCTCTGAGGGGTCTGGGCATGTGGTGTGACGTGCCACATGGGAGCGGGACATGGGGCTATGGGGTCCCCACGGCTTGTGACCCTACTGCTGGCCTGGCCTTGCCCTGCAGGCTGGCGGCACGGGGCAGGCCAAGGTCCCCAAGCCGTTCAATCTCCCAGCTCCTCGTGCTTCTTTAGGCAACCTGCTTCCCTCTTCTGAGTTCAAGGGCCAGGTCTGCCTCGTGTCCTCCTGCCTTGGCACTGGCACGGGCTGCTCCACCTGCCCCAGCATGTGCCGTCGCTGCCATGGCCCGGCCTGGCGCTGAGCATAGTAGGTCTCCCTCACTGTAGCATGTTGCCATGGCGATGCTCAGTCTGCAGCGCTCCGGGTCTCCAGCAACCAGAAATGATGGTGCTTTTGCAACGTTGAGGTAAACATCTCTCTTCTCCCTTACATGGCGCACCCACCCCTGCTGACTTATCCGGCTGCCATTGGCGCCGGCCTCCCCTCGCCCCCTGCGCGGGGGAGAGCAGCTCCAGGCAGCGCAGAAATTGGGGGATGCGATTTGTTTGCAGGGTGGTGTGGTTGTGGTCCCCCGGAGCCCCAAGGGGGGGAACTGGCCCCTGTCTGTTTGCTCACAGCCTTGCCCTGGTCACCTTGTGAAAGTCATCCCTTTCCCTCCAGCCCCTCCGAGTGTGTGAGAGTGGTGGCCCGCTCCCTCACCCCAGGAGGGCACCCTGAGGGCTCTGGCTAAACACTTGAGTTGCTGAATCTCTCTGAGGATGGACAGCGGGCATCTCTGTGGGGCTTGGGTGCTTCCCAGAACTTTTGTTGTGGTGTTGTGGGCTTTCACTTGTTTCTCCAGTGCTTTGGGAACCCGTCAGTATTTCTAACACCCAGGAGCCTGTAGCTGGCAGGTGATTGAAGGCTCTCTTTACGGTGTCCTTTGTTACTGCAGACAGTAATGAGCGTGGCAGGCCACTGCAGGCAGGGAAGTGTGGCCGTGTGAACTGAAAATGAATCTCTTGCTTGATCTGCTGGCATTTGTTCCAGCATCTTTCTCTCCTCCTCTCTGCCTCTCACCGTCGGTGTGTGTATGAAGGGGGCGTCTAAGCTAGAGAGGGGAGTGGAGCAGGGGTGGAGTTTCTGTCGTCCTCTTCTTTTTCTTTTCCTTTTTTTTTTTTTTTCCTATCCAGTGACGTGAGCAATGCCTGGAACAATCAGGCTGGCTCCAAACAGTGTGCCTGAAGATGCTGGAGGAAACAGCCTAGTGCGTTTTAAGCAAACACTGATTGCTTGAGCCTGGGCTCTCCAGACTTGACCTTTTCCAATTCCTCTGCAGGGGATTGGGAAGTGCCATTAGCTTTCTTCTCCCCCATCCCATACCGTCACTTTTTGGAGATGATCGGAGTTAACAGTGTTCAGAGCACCAGCAAAGTCCGGGTGAGAGCCACAGGTTCAGTGAAATACTCCCGAGAAGAATCTCTCTGGCGGCAGTCCCATCGGTCAAAATCTATGAAAATCTCCAACTCCTCTGAGTTCTCTACTAAAGAAAGCAAGGTAAATGGCTAAATATTCAGTGTTTCTCTCTGCTAAGAATGAAGGTGATGATGCTGAAAAGATTATGCTCTGCAGGAATGAAGGGCTCCGGATAATCTGCAGTGATCACGGAGTTGCTGTCAAGTCAGAAAAGATCTTTAGGCTTAAGGAGAGGCTGAAGGTGGAAAAGGTTTGGTGTGTATGATAGCAATCAGGTTTTACAGGAATGCCTTTTACTGTGCTCAATGCAGTAGTAAACAGTGAAAACTTGCTAGTGAGAATGCTAATTGGAGCTCTGCTCCCTGGAAAGGTGCCTGAGTTTGCAAATAATGTCCTTGGGGTTATCCCTCTAATGGGAATTGTTTTCCCCAGCAAAAAATAGTTTTTGCTCTTTCTCTGCAGCTCGGTGTTTTAGTAGGTGGGTGATAGATAAAAACATCATCTCGCTTGCTTGCGTGATTAAGTATTGCCATCAAGTATTTATTAGGGGCGCATCACTTGTGCGCTTACGGGAATACATTATTGTTTGTCTAACAGTCGGTAGCACGGGCTATGCCCAGCTGCTACAGTGGCTGCGTTCAGCATTTCCTCGCCTGGTGCAGTTTGGTTCCCAGGTGGACAGCCCCCACTTCATGCAGTATTGCATCTTCCCTCGTTCCGTCACTCCTGAGAGGCACCTGGGAACCTCTGGCAAGAGCTTTAATACCTGTCTCCCTCCCAAAGCTCTCTGTGTTTCCAAGGATTAGATGAACTTTACGCAGTGACCTCTAATTCCTCTAATTTCATTCCTGCTGCAAATTGATTTTTGCCTTGGGATTAGAAGATAAAACCGTTTGCTGAATGAGGCTGAAGTATTTCAGAATAACAGCCAAAGGCGTTTAATCAACCGTGTCTTGTCTGCCTGCATACAAACAAGCAGGCAGACACATGGATCAACCTGTGCTGTCCCTTGGCTAAATCCTGTATCTGTCCTGAGAGAAGCCTCCTTCGGTACGGTGAAAACGTCCTTATGCTGCACAGTACTTCTTAGCAGATCACCCTGTGCCAGATTACAAGTTGTGTGCTATTTCAGAGTCTCAGCTGCAGAGCTTTCATCAGAGTGCTGCAAGCAGAAATAAATATTTTATTCACTCTAGTTCTAGGAATTACCATTTTGGGGGCTTAATTTCACCATAACTAGGAAATAATGTAATGGTAAGGTTGTGGCAGAGGAATAGAGTGGCCACTATTTTGGGGCTGTAGCTGATGCGGTGTCTGTTACTTTGATACTGCTACTCTGGAAAATGCCAAAGTGAGGGGTGGATCTTACAAGTGCTTTAGGACCCTGCTCTTGTAAGCAATTTCACCTTAGGCATGTGAAAAATTCTGGTGTATTTGGTGGGAGGATGCACACATGTAAAGTCTCCGCATATGGCAGAAACTTGGGTCTTTTGGCTTTGGGTGAAACACAGTCTCTGCACCTCTGTGCCCCCTCTTGGGTTTTGTGACCACTGTGTGCACATGGTGTAATGTCCTCAGAGCAGGACTCCCAGGGGTGATGTCTGACACCCATAGCTGCTACTACAGCGATGATCGCTCTGTGCTCATTCCTCTGTGGGATTCCCATTTCTGCCCCCTGAGTGCTGGGCGCAGTGGGTTGTGGTGAGGGAGAAAGCCACTTCTCACCTGCCTAGCTCAAGCAGTTGGGAAGCGTACTTCAGCTTTGATTTTGTTTATAGAGCTGTACCTTTGTTTAGTAGCAAGATATTTGTATCTGTCAAGTACATAGGACCTGTAAAGGGGATATTATGGAGGGCTGAGGTGATCCTTACGTGCCCATCAGTGGTACCTGCCCAGCTAAGACTAGAAGCCTGCATGGGCTGTGTATTCCTCTTGCCTATTTCCCCCTTTTGTCCCCAGCGCGGCCTGTAACTTTTCTTGTAGACAGGATTTTGGATGAGATTTGTATTTTTGGCTCTACCATTGATTAGAGACGTGTGATTTGAGGCAGCCCCATTCTTTCCATATGTCTGTTCCCTCTTCTGTTCCTTATCTGACCATCTATGATTTAGAGATCTGGTTTATGCTTGAGTTTTGGCTCTTCAGTGCCGCTGTCTCGGTGGAAGACACCTGAAAATCTAGAAGTTATTGCCACTGTGTAGCGTGGCAAAGGATGTCTTTTCATCAGTGAAGCCCATGTGTGCGTGCCTGTACATCACCTCGCACAAAATGTCCTCAGTTCTAGGCTCTTTATTTTTTAAGTTCTGTTCCCCATACAAAAGGACTACAATGCTCAAGACCTGTTTCCGTGACTGCTTCCGCTGTTTAACCTATTTGTGCCCCAGAGCCACGTTCCATGGGTGTTTTGCACTCACATCACAGCCTGTTTTGCTAATCTGGAGAGTATTATGTACTCTTGTGCTATAGCTGGTGTGAACGAGGCACCAACATGGTGCCTGCATATGGAATATACCTGCTGCCCGTGTCAAAGAAGTTAGCCCGGGGAGCCATCACCTCCTTTGAAAACATCAGGAAATGCTTCTGTGGACACACGTACACTTCTGTATGCACAGGGTCCACTATGTAATTCATCCTGAGTGTATTACAGGCAGACGTCACAGTCTCAGGGCAGCAGGAGAACCCGTGAAAAGGATGTTGTGAATCGATGTGCCATTATTCCCAGGAGGGTAGTCTCAAACCCAGGCTGCAGGCAAGGTGAGTTGGAGGATCTCAGGATCTTCCGTGCGATGTGCCGTGCTCAGCAGTCTCTCCTCCCGACAGGCACTGTTTCCCTGCAACCATGGGCTGAATCGCATAGTGCCTGTACAGGTCCTGCCTGCAAATGCGCAAGGATAATAAAACAGTTTCTGAAACAGTCTGTGCAGGTGCTCCGCTATCAAGAAACACTTCTCTAGCCTTTTTCTCTGTTCACTCTTAATAATTCAGTGTGCTGCCTTTACCAGTAACATTGATGAAACACTCCAGCAAGTACAGAACAAATCTTTCTAGCAACCCCAATGTATCAAGATTACAGAGGAAGCATTTCTTGTGTGGCATTAATTTCTTGGCTCTTGAGAGCCCCAGCTAACCACCCTTTTCTGTTTTGTGACGATGATGTATCTGGCACAATCTTTCCTTCCTTTTTTTTTTTCCCTTCCACCCCACCCCCCCCTTCTCTCCATACAAACCAGATTTTTTAACAGAGGAGTTTTCTCTTAGAAATGTTCTCCTCCAGTTGGTGACGCACTTGAAATTCCCTGGGTGAAATGATCTCTTTTCCTTCCCCCTAAAACATTCCTATCAACCCTATCTCCACCCACACCAAAACAACATTCATCGGTTCCATATGCTGCTGAACAGCTCTGTGCTGTTTTATGAATAATGTATGCCGGCTTGTTAGAAGAATGTTTGTTGTACAAACCAGTGGAATTTGCAATTGAGAGAGGTGTCAGCAGATGTGCCACGCCACGTACTAACCCATGGCCTTCCTGGGGTACTGCTCTGGCATCCTTGCTGCACCCCTGTCAGAAAGAGAAAGAGGGGTAAGGCGCTGGGTGTGAGCAGATTTTGAGGCTGGCAAGATGCTACAGGCACTTGGTGTTCAGAGCCCGTATACTTGCCTCGCCAGGTGTTACAGATCCGTGCATGGGGAGAGGAGAAAATTTCAAGATCTGAATTTTGGGGGGAGGGTGGGGAATGGAAAATGGCAATGTAATGTGGATCTAAATGCAAGTAACAGCTCTAGGGGAGGGTCAGCCTCCGGGGTAGATGCGTAAGCAGCAAACCAAGGGTGTTTTATAGCAGTGCATCCCACTCCGTTCCTGCCTGAGGAGGCTGTGACACAGAGACATGCTGGTTCAAGGGACCTGCATGCTGAGTACAACACCTATCAGACCTGCATGCAGGCATCTGTGATGTCTGGTATTTGTGGCTTCCCTAATCTGTTTTATAGGGCTCTGCCTCTTAACGTTGTGTGTCCTCCCTCCAGTAAATCCTGCACGGTGGGAGCTGGGCTGGTGCCTGGCTGGCTGCCACGGTCCTGGGGGCAGAGCTGGTGGACGGGAGCTGAACTGAATGGGAGGCGTGCGGAGCTGCATCGGCACGCAGGCTGGTCGGGAGAGGAGAGCGTGGTTCACGCTGTTCCTACAGCGCAGACAGGTGACAGAGATGTTCCTGACTTTGTCTTGTTTCAGGACGTACACAGACTGCTCTTTCCTGCCTCCTCCCCTGACCTGCCAGCTTCCCTGTCTCTGGGCTGGTGGACAGGAGGAGCACATCTCTGTCTGGGGCTGTGTCTGGGGCTCCCTTGGCTTCCTGAGCCTGACCGTGCCGCAACCAGCTGGAAGAAGAAGACATGTCCTCGGGCAGGGCTCCTTCTGACAGCAGCTGCAGGGGGAGGCTGGCAGGGGCCTGGCTCTGAGAGCATGAGTGCATCCCTCTCCTGCCTGGTGGGAGCTGCAGAGGTCCCCTGCTGCATCTCCTGTAGCAGTCAGATGGCCATTCCCCCAGCAGCGACTTCAGAAACCAGGGCAAAACTGGGTGTTGGCAGAGCGCCTGAGAAACAAGTACCAGGGAAAGCTGGCTGGGTGATCCCAGCTCCCCAAAGTTGGTTTTGTTTTCGCCTGTTTACCTGCTCATGACAAGCATTTATGGCACCTTCCCTTTTGTGCGCAGAGCAGGTGTGAGAAATACCTGTGGCGCATTTCCTTCCTTCTTGGCAAGCTTTTCTGGAGGGACCCATGTGTGCAAATGTGACCAGAAACTAGCACTTAGGTTCTTGAAGCAGACTTTCTCTGCCCTGCGTTGCCTTTCAAAGGAAGGGCTCATGCCTTGCTCCAGGAGCTCCTCAGCTCCTTGTGCTCTGCTGGCCAGGATTTGTGAGTCTGCCCCTTCTTGTTGCCTAAACTATTTACCTGGATGAGTACCCTGGTATTTCCCTGCATCTCTACCCCTGTGTTCACACCTGCTCTTGCCTTTCTTTTGTCTGCTGCTTCTGCATGCAGAGGCTGACTCACAGCATAGCAGGCAGTCGGCAGGTGCTGAGAGCAGCCTATCTAAATGGGTCCAGTGGTTTTTGCATGTGACAGGCTTTTGAGGGAGGTGAGGATGGCATGCGATCTCTCTTTTTTTTTTTTTTTTTTTTTTTGGCTGCTTTGTAAATAAACAGTTTTCAGAAGCGCTTTCTGCGTGGTTTTGCTTCTCTTTCCAATTGCAATAAAATTATCAACTGGTGAGAGATTGTTGAAATCTAGATTTCTAGTTTACCTGCTTACCAAAGGGAAAACAGATGGAATTCAGTGAATTCTCACAGAATTGCAGGCTTCCTGCACACATTTGTTTTCCTGTTTATGAACAACTGCAAACAAATCCTGCTTTGCTCTTTTTTTTTTATGCTGCAGGCTGTTGAGGGTCAAATTGGAGCTATAGGAAACAACCCTGGAGTTAAGAAAGGTGTTCAGGATGGTGCTTTCTATTCTGTTTTGTACACCAGTTAATTTCTTTTGTTCTCCCTTACAAACTATGCTTTTTTCTCCAGGAAGCCCGGAGGAGTGCTGGGCCTCATGTGTAGTGGACCCAAAGATCAGCAGTTCCCAGAAAAGGAAAAGCTCCAGGGAGTAGGTTTTGGGGGTCTGGGTAGTAGTGCTTGTAAGTTAAAACAGTGAAACTGGACGCTGCCGAGTAGCTGTTTATATGCTGTTTACAGTAGCCTTGGGTGACAAGAGAGAGAGAAAGAGTCTCTCCTTTCCAAGTGGTATCAGTCCAGCTGGGGAGATGAGACCAGTGAAGTACTAATTCTGGCATTCCCTGCTGTGGTCCAGCCTGAGGTTTTCTGATTTAGAGAATAAATTGGCCAAGCACTTCCCAGGCTAACAGGTAAGAAGCTCAGATTTTTGTCAAACTATGAATATGCCTGAAACCAGGACCTTTTGTTATTTGCTAGACAAAAAGCATGAGTTAGTAAAACCCACCCTTGCAGCTAGCCAAGTACAGTTAAAGTCATGTTCCCACTGTAATCTCTGATCAGTTCTGTTACAATTTAGCGAAGCATTTAAGTGTTTGTCTTCAAGTTTGATTTAATCATACTCTGGAGAGATGTCTGCTGAAAAGAGCTGCTGTCTGAATCAGGGCCTTGGGAAACAGCCATGAAATGACAGAGCAGGTGCTGGACTGTAAAATAAGGGAGGAAAAAAAAATTTTCTTCCGATCATTGGGGAGCCCGGTAGAAACTGGGAGAATGCTACAGTGTAAACAGTGATGGAAAAGGAATGAAAAGCATCTCTAAAAGGATGGTGTGGCCAGTGCCAGAGGGGTAGGCTGGGGGGCAAGGGTGAGAGCTGATACATCACCATCCCTTACGTGGTCTGCTCACTGAGGTCTCAATGACCGTGCTCTGTATACAGCTGCCTGGGCTGTGGATATTTTCTAGGATTTGCTGTTCCACTTTTGTAAATAACAGAGACTTTCTGAGAGCCTGTATTTGGTGCTCCATGGGACACAGTGTCCTTTGTCGGATGTATGCCATATGACTGGGTTGGTGTCTGTTACTCCCTAAGGAAGGGTCTGGCTCTCTCCTAAGGATTGGGACAAACACATGTCACTTTCCACAAGGCAAAAGCCTGGGGCATTTGTTGTTCCTTCACCAATCTGGAGTTCTGCTTTTATGTGTCCTGCTCTTTGGCTGTAGTGATCCTTAGAGATTTCCTTAGCAGCAAGATCCATAAAAAGCAGTACTGCACAGGGCAGGTGTTCATTTTCAGACATTGCGACCCAATCTGGTGTTTGGGCCAGGGAAGAACAAGAGGCATTTCTGATGCCTGAGGGCAGGCCAAGTTTCAAAAGCTCTTCCAACCAACTGGGGGAAAAAAATTCTATCCCTTTACCTTATATTTTAAAGTAGATTTTTGGCTTGAAAAAAATGCAGGAGAATATTTTAATAATAGTAGGAAGAAGAGGCCAAGTCAAAGAATAATAATGGGGCTTTGACCAAGTCATTAGAAATATAGTGGCTTCTAATAGGAAGTATTGGGCAACCCGAGGCAATCAGTGCTGCTTTTCTGCATGTGCAGAAGAATGAAGGTACATCTAATTCTGCAGGACTGCTGGCTGCATGGTAGGACAAATGTTAGCACTTTGTTTTCTTTTCTTCCTGCAGGGTATTCTTAAAATCTCTTACTAGCTCTCATCTGAAAATTAAGCAAATTGCCTACAAACTGCCAGCAGTGCCCTTTCCTTCACCTTTGTCTGGCTGTTTGCCTTTGGATCAGAGCTTCTCATACAAATTTGGAGAAGATAGGTTAAATACAAATAGACAGAGAACACTCCAGAGTTGGAAATATTTCATCATGTTTCTGTGAGTAGCACAGCAAAGCCCTCTGAGTGGTGGGGACCTCTCTCTGCTGGTAAAAGTATGGTGTGGGATGGTTCCTTCTGGTGATCATCTTGGTTCTAATGCTCTGAGACACCTACGTTTATGGTACGTGGTGCCTAAAAGCTGCTCAATGCATAGCATCAGTATGAGGCAAGTTGTACTAGTGTGTTTGACCTCCTTGTGTATGGTTTGGTGAAGCCAGATTTTCACAGAGCTAAATATTACGGATCTTCAAATATAGACTATGCAAGATTCAGACAGGAGTCCGTGGATCACAGGATGAGCAGTGAGATATACTCATGGGATTCCCATTGCAAGTTCAATGGTGACATATGTACAAGACTAGTTTCAACTCTATAGTCTTCCAAATTATTTTTGTTTTGGGGCAGACTTAAGACTATTTAAATGCTAATGTTTCTGTTGAACATGTCATAGCTTCTATAGTGTGTGACTTTCAGATTTGTTCATCCTTGATGTGCTACTTTTTGGTAATCATGTGCATCAACAGTTCTTCTACACGTTAACATATTTCAAGGCTGTGTAGGAGTTATGTGCCAGAGGGAGTAAATCTAGCTATGTATATAAGGTAAATTACAAATGTGGATTATAAGTGCGAGAATCAGGGACGTTCCATACCAAAATACCTCACTTGAGTCAAGTGGCCTATTTGAAGAACTCCATTAGCTTGTAGTAATAGCAGGCTTTTATCCATTGTATATACCAGCACAAATCAGATGCTCTTATCCAAGTGCTTCCTCTCAAAAGAAATTAATCCCAACTGTCTGATATCTATCCAGGCTAAAGTCATCCTCCAGACCCTTTTCATTGCAGGCTGGTATCAACAACAGAATTGGGACCCTTGGTATCAAGCCTACTAGCTTCTGTTTTGTGAAGTGAAGTAATAACTATGTTAGGAGGTAGCAGTCTAAGACATTCATCTTCAAACACAAAAGTTACTTGTAGTTTATTTTTCTGTTTTGCACTTAAATGGAATTTATTTATGTCTGAATATTTATGTCTGTGTAACTGGGAGAGGTATTCAGGTGTCTGTGATACTCAAAGGCTTTGGATAGGTATCCTGGTATACTTTAATTGGTAAGCCTGTGTGATGCAATCTTGGCCCCGTTAAAGTCAGTGGCAAAAAAATCTCACTGACTATAGCCACAATTAAATTTGAGCTTGAATTTCAGAGTGGTGTGTAGGGTTGTAGTCTTGTGCATCTTGCGAACTTGTGGAGTTATTTAAAAATAAATATAGGAAAAATTGTGTTCCAGAAAATGACTCTACTCTCAAACCGTGTATTCTGCTAGTTTCTTTTTAGATGAGATTTTTTCTCAAGACTTTTTTGTTACCATAAGCAGATATGGTACTTTCTTGATCAGAGACAGCTCACTTGCTCGTACTAGTTTACTAATTTTCATTAGCATATTAATGTATGTGTAGCAGGGGTAAAAAATAATCACATCTCCTTTCTCTCCCTTTGCAGGCTCTCTACAATTCAATCAAGAATGAGAAGCTTGAATGGGCAGTGTAAGTATACTGCATGGGATTTAGGAGTTTAAAAATAGTACCTGAGTAGTAACCTGTTTATAATTCCTGTGCCACTATCTGAGTGGGCTCCAAAGCTTGTAGAAGATAGCCAGTGTGTGTAATGACTTTGCTTTTCTGTTAATGAATGACGTGGCAATACTGCCTCATCTTTTTATACAGTGAGGGGAGTTGTTAGTGATAGGAGCCAATTGCATTTGTAAGGAAAGAGGACATTTCATTTTGTAGGAAACTTCAGCCTGAAAAGAGAGAAATTAAATCCTCTCTTGTTCTGTGACTGCATAAATAAAACAGATGTTGACTTCTCCCTTTATCTTTCAGTACATTGTGTCAGAACCACTGAATAGAAACACACATCTTGGATTGAGTTTCCTGCTGTTGGTTTATTGTCTTGGTTTGTCTCCTGATTAATTATGGATAACTTGACAACAACCTAATATGAAAGATGATAAATAGGACAAAGTCTGATATCCCCCTATCCTTAGCTGCTTTTGACAGACTAACACTTGTTAACTACTGAAACAATGAGGATGAGAGAGCTTCCATTTCTAATCATGTTAAATTGACGTTTCTCTGTGCTTAGGTTTAATGTGGTCAAGGTATGCCAGCACAGAGCAGAAGGGTCTGCTTTAGACCTTGCCTCTTGCAGAACAGTGTATTTTGGTGTAAAATAGAATGATGTCTCTATCTTCATGGATTTACCTATCTGAAGCCTCACTTTCCTAAGACTGCATGCTACTGCATCTTTTGTGCCAGCAGTCCTAACCACTGCCATAGGTCTTGCAGGCCCTCTGACTTCTGATCTTCCTTAAGTTTACGTTCTGCAAGTGAGTATCTTGTCAAGGCATAAAACATTGCTTGCAAGGGCTGGTTATCCCAACTGGGATCGCAGCCCCTGTTTTGGAAATGTGTTAGGTAACGTCAGGGTAGTGAGGAAGGTGTACTGGCAATGAGAACCACCGGGAAGTGCAACCTCTGATGAGCCTTATAAGAAGCAGGGTGAGACATTCTCCCAAACCATGTGTTGGGTCTGGAGCATGCTGTGTGAATCTCACACCTCACAAGATCAGAGCGCTTTGCAGGATACCTTCTCAGAGGTACTTTAGACCCAGCAGAATCTGTTATGACTTTCACGTCAGAATTTTTCTCCTGGCAAGAGACCATATTGTGTTTAATCGATTTGGGCAGCCTCCAGGTGGGAATTGGCTCATGCTTGGCTCTGCTCCCATGAGCTTCAGTCAAGGTGATTTATACGATGACCTGGTCCTGTATAGGTAATAACTTCTTTGGCATTTACGTAGTCCAGACTATATCCATTGCTAATGAATAGTTGGGGGGCGGGGGGAGGAATGCAAGCAGGCTGGAAGAGAGGGAAACCAGAATCTTAAATTAGGCTTTGGGATGTGGTTGTAATGCAACTCGGGAAGATAGCTGGGACTTGTGTGCAAATTATTTTCTACGCTGAGAAACACAGCTTGTTCTAGACAAAGCTGAAGAGGTAGTACCTTTAGATTAGGCCTGAGAGGGATGGCTGGAAGAGGGAGCATGAAGACATTTCTCACTGTTATTCTGCTGTGGGTTGGTATAAAGTAACCTCAAGCAGCCTCAGGACTGCCTGAGCTGGAGGGAGAAGGCAAATCACTGTCTCTTGATCTGCTGCAGAGGAAGGTGAGTGGGAAGGAAGTGTGGTCAGTTTTGCTGCGAGAGGACTGAGAAAGGTCCTCTCTGTCCTTTCCAAAGAGTATTCCTTTGCTTCACCTGATGGAGTTGGCTGTGGAAGAATTGGGAGGTAAGGCAATGTGGAAATATGGCTGCAAAATCCAGCATAACCTCCCTCGTGGTGTTTTTAAGATGAAGGAACACCTTTCCGTTAGCTAAAATCCCCTTGAGGATCTAAAGCTGTTTTTTATGAGCTGAGAAGCAGTTTAAGAGCTTCTCTGGTAATGCATTATTGGTGGATTAATGGCTGTCTGTAAGTCCTTAGGCAGGGATGGCTAACACTGATGAGTGAGATGGGGAAGATTGCTACCCGATCCTAATCGCACTAATTACAAGATAGCATGTGTCATCATACGAAGTAGGTTGCTGTCCACTTCCAGTAGAATTACAGTCTAGTCCTAAGCCCCCTGAGAGGAAAAGCTACCATTGAATTCAAATTTGTAGTCAAAAGAAGTGGCACCTTTAATCAGCAGATGTGCTCCTCCTCTATTTCCGCAGGTATTCAGTAGGACAAATACTCGTTTATGCTGTATGAACAAGGAAACACGAGTACAGCTCTGGGAGAGAATTTACATTAGAATTCCTTTCTCTGCAGTACTTGCAGGTTCCAGTTCCCTAAAAGGTTAGAAGTGAATCACATGCCATGATCTATAAAATAAGCAAATCTGACCCGGAATCCATGGAGAACTGGTAAATGTAGCTCTTGAGTGCAAACTTCCACCTGCCCTCCCCCCCCCCCCCAGGTTTTTGATTAATTTTCACAACAGAACTACCAGGAGGTATTCTGTCATTTACTGGTTGTTTCCTCTTGCCCGCCTGCCTTGAGTAAAGCAGTGTGGGAAAATTGACCATCATATGTATGATTTCTGTCTCTTGTCCCATTCCATGTTTTCTCTGCACTGCATACCACTCTAGATCTCTTCTCTCTGTTGGACTTTAGTTCGTTTCCTTGAACTGCTGGTCAAGCACAAAGTAGCCAGGCCTCACTGAAGTCGCTGGCAGAAATTCCTACTGGTTGCAGTGAAGCCAGGCACTGTTTTGTCCAGTTAGTCCAATCCACCTTGTTTTCAGTGTGCTGAGGTCACTGGAACTACCCCAGTTTAGTGCATTTAGCTATGATAATCGTGTAATAATTTCTCGTGCTTCTTAAACTTCTCCCAAGGGACTAGATTTTTTCATGATTTTTTTTTTTCATACTTGATTGGGAACGTCTTGTTCTGCCCTGACATCACCTGTAAGACTAAATGAATTCAAGATCCTGTGAATACGAATGTTGAGAAAAGATAACACTGATGAGAGGTAACTGGTTGTATTCTTTTGAGTTGTATAAAGGCTGTTGCAGAGATAGGTGTGAATAATTCTTCACACCCATTGTGGATGGGCTTATATTTGAAACAAGAGAATTCGATGTTAAACATTAAAAATAAAAATAAAAAATCTAGCAATAATTCTTGTAAACCAGCAAGTAGCTTTGCCAGAGCGAGCTATAAAAGTCCTTTCACTGGAGATTTTCCTGAGCTGTTTTACAAGTATCTGTCTAGAATGGATTATGAAGAATGGATCCAGCCATGGATATTAAGAGATGGTTTAGCTGACCTTTTAACATCCCTTCAGTCTCATTGTCTATAATTTTACATCCCAGGTTTTGTAGGTGTTCCTTCTCCTTTGGCTTTTGCATCAGTTGTTGTCAGCTTTCAAGTGAATAAGAAAAATGAGTTTGATTTTCAAAGGTGCCAGAGCTAAATATGTTTTGTTTGCACGATGTCTGCATGGAAATGTGATGGTGAACTTAGTTCTCCGTTGCCTATAATATGTCTGCCTTCTGCTGCAGGTGATACGAGTAATAGAATAATCATCTTAAAATAAACTGAATAGTAATTTGGAATTAATAATATGAAATCCCAAATTGCTGTTTACAAAATTGCAGAAACTAGATGGCTGCATTTGAGCCAATAGTACCTGGGATGCTGAGACTGAGCTGGTTATAATGACATCTGTGCTGAAGCTCACCCTTTTCTAGGTCAAATCCAGAAATCTCTCTCCATTGTAATTACCATTTCTTTTCTCAAATTCTAGGATATTTCCTGCTTGCAGCTTAATGATTAGTTTTAGAGAGGGGTTGGCTGGTAGTCACCTGGCGCTCCTTTCTTCTCTCCTCCCTTTGGGAAAGATGCCAAGGGGAACTTCTTTCCATTGGCTTCTCAAGTCACAGTCTTGATAAAAATGCTGTCTGTCCCACAGATTTGTATAATTATATGTTACACATAGGAATATTTTTTAAATGCCATTTCTTTTAAATTGATGAACCCAGTCTTTTTTCTTGCCATGTCATGTAAGTTTTCTATTCAAACAAAGGCAAAGAAGCATCCATGTACTTCTTATCAGTCCTTACCTGACTCCAGTCCTGACCAGTATTATCCGTCTGACATCAGAGGGTACACAACCAAAGACCATCATTACCTGAACTGTTTTGCTGCTTTGAAACTCCTCCCAATCCTCCTTCCTTCTTCTTCTTGACTGCCAAAGTAAAATGAAGCATTTGAAGAAGTGGGTCCCAGAGCCCCTGATTTTGTCTCTGCTGCTGCTAGGTATTCAGGGTCAGAGGGAGATAGAAGGTGCTCAGCTGTTCATCCCTTCCTTCATGTTCTCTGCAATGCTTGTGCATCTTGACATCCGAACTGTCAGTGTCCAGGTCTAACAAGTGCATGAGGCTTCTGAGTCTCAAGGATGTCCCATTTCCACTGTCAGTTTAAAGGGCCATTTAAAGGCTTGTTTTCTGCTGCCAGCTGTCAGGACAGCAGATGCCATTATGTACTTGTCCGCCCTGTCTGCAATTTGTCTTTTGAAGACAATTTAGTTGTCCCAGAGATGCTGAATTTGAGAGCACCACCCCCAGCACTAGGGCTGTCCAGGATCCCTGTAACTGCTCATCACAACTCTGGTGGCTGCTTGGATGAGGGCACAGGGACATTCCCAGAGGACAGGATCAGTATTGGATAACCCGCTTCCATGGATCCGAAGAAGATAGCACATTCCAAAAAATCCTAAGCCATTTACTGCAGTAGGTCTCTGCTGACAAGGAGAAATCCATTGTGTCCTTGGCTGAGATCCCAGAATTCACAAGGCACTTAAATGTGACAAATCAGCTTGAGTGCTTAGTGCCCTAAGAAAGATTTTAGTCTGGATTAGGCACCGTGAAATACACAGAGAATTGGGTGGAAAGAATGTGCTCCTGGAACAGACACATTTAAGAAGTGTGTGCCACACAGTGGTCTGTCCTGGCCACCAGCTAGTCAGAGCAGTAGGCGCTGGAAAGGCTGGGGACAACCAAAATTGTCAGAAATTCCTCCCCTTTTTAGCTTCGGAGAGGGCTTCAACCAAACTGTGCACAAGGATACCCTTATTGCTTTAACCAGCAAATAGTTAATTGCATATATCTATGTTCTTAGTGGAAAAACACAGACTGGTAGCCTGGGAGATGCAAGGACTGGTCTCCCGTGCAGGAATCAGATCTTCCAGTAAAAATTTGACTCACCTTATTAATCAGAAGACCTTTCCAGACCACACCACGATGATATGTTGCACCACCATAGCTACCTTCTCCACAACTGAATCAAGTGTCTGGCAGCTTTCTGAGGCTCTCAGGCTGGTTGTCAATACTTAGCACCCATACCCATACTGCCAAAAAGTTTTACCCTCCGACAGAAGAGTGGTCCTTGGCTATACTGATTCTGATTGTGAGCCTGTAAGTTATTTGGGAGCCTGCTGGGCTTAGACCATGCCAAGCATGAGGTAACATGAGAGGTGATCAAATTCAAGTAGCTGGGAATGTTCCCTGGCACTGCTGAGTGCACTGATCTGGCCTCCGTGTCTCTGGGTTTGGTTTCCTTGTTGTCATATCAGGTCATTACCCTGGTATCTCGTCAGGCTAAATTCCCCAGGAAGCTAGCAAAGGCTGGGATGTTACCTGATCGTCCCTATATCCTGCAGTTCTTGGAGGATGTTCCTGTGGGTGGTCGTTTGCACAAGCAGATGTGGTTGCAGCATGTTGTAAGAGGAGCTTTTGGACTGATGTATTTTTGCTAATTGCTAATTCTTGCTGATCCTTGTCTGATAAACACCTGTGAATGTATGCATGTTGGGAAGTTTTGCTTTGGGTGCTGATTATCTGGGTCCAGTGAAATGCAGCAATTTAAAGTTTTACCTTCCCTCCACAAGTGGCCATCATTGCACTGAAGTGTTAATGATTTTTTTTTGTCAGGTGCTGGTTTTAAGAGAAGCCTTTCTACCCTATCCTTCAAATGGCAGCCTTCAGCCTCCCTGTCATACCTTGGGCAGTCACCGGGAGAGGAATGTGTGGGGACTTCAAAGGAGACAGGGCTGCTTTGTAGTCTGACACTAACTATGATTCCTACAGATGTGCCATCCAGCCAGATTCGGTGGCCCGTTGTTTCTCTGAAAACTATCGTTTTCAGAGATGGACACCCTTTATTTTCTAAGTTGCTTTATCCTTTTTGCTTTTGGCTGTGACGAGCAAGAAGGCATTCATTAGGTAGGCAACACTTGTGACTTGCTGAAAGGGTTGCATTGTTGTTCCCAAGAGCTGTGTAGAATACATTGTACTAATAAGTAACATTTTGAGCAGCATTTTGTTTCTAAAATACAGATAACATAATTCACCTACTGTAGTTTTTATTTTTAAATTACTACTTTTGTGCTAGTCTGTGGAGGAAAATAAAGAAAAGGAGTTAGAGGCTGTGTTTCATATGCTAAGTTAAGGAGTAAGCCACAGCGATGTGTAGTAATCTAATTCTTTTCATCTACATATGAATTCATGGAGAAATTGGAGATTTTTCAGGAGAGCCCAGCAGGCAAATATTTCCTATTTTAGCACTCGGATAAGTGGAAATAAAAATAGGTGTAGCTGGAGGACAGAGAACACTCTTGAAAGCCTGCCTTTTGGCAATGTAAAAGGCAAACTTTGGCTTTCTTTAAAATCCAGCTCCTATGACCTGTGCTGGTGAAGTAGGTGAACTGTAGCTTTGCTATGATCTCTCTGTGTTTTGGTGCGTGTCTAGGTTTCTCACTGCATAGGGTCCTGTATGGAGTGGGAGGTATGTTTTAACAAGGACTGTGCAAGGGTTACTGCAATGAAACCTTGCTGGTCAGTTGCTCACTCATTCTTGTTTTTCCTTACTTCTTAAGGGATGAAGAAGAGAAAAAAAAATCTCATTTGGAAGGTACAGATGAAAAAGATAATGGGAACCAGACGAAGGCTGTAAGTCGAATTGGTAACTCTAACAACCCATTTCTGGACATCCCTCATGACCCCAATGCTGCTGTGTATAAAACTGGATTTCTGGCTCGGAAAATCCATGCAGATATGGATGGAAAGAAAAGTAAGTATCTTTCACACTTAACATCTCTCTTCCTCTCTTCCTCGTTATCTCTGCACAGAGCCACTTAATGATGAGACTGTGTGGTTCTCCAGGTGAATAGTACTGCTTCATTAGGGGAAATTGCAGCAATAACAAACAACAAAGCAATTGGATTATTGCACTCTTGCTATCAGGCCAGGATTTACATTGTTCGGTCCCATTTGTAGCTACTCTAATGCATGTGCATAATGAGTAATATGATACAGCAAAGCAGTGTGAATCTTTTGTGCTAAAAAAAAATGAAGTGCATGGTTTACAGAAGAGAAAACAATTGCTAGTGAATTACAGCTCGTCTGTAGTAGCTTGATAATTCTCCTTTTCCTTATGTTATAACAGATTGTTTCAAGCCTTCCTTCCCTTCTAGGTCTGTCTTTAAATAAAGGCTGGTTTTGATCTCTGCTTGGATATGCCTTTAAGTATTTCCTTCCCTTCTTCCCCCGTCTTGTGCACATAGCTGACAAATTCAACAGCTTTTGGTAACAGTCAGAATTATGCCATGCAATTTATCCCTGCCCCTGTAATAATCTTGCTGTGTCTGTTATTTACTTTAATTGTCCTCTTTCCTTCTCATCCTACTTCCATTCTTGGTGCACTAATTATCAAAGGCCTTTGATTTGACTGGGTGTGTCTGTTGTTGTTCAGTTATCTTCAATTAGGAGTTGGACTCGATGATCCTTTTGGTCCCTTCCAACTCAGGATAGTCTACGATCCTATGATTTTATGTTCAGTTTGTTTTCAGCTTATGGTCTTGGAAACAGCAGAGGCTACTCAGAACATCTGTATTTTTCCCAGCCACTATTGAAGATCGCCTACCAATGGCCCATACTGTTGGGTTGAATTCTGAAGGCAAAAGGGAACTTTGTGGTTGGTTTCCACTAACTGCAACTCTCTCTAGTTAGGCCAAGCTCTTTTGCATTGGCATATTGTGCTAGTGTATTTTAGGAGGTGCATTTGGAGGTCACTGTTTTCAGCCTGAAGACTGGCAGCTGGACAATTAAATCCAAGTGGAGATGTCGTAATCGAACCAATCAGATTCTTTGTGATGACTGGATGTTTTGAATAGGTTCTTCTTTATTAAACTTATGTTTACTTAACCTTAAGTAATTGTATATGGTTACCATTATTAACTTAATTATAAATATTCAGAATCACTCATTATTCAGTGCACTGGATATTGGCATTTTGGGGATAATCCTTTAATGAGTAATGTAATTAGGGCCGTGCCTTTAGAATTTCCTTTGTACATTAGAGGCTTGTCTCTCATTGTCATGCAACTCTTGAAAAAGTTACATTCAGACTTCCTAGTCATAAGTAAGATGAAACTAATTTTTAAAGTTAGGGCTTTTCATATTTCATTTCTTAAAGTAATTGTTGCAGGGCCAAGATCAGCTTGTGTGGGATTGCTAATGAGGTGGTGTGATTACATGCTATACATATTTCCTTAAGAAAGGAGTACTGAGGGCTGAAGCACTTAACGAGTCTAGAAGAGAAGGACATAACAGGGGCCAGTGGCTGGAAGCTGAGATGAACAAATGCCAATTAAGAATAATGCTCATTGTGTAAGATGAAAATGATTAACCTCTGGAGCAAGGGACTAGTAATTTCTTCACTGCCACTTGGTGTCTTCAGATCAGAATGAGACACTTTTTGAGGGTGATGCTTTAGTCATGTATTAATCTCAGTACTGAGGTCAGCATGATGCTGGTCAGTGGTGCGTGCTTGGCGGAGAGTGAACTGAGATGCTTCTGGTCGCTGTGACTGTACAGCCTGTGCCTTCTTGCCCTGTACCACAGCTGAATTTCAGACTGCAGCTTTCATGCTGAATTCACCTCCCTGCTCCCCCTCCCACCTTCTTTTCCCACTGCTTGTTCCTGGGAATTTGTGGGATGGATATGTTGTCTCTCTTATGCTCTTCAGTGCCACTTCAGGTTTCTTGAGGGGTGATTTTTTTTTCTTAGGATTTCATTTGGCTCCCCTCTCCATCCACTTCTTTAGCTTCCCCAGTGGCTGCAGGAAGAGGGGTGAAGCAGCAGTGCCCGCTGGGGTGTGCAGCAGCTGCAAGAGGGAAGGATGCTCTTGGGAGGTGTTGATTTTCAAGCTGTGTCTGAGCAGTGCCTGCCAGCCTGTTTTGGCATGGAGAAAGGGTGTTCCCTACTGAAAGCACCGCCACGGCACAGAGCTCTGACATAGCTGTACAGGGGCAGTGTACACCCACCCGCAAGAGCACAAAGACCAGATCTCTCTGGCCTGTTTTCTGCGTTGCTCCTGTTCCTTTCTGATCCAGTCCAGGGCTGTCGTCAGGGCTGTTTTATTACTTTATCTCACAGCAGGTATGTGCAGGCACTGTGCTGAGTTGCATTGTCCTTTGAAAAGGAGAGTACAAAGGAGGTTTAACACAGGACTAATGTAGCTCTCCTGTTGCCTAGACAAAGTGTAAAAATGGATCTGAGTTAAATGGGTTTTCATTTGTTTTCTTTGCAGCTCCCCGGGGAAAGCGAGGCTGGAAAACCTTTTATGCTGTGCTGAAGGGAACAGTCCTGTACTTGCAGAAGGTAGGAGAAATCACTGTCTTTTGGAAAGTAATTAAAGAGGGATAAAGCAGCAGGCATCTTCTCCACTCTCACAGCCCACCTCCAGGTTCCTTTCTCTCTGACACACAGTATAGCTCTTCTCTCTGTCTCCCATCCTGTTTACACACGCATTCAGACATGAATCCTCTCACTGACACCCTCCCTTATTTCACAGCTTCAAGTTCAGTCCCATTGTCCCCATCCACATGTCCACCCTGTCAATTCCAGTTTATACCATTGCTGTCACTCATGACTGACAAAACAGCCAGCTTCACCAGCAAAGACGGTGTCATCTTTCTGTGTCTTGCATACATTCCTCTGGGCTGCTTTTAACACTGCAGTTGATATGTATGACTTCACCCTCCTGTAAGGCTGTCCTCCTTTCCAGTCTTTTCTCAGTATACTTTTCTGCAATGCCTGCAAGAGCAGCTGCAAAACAGTTTAACAGCAGCTCTGTCTTGGTAGGAATCTGCTCCATCGCAAAACTGGAGGATACCATTTTTTTTTTTCCTAAATCAAGATAGAAACACTTATTTCTAACAAATTTTATTCCCTGCCAGCAAGAAGTCTAAAAAAAAAAAAAAAAAAAAAAAAATCAGCTCAAACCCTTCAAGTCTTTTGGCGCAAGCTTAGATGTATTATTATACAGCTTTAACTATAAAAGTCTTAAACTGTAACTTGTTCTGGAAAGTGAGATGTATTATATGAGTGGGAACTGACAAAATGAAATAAATGGTAGCAGCTAGGTAGATTTTTAAGGCTTTTTGACCCCAAGTGTAAGTGAAATGTTATTGAAATCGGTGGTGTCTGTCCACGTTGCCCTGCATTGTAGAATTTTGCTCCATTGAAAGCACTTTTACATTTCCAATGTGTTTTGTGACTGTCAGGAGTGCAAGTTGAAGTGCATAATGTTTCTTTCTTTCCTGCTCTGGTTTTCTGAAGATGTTGGTTTCATTGGAGGCAGAAATTTGAATAGTTTGGATCAAATTCTTACAGCATGTGGTTTATGAGGTGGATGGTCTTGCACTCAGTGCCTGTTTGAGAGGGCTGAAATGCTGAAGCAGACAAAGCAATCTGCAGGCAGGAGGAAAAGGTTTGGGTTGGAAGTTGGGTGTGACATGCTCAAAGCCAGTGCAGGAGGCTTGAACGAAGTCTCCCTAATTGCATCTGACCCCTCCCTCTCTCTGGTCCTTTTGGTGACAGTACATTGCAATTTTAGTAAAGTGGCATTCCTGGCAGGTTTGTATTTGCCCTTTCCTGTGTATATTCAAGACAACTGCTTTGATTTCTGGAGTCAGATTTTTTAGTTGCCTGCAAAGGCTGCATGGCTCCCTAAGAAGCAAGAAGGTTCCTTGTCCATGGCACATGAATTAATTTCTTGTTTGATCCTTGAGGGTTGCTTAGTAATCATTCAAGGGTAAGAACTGGAGATGCTATCTATTCTAGAGTCTTAATTAAAAACTTCTGCATGTATCACTGGAATACTGCTTAAAAACACTTTTCCTTTGACAACATGTATAGATGCTGATGTACCATGCAAATTTTCTGCAGCAGTTTGCTCTCGCCACTGTCACCCTCCATCTCTTGGAAAACAAGAGAGTAGTTTCACATCTGACTGCACATTTGCAGAAGAAAATGCATTGGTGGAGTTCTTGTTCTCATTTATTTGTTATTTGTGTATCCTGCACTTGTCACAGCACTTGAATTCAGTGGTTACAGGGTAGTTACTTTGCAAAGCTGCTCTTTCCCACCTAGCTCTGAAACCACTTTCTCTGAAGCTGCAGCACAGTGACAAGCAAGACTTATGGTTTAGTGCCAAAAACAGTTGACAGAGGGGTCTGATGGTAAATGGCTCACTCCAAGAGTGATGGGGTAGCTACGGGCCACCCCGAGGTGCTTGTAAACCCTGCTCAGCAGCAGTGCCTTGTACTACAGCAGTGAAACATAATCTGGTTTCTCTTCAGCTCCAGAAGGTCCAGCAGGGCTTTGCTTCAACCCTGAAACAATCTTTGCTCTGTTAAGCTGTGGCTTAGAAGTTGAGGATGACAGGGTTTTAAAACATGCAGCTAGACTAACCTTAGTTATAGTAAAAGTCAGTGAACTGTTGTTTAATTCTGGAGTAAGCATACACCAGGAGACAGAAATCTTCCTAATTTCGTAAAGTTCAGGAGCATTTTAGAACAACTTGTTTTCTTTGTAGAAATCCCGAACTCTGGTGGTCGTCATGGGCAAGGGATTTCCATGGCTGTTTCCCTTCTCTCCTGATTATGTGGTGCTACTGGGCACGGTGCACGCACACACAGGTTTTCCCTCTTTCTCTCATTATCTGTACATCTGTGGAGGGAACAGCTGTGATGATAGTTTCATTGCACCGAGTGCTATTCAAGCAGAGGAGGGAGAAATCTCACTGTTCTAGGTGCTGTACGCACACAAACATACAAGCCTCTGCACTATTGCTTTCTGTATTCATCTGCAGCTCAGCTGTTTCCTCAAGACACTACTCCAGTATAAATATTAACAGCTGTGATTCCCCCATTGGGTAGTGTGGGCCTGATTCGCTTTTCGTTCTGTTTGTATCCCTGTCTACATCGCCTTGTTTTGCTGTCAAAGACCATAGACAAGAGTGGTTCCTTAAATGGTGATCATTTGAGATTTACAGGTGAGTTTATCTGGGCAGTCTGGTCTCTGCTTACTTTTTTTTTTTTTTTTTTCCAATTGGAAGTGTTCCAGTGCTAATTACTGTGCTGCATATTGTTTCTCTTTTTTTTAATGAGTGATTTGAGAGAGATGGTTTCTGAATTAGTGAGCACAGAAGCCACCGGAGGGGCTCAGTGGAAGCTATCACAATTAGCCAACTAAACATGCCTGCACAATATTATATAAAATGAGAAGTTTGACATGTTTGGGATGTTCGCCCTGACTCTGGACATCCTCAGGCCAAGGTTAATTTCCTGCCCTCTGTTTATAGCAAGAGGAAATTGGAAAGTAGGAGCTTGACAGAATGTCTGTTCTCTAGACTGACATGGGATGTGATGTGCATGCAGACGAGAGGTTTGTAAGGAGAGGACACAGGGCTGACCTCACCTCCTTGCTTGAAATTGCTTATGGGCAGGCAGGGCACGACATGGGCGACATGTTTCGACTCTGCTCTGAGGTTTGTAACATCTTATACACCTTATAATGTGGGATTTCAAATATTTTTATGTAACTTTTCTCCAACGTGGTTCCTCCATTAAATTAAAAAGAGAGAGAGAGGAGGAAAAAAAAGCCATAATGATGTAAAGAGATCAGTGACAAGACTTTCTGAAAGAAATAATTTTGCATCTGTCACATGCAACTGAGCAGAGAAACCCACCCACGGGTACGTTGGCTGATGAAAAAAACCCATTGCCGTTCTTTGGTCTATCAAAAATGGATACAGAAACACGCTGACTCTGGGTCAGCAGAAGATGGGAAAGTCGTTCATTGGGAGTCTTAGACAGACGAATCCAGCCTGTACTTGTGTGGTGTGCAGCACTTGCAGCAGCCCTCAGTCGATGCAGGGGTCGCGTTTCCTTTCTGGCTCCTCATCTATTTCTTGCCGCTGCCGTGGTCTAACTTTAGTGAGCTGCCTCTCCTTCCAGCTCCACCTCCGTGCTGACACCAGCACTCCAGAGCATGTGCTGTCCTTGAAGGCATGTGAGACGGGTGTTCCCGCGCCCCGAGCATTCCCTGCCAGTTGCGAAGAGCTTGGAGGCCTTAGGGGAGGAATTTTGACAGCGCCTTCACATCCCTCCGACTTTCTCTGAGGCTGGCCAAGTCCTCGGAGACGTTTCCGGTATGCCGATCAGTGCTGGTGGAGAGCCTGGCAGAGCCCCAGCTGTCAAGGTAGACGGCAGCCAGCAGATCCAGCAGGATTAGCAAGGATTATTCCGAACTCTTTCCCTTGATAAGGAGGGGTTTGGGTCAGGGCTGCTTCTGGGGCTGCCCAAATGTGGAGTTGTTCTGGAGCAGGGTTAGGCACCAGAGCGAGTTGTGGTCATTGGATTCATCCCACAGAGAAGGCTGGGAGGCACCAAGCAAGGCAATAGCTGTCAATGTCTCACGGCAGTAATTTGAGGAAAGACAGAATATCATGCTTTTGGGATCTAAGTTCATTTCCCGGCCTTGAATTTTCTCAGTGCCCCTGGATAGTGAAGCCAGTCATCTACCCCAAAGCTACTACCAAAGAAATCAGCTTTGGTACCCATGATGCAGGGGGCTTGACCTTGGGGTTTGCTTCCTTCATCTTCAAGATAGGGCTGGGCCAGGTGTTGGACAGCTTCCTGCAGTTCTTGCCCTTTGGCTAGGGACTTTCCCAAATTTTCCATGAAGAAGGTTTAGGAGCGCCCTGAATGGAAGCAGGTGAAGTACATCATGATCTGAAGATCCCTCCAAAACTTGCTGGGACCCATCTATGAGAGGGGAGAGGCATTTGGCTTAGCTCTCTACCATACCTTGAAACCCTCATTTGTCACAGGCAGCTGGATTGAAGGCTGTGCTTTGGCCATCTGTGGAGCAGTGCCTTGCCATTAGTCCTGCCACGGATCTGTGGTGGGTGGTGCCCTTGCCTGTCCCCCAGCGGAGTGGTTGCAGTGATGATATTGCTGGTAGGCTGTCTCCTCCCTGGTGTGTTGGAGAAATGTCCAAATATCAGGTTGTCCATGGTGAAACACATCCTGGAGAGGCCCTGGCAAATCCAGCATCTCACTGGTGAGAGCACCGATGCCCTTAGCAGTGGCCTAATTGCCTCCGTTTGCTGCCTCTGCCTGTGCACCACCAGATAAGCCCTCTAAATCAATTCTTGCATGTCAAACAGCTCTTCTCCAGGACGAGTACCTCTCCGGGTGTTTAAGCTAATGTTGTCCCTGTGCATGTTTTGTGTGCTGCAGTCTGTTGTCTGCTAAACCTGGACTCATCACTCTTGTGTTCAAGTGAAGGGATCAATAATTATGACACCTGCAGGGAATTACTGTTGAGTGTTGCAGCCATCATACCGACTCCCTTGGTGGGTGTTTCAGATGAGACTGATTTCTGTGATATATCAAAGGAGAGCAGTAGAGACAGTTGCAGGCTGCTTTGGCCTCTCCCTAAGAAATTTTGTGATTATTTTTGCAGGTGCAGCATTGCTGACGAGTGATTTTTTTCCTTAAAGCTGCTGGCTTTCCGTATATTCAGAAAAACATTTATAGTCAGGTGGGCCTTAATCTGAACTCGTGTCTACACCAGTCACCCAGCTCTTGTTGCTCAGGAGATTCCAGTCTGATAACGGCAACACAGAGGAGTTTGTGTCCCTGTTTTTCATAATTTGCTGTTAGGAGTGGTACTGTTGCTGTGTCATGACCATACTGGGGTTGTCATTTGCAGACCCTGCCCAGAGAAGCTATCCCCTCCTGCAGGACATACAGCTCTGTGCTTGCAAAGAGACTGTGTAATGTGATGTAACCTGGAGCTGACCCAGTCACCCAGGGTGGTTCCTTTTTGTTTCTGCAATAAAGGCTGCAGATGTGCAAAGAAGCTGTGTGATGGTGCTGGGTCATAAAGCTGTCAGTGTATTGGCACAGCAGTCACTGCTAGCATCATGCCTCCTTGGTAGCATAGCAAAAGAGAGGCTTAAACGATGTTGCTATATTTGCTTTGTGGAGACTGATAGGAAGGCTTCTCTGCTGTTGAGGGCCTATCTAGAAGGAAGTACAAAGATAGTTGAGAAAAAATAAAAATTGAGCAGTGGGAGCTGAGAACTCAAGCAGGAACTAGCAGCTGAGTAGTGGAGTTGGAGAGCTGTCCATGGAGGATTCCTGAAGTGAAGACAAATAGTCTGTAGCTGCTGTGATAATCAGATACTCCTTGTTCACCTCTCTTCTGTAAGGCAGGTAGCAGAAATACTTCTCCCTTGTGAAGAGGCCAAAACAAAACGAAAACCCACCCAAAACCAAAAAAGGAGATTTAAAAAGTAGTGGGAACAGCAAGTGCTCAAGTCACATTGCATTCAGTTCACATACTTTGGTACTTCTCATGACTATGCAACAAGGTTTTTTCTTAGGTTAAGGAAAGAGGAGTAGCACATGAAGAAATAAGATGCCATTTTTTATCTTGTTAATTCCTGTAGGATGAGTACAAGCCAGAAAAGGCTTTGTCGGAGGAAGATCTGAAGAATGCAGTTAGCGTGCATCATGCGCTGGCATCCAAGGCAACAGACTATGAGAAGAAACCCAATGTCCTCAAGCTTAAAACAGCAGATTGGAGGGTCCTGCTTTTCCAAGCCCAGTAAGTGCTCTCTTTTGATTTGTGCCAATAGTTCAGGAAAGAAAGCGGTTCTTTAGGAGGGGTAAATTCATGCCTGGGCAAGTTAAAGCAGAGGCTTAAGAGGTTCAATCTGTTTATTTGATCAGAAATAAGATTAAGTAGTGATTTGATTAAAGTGCACAAGTAGTTCATGAGAAAGAAAGATCAGGTTTTAAGAACCTTTTTAATCTAGCTGAGAAAGGCATAACAAGATGCAGCAGCTGGAAGCTGAAGCTGCAGGAAATTCAATTTGGAAACAAGGCACAAACTTCTAACAGTCAGGGTGATTAATCATTTTAACAAATGACCGAAGGCAGTCTTGGATTCTGGCTCCTGATGTCATCAGGACCCAGCCGGATGTCTTTCTAGAAGATACACTTTGGTCAGAAACAAAGTTAGTACATAATACAAGAGTAATTTGATTAAGTTCTTCAGGCTGTGATATCCAGACAGAACAGATGACCTGCCTTTTGCTTCTGGCATTAAAAACCTGTTCATCAGTTTTCTACATTAGCCTGTTTCTACTGAGATCCACATGAAACCTCCTAGAGATCTGCTGGGTACAGAACAGTTGAGACCTTAGGACACACATCTGAATCAGGGCATTTTCTGCCTCTGCTTCCTGTGTCACTTGGTTTGGATTAGGAAAAGATGCATGTTAGGGTGAGTTATAGACACTAACTGCTCACAAGAGCCAGAAGACTCATCAGACTGAAACTTGTTCATATTCTCACTTCAAAAGTGCCATTGAAGGGGTAGCGAAGATAGAGAGGAGGCTGAGTCAACAGGTTCTCAGTATGTGTTTCTTTCCCAGGAGCCAAGAAGAAATGCAGACCTGGATCAACAAGATTAACTGTGTGGCTGCTGTCTTCTCTGCACCACCGTTTCCAGCAGCAATTGGCTCTCAGAAGAAGTTCAGTCGCCCACTCCTGCCAGCTACCACAACGAAGCTATCTCAGGTGAGCTGTTTTTATATGGAGGGTAGGTGATGGAGATTTCTCTGACTGGCTTGGGCCTGGAAGGTGGTTCTTTACTTTTTGTTCCTGTCAGTGCTGGTATTTGTAGGAGAAATAGGCTTGTGTGGATGTCTGCTAGCAGTGTAAATCTCTGCTCATTTCCTGAGCCAAGATTTTAAGTAGGGGGAGAGAAGGAGAAGACTTGAGTATAATTCTTTTATATTTCCGAAGGAAAGAAACAATCACTAGTGTGCCTAGTACTAGATACAGGATTTTAATTCCATGGATATAGCTCTGCAGAGGACATTTCAAATACCATCAGGCTGGTGATTTTATGAATTTGAGGGTTTATTGCCACTTGTTTCAAAAGAAACGCATGTATTCCTGAGTGTTTGGGTTATTGGGGTGATAAAGGGTGAAAGCTGATTTCATCAGTCAAACGTGAATTCTATTTTTCCCATAATACTTTTCCAGACTTCAATCCTTATCAGCTGAGGGATTTCTTCTTTTCTATTTATCAGCTATCTCTTACTTGAGCATCCATGGTCTTCCCTTGTGATCATATAACCTTTTATTTTCCACAACAACCTGTGGCAGGGAGTTTCACACATCTATTACTTCCTGCGTGAACAAACACCTACTTTTGCTGTTTTCAAACTGGCCGTGCCTGGTGCTTGAACCTACAGCTCTGTGTACTCTGATGTGATGAATGCCTGCAGTTCCTCCTGCATTGACAGGAACCCACTATTGATTGTGTCAATCAGATTGACAGAGTGGCAGAGGGGATAGATCCCAGCCCTAGGTATATAATTTTACAAATAAAATCCTGTAACTTTTAATCATCTCTTCATGCTGGATTGCTTCTTAAATGCGTTCCTGCCATCTTCATAGCTTAGCAACACTCCTTAGAAACCATTATCTCATAATCTGCATTTCTCTAAGAGGGTGTTTTTATGTCGCCCCTGCTTTTTCCCTCTCTGTGGCAATAGCCGTTTTCCTTGTGATGTGGTGACCGACTTTCTATCTTCTATTCTGGGTTAAAGTTTAAAACATGTCTCATACAGGATAATAATAACTTGTCCTTTTACTCATACATACTTTTTATATACTGATATGGGGTTTCAATAATTTACCCCCAGTCACCAAAAAAAGCCTTTTTACTCATCATTGTTCTGTGTGATTGTTCCATTTAGCACATTGTTTCCTACTCTCACTGTTTCTGTTTAATCTGGAAAGGGAAAAAATAGAATATAGCCCTGTGGTTTGTGTCTTGAAGAAGAGGAGACAGAAAAAGTGAAATAAGATAAGCTGTTTTAGCTAAAGGCAGAAGAATGTTAAGTGTTCAAAGCAGATAAATTCAAAGACAAGCAGAAACATGTCTGCTTTTATCTGTCAGTGTGGAAAAGCTGCCAGCAGGCTGCTTCTCATTTGGCAGACCAAAAAATATGAATTGTCAAATCCCTCTGGTTGCTGTTTAGGATTTTGTGGACTGAATCATGATGCACAGTACTTCTTCAGGGGGCTTTTTCCCGGTCAGACAGAAGTCAGGATGCCTTAAGAACATAACATGGGCAAGGGAGGGAGGGTGGTGGACATGACAGGTTGCACAAGATCATTGTAACGAGTTTGCTTTCAGTGTCTGATCTTGGTTAGTCCAGAGGGATGTGACAAAACTATATGCAAAGGAACAACCAGTGTAGAAAGGATCTAGTAGCTTTGTGTGCCTTCTTTCTGAGGGTGTGCCTGCACACACAAAAACACCAAAGGGCTGCTACCCTGGAAATTACAAGTGCCAAATTAATGGCTTCTCAAAGACCTCCTGTCATCAGACTGGAGAACTCACTGCAACAGGATGTCACTGAGACCAGCAATTTATCACGAAGTAAGAAGTGATTGGATACTTAAAGAAAAAGCAGCAGATCCAGGGTAGTTACTAACAGCAACAAGGATTTTTGGCAGTCAGTAGAGATCAGTTCGAACCCACCCATGTATAGGCGGAGGCAAATTATCCCACATATTTCCTTCTACGGTCTTCTTGCACACACAAAAAAAAAAAAAAAAGGTGAAACACAAGATTAGCTGGGAATCAGCTGTTGTCCTCTGTAGAAGTTTTCCCCGTTCTGCTCTTTTCTGCAGCTCCAATTCAGTGAGCTAAAAGGCTTAGTCCTTGGTGTGACTCAGTGCGCTGCAGACAAGTCTGAAAGAGGCTTGAAGCTGCAAGCTGCACATCCACACCACTGGGGGACAACTACTGGCAGCAGTCCCCTCTTCTGAGGCTAGGTAAATATTTGTTAGCTGAGCTGGGCGCTACCTGCTGTTATGACTCTGCCTAAGTCATTGAGGTTTGCATGACTGTGTCTATATTTTGGACTTAACTAAATCAAACATAATTTTAGATCCAAGCCTAGAGATGGCCAGAAGGCCATGCAGCAGGAGCTGGAAACCTTCTGAGCTGAGGGAAGGTTAGCTGACAGATGGACTGGAGGAAGTGAGTGGGCCTGGGATTATGATAAAGGAAATTGCCTAGAAAGAGGGAGTAGCAGCTCCTCATTCTCTCCAACTGCACAGTGGGGAAAAAAAAGCTGGTAGCAGCTTAGCAAAATGAGATACCTTTTTAGGAGAGGACAACCCTTCCTTTCCTGGATTCATTGCATTGTTCTGAACAAAAGGAAAACACAGACTGGAGAGCGTTTGGTAGCATAGAAATGGAAGTAAGGACCCTGTCCTCTCTGTCCTGGAAGGAGCTACTTTTATATTGCAAAGACCTGAGGCAGGGTCTCTGCCTGTCTCATTCTGCCCTCAGTCTGACTCTGTATAACAGCCTTAATTAATTTGCCAAAAATGTATTAGAGCAGAAGTGTCATGTTGTCAGTAATGCTCTACAGCAAGCTGCTTCCGTTGCTCCCAGCAAGGCAAGGGATGACAGGTTTGCTATCCTTCCCAGTGGCATCTGCTCACTGCTGAGTTTTTCTGCAAAGTTGGCCACTTTGCTTGGATGCCTTTGAGAGAGCTGTTGGGGACAAAGGATTGGGAAAACAGGCCTGATCAATCTAATTAAAATTAGTTAAGAGAAAGAAAGAAAGAATTTACTTGTTATTGCAAAAGGATCTCCGTTTACTTTCCTTTGCTTATAGAATATTTTATATTCTGTAATTTGTGTGCCTCGTGTTTCTGAAGGATGAACAGCTGAAATCCCATGAAGCTAAGCTGAAGCAGATCTCCACTGAGCTTGCTGAACATCGCTCTTACCCTCCTGACAAGAAGCTGAAAGGAAAGGAAGTAGATGATTACAAACTGAAAGACCACTATCTGGAGTTTGAGGTATGTATGGGAAACATTATTGCTTTTACTTTTTAGGTGTGGATGGAGCTGGTCTTGTATTTGTGATACAATCCAGGAGTTCTTCATTTTTCACCTTTACCCACCGAGGAAGATGTGCTTTTTTGAGAGATATGTCACAGCAATCCCAGAAGTTGGGATGTGGTTCTTTCTTTTGATAAAGACTTCCTGTGAATTTGGCTGTGGGCTTAGCTCCTTATCTATAAAATGGAAAAACATGACCCTCTGTCCTTGCCTGTTTTATCTCTTTGAAGACAAGGTTTTTAGGCAGGAACTGTCTCATGTTGTAAGACTGTGTGTTGCGCACTGTGGTGGGACTCCAGTCTTTACCTGGAATTACTGCATTGTGGAATAATACAGATCATAATTATTATCTTGCATTGGTATGTTCTGAAGGAACAGCTCTTCTAAAACTTATGTCATAAACATGCCTCTCGAGAGCTATTTGTGTTGTCTACCGGTGAGCTAGACATCAGGATGAGCAGGTGAAGGGTAGAACTAAAGATCACAGGAGTGACTGATGCAATTTAGGCAGCTGTACGGGGACGTTGTTCTGAGATTCTGACAGCAGCTTTTATCTTTTACTGCGTCTGCCACGGTGTAGGGCTATGTGGGAAGGGTTGGGCAGCCCAGCAGATGGCTGGTGTTTTTCATGGCTGCACCTTTGAGCATTTTCCCCACAGAACTGCAAGTCATTGTTGCCTTGGATCTGAACGGATCTTAAGGCAGGCACTGCCTTACAAGGAATATCCACATACTGAAGGAAGAGCAGAGGTATTTTCTGTTATGATCCATAGAGGTTCCAAGAGATTAAAGTTTATTGGCTGTGTTTGCAGAGAGAAAGGTCCCTTAATCAACCGCTGATAGAGACAGCTGCCTTCTGCCAGGAAGGGGAGAATTCTTCATGGGAATGAGCACACCGATTTGACAGTGGAGCAGAGGAGTCTGGGAGCAGGGACTTCTGTGGCTCCTGGTTTCCATTCAGGCTGTAACTGGTATTCTCTTCTCCATCTTGGGCAAAGGGTGTGTATTTTACTGGACTGAAAAGCTCAGAGCTCTCTCCTGCATTCCCCAGACATACAAACAGTTCTAAGGCTGTGGCTTAGTGAAACTCCATTCAGGTAAGAAGTCAGGGGGACCACCAAAGGAGATGGTGGAGGTAATACAAGCCTTCAGAGCTGAAGTAAGCCTCTCAGCATGTATTATATGTATTATTATTATTTTGGAGGGCCTCTTTTTGCTCCTGGGCTGACTGGCTGCGTACTTCTGCTGTTGCAGAGGAAGGTTGTAGCCCCTCGTTGTGTGTTTGATTTTGCTGTAGCTCTGGGCTGCTGTTGTTGCATATGGTGAGCTTGAGATGTGGTCCTGCTGTTTTGTGAAGGGAGCACAGTTGGCCAGTTTGATTTTCCACATCCCACGTATCTGAAATGATCTGATAAACAATCAAATGAGGAGGTGGTGGAAAGGGCTGGTAAGCGAAGAGTACACAATGATGTGAAGAAGAAAGACTTCATAATGAACAAAACAGGGCTAAAGCGGGTTCATCTCACACATAGTACATAATTAAGTGCCCACAGGACAACATTATAGGGAAAGCTCCTATACCCTTTTTGAGCAATCAGTACAGGTAGGTGCCTCTGAAGTGCCTGTGCGCTAATGCATACAGAATGGGAAATGAACAGAGTAAATTAGAGATCTGTGTGCAGTTGCAGGCTACAATCTCGTTGGGACCACAGATATTTGATGGGATAGTTCACACAGCATGAGTGCTGCCACGAATGGATACAGGCCTTTTAGGAAGGACAGACATGGATGGAGCGGAGCGGAGGGGGAGTCATCCTTAATGTGGGTGAGCAGCAGGATCATGTGAAGCCTCGCCTAGGGAAGGGTAACGAGCCAGCTGAGAGTGTGGGTCAAGATTAGTGTGCACACCAAGACGGGTGACATTGTGTTGGTTGTCTGATAGGCCATTTCTAATTTCTGGGAGAAGCCCTGTGTTTGCAGGCCCTTGTTCTCCTGGGCAATTTCAACCACCATGGTATCTGCTGGAGAGACAACACAGCAGGGTACAAACAATCCAGGAGGTTTCTGGAGAGCAGTGACAACCTCTTAATACAGGTAGTCGAGGAGCAGACAAGGAAAGGCACTTTGCCAGACCTCTTACTTATGAATAAGGAAGAAGTGTTTGGGCATATGAAAGCCAGGGACAAACATGGCAGCAAGTGACTATGAGATGTGGACTTCAGGATCCTGTAAGGAGTTGTCAAATCAAAGAGTAGGATCACAGCTGTGAGCTTCAGGAGAGCTGACTTTGGGGAACTGCTTGGAAGACTCCTATGGGATACTGCTTTGGGGGAAAGAGGGCTCAGTGAGAGCTGGTCAGTTTTCAAGTATCATCTCCTTCAAGCTCAGGAACGCTCTACCCTGATGAGCCAGAAACCAGGCAGAGGTGTCAGAAAGCCTTCATGGATCAACAGAGAGCTCCTGAAAAAAAACAACTATAAAAATGTACAGAAGTGGAAGCAGTGGCAAATGACATAAGAGGAATATAGAGATACTGTCCAAGCATGTGAGGTTGGGTTTAAGGATGTCAAAGCCCAAGTGAAGTTGAATTTGTCAGAAGGTGTGAAGGTCAAGAAGAAAGGTTTCTATGGGTATGTTAGCAGCAGAACAAACAGGGAAAATAAGTATCCTAGCTGGAGCCTGTTATGAAGCAGGGAACCTGGTCACAAAAGGGAAAGGCCAAGGTAGTCAATGTCTTCTTTGTCTAGGTCTCTACTGGTAAGACTGGCCTAGCCTTCAGCAATTGCAAGACCATGAGCCCAGTGGGAGAATCTGGAGCAAGCAAGACTTACTCTTGGGGAATGAGGACAAAGTCAGGCAATAATTTAAGTTGGATACACACACATCTATGGGATCTGATGGGTCATACCAATGAGTGGAGCTCTGAGGGAGCTGGATAATGTAATTGGGAGGCCATTCTTGTTTACCTTTGAAAGATCCTGGTAATCAGGGAAGGTTCCTGAGGAATGGATGAAAATAAATTCCTATCTTCAGCAAGGGCAAGGTACAGAGAACTACAGGCTGATTGGATTCTTCTCCATCCAGGTAAAAGGTGTTAGAGCAAATTCTACTGGAAATCTCTTCCAAAAACATTACAGACAAGGAGGTGGCTAACAATAATCAATGTGGGTTTACAAAAGCAAAATTGTGCCAGACCAATGCGATAGCTGGCTGAACAGCAGTGATAAAAGGGCTGTGATCAATGGCATAGTCAATTTTGGACACAGCACTCACGTGCACTTAAGCCACACGCTTGCCCTCCATAGGGGTGTTGTGCAACTTAGGAGAGCAAAATAGTTTTTTTGGGTTTCAGCCCTTGACTGACAGTTTATTTTCTATCACTCCTGGAAGCACGATGAGTTAGGATGAAACGTAGGCTATAGTGTCTGATGATTTGGAAAGACTGATAAGAGAAAGAGGTTGTTGTGTGTGTGTTTGTTTTCTGTCAATTTTATTTTGAGAATTATGTCTCAGATTCCTCAGGACAAAGCAGAAGCAGTATAGCACAGGAAACAAAAGATATCTTCTCCCCTAGTGAGACCCTTGAACAGCAGTCGAGCTGCATGGTTCAAACCTGTGACCAGCACTGCAAGGAAAGCCTGTCTAAACAGGCAAATGGTGGTACCAACTTGAACTGGGTGTGAGACAGTGATTCAAGGTGCTGCTGTGCAGTGCTGAATTACCTTCACACTTGGCACAGATTGCACAGACCATGCTGAAGTATCAGTTCAGAAGTTTGGGGGGAAAAAAAAGCGCTATACAAAAATCCTGAATGGAAACTTTCTACCAGTTTTGGAATTCCTTAACCTTTCCTTCAGAATAAAGCGCTGTCAGGATCAGCGAGGAACTGGTGATAGACTTTGCTGCATGAGGTTACAGCAAGAGGACAAGAGGCAGGTGAGGCAGTATTTTGTACTTGTCTCTTTCAGGCAGAGCCTGCAGGCCAGAGCTTTCATCAGTGTACAAAGGGCCAGACCAATACATCCCTGAGCACAGCAAAAAGGACCTGTTAGTTCCAAAGGAAGCAGCATAGTCCCATTAGGGAGGAAGAAGCCAGATTTCTTTTTCAGTAGGCTCTTGTAATCTCTTTTCATTCAACCATTTGAGTTCCCTTCGTTCTTATTCCTGATGTAATACAAGCAATGGCATTTCCTTGTGAGGGGAGGTGAACAAGGAGTTGCCTGGTTCTTGTTTAGGGATGTGTCCTTGATCACTTTTCCTTGCTGGTGCTTTTGCTTGTAAAAAACAAGCAAAGAATGCTACCTCTTTGTTTGTTGTCTGAAAAAATGCTACTCCAGGTTATGATTGCTCAGGATGGCAAAGTTATGAGCGAGAGATGTTTCGAGCACTGTCAGTCAGAGGTGAAGCCAGGAATTTGATGGATGGCTGTCTCATCTCATCTTCATTACATACATTCAGTCTTCAGAAATGCGTACAGTACATACATTGTCTTCAAATTGAAAAAGCTTCAGAACATTTTTAATTTCCGTGTCTTATTTTCTTGACAGAATTTTCCAGATTGCTTTCTTTTAGGGAAAAATTTCCACCAAATTGAGTACGTAGCTGCAAATGTCAGATCATTAAAAGAGCAAGTTTGCAGCTGAAATCAATTGAGAAACTTTCAGATGCATTGCTTAGTTGAGACATCATGAGCCCACAGAGCCCAAGGTAAAATGGCCACTGACAGAAGTGCAGGGAGGAAACTGGTCCTGGATTTCTGTTCTTAATGCTAGGTCTTGTGACCCAAGTGGTGTTTTTACTGGACCAACAAATAAAATTCCATATGGCAGTAATGTTCTCCTCTCCCTTGATGAGTGTTATGCTGATACCAGGGTTAGAGCACTGTCCTGGCTTCTTTTTTTCGCAGAGGTGTACCGTTCATTGTGTGATGAATCATTCATCAGCCCAGTGCATTGTCAGATTTCTGCCTTCTGTTTCTCCATTTCCTTTCATATTGAATGACACATCTTACCTGCTAAATGCCTTTGTCTCTGGAGCTCCAGATACGGAATTGATAAGGATGCTTTTTGTTTATTTTTTAGGTGTATTCTTTTATGATCCTCCTCTATGTGGTTTTGTTTATTCAAAGGACTTTTTGGAAACACAGTCACATAATCTCCTTTTTTTTCTTTTATATTCCACTCTTCAAAGCAGTTATAAAGCTTTTAGCTTTTTTTTTTTTTTCCTGTAAATATGTATTATTACCTGGTATTTTTTATTTTATTACAAATTGGACGAATTTTCGCTAAGCACTTTTTGCTTAGTCAGGAACATAACAGTTTGGCAGCTGTTTTCAGTGGAAATATTTATACTTTCTTTTCGCCTGCCCCTATCCCACTGAGATCCCCTTCATTACAATGCCTGCATTATGTCTTTAGTGGTTATGTCACAGTCAGGTTATTGAACAAATGCCAAGGGGTGGGTTGCTCTGTTCCCAACAGCTCCTGCCCCAGGTAATGGTTTTGAGGCCCTGCGGTGCTCCTTTGTTAATCCAGCTTCAATTTGTTGTTTGCTGAGATGTTCTGTGCGGAAAGGTGTTACCGTGACACAGTAGAGCAAAATCTTCCCATTGGAAGGGGAAAGCTCCACTCCAGAGAAGGAACTGGAGCAAGCAGGAATGGGGCATGGTAAAGCGAAGAAAATAAAAGTGTCTGGACAGAGAGCACCCTTCATCGTTCATCATTAGCTGTCCTGTCAGGGGAATGAATATTCCCTGCTGCTCTCATATCCCTCTCATCTGCTTCTCCCTCTCCAAGCATCGTCTCAAGGGCTCAGTGGTGGCTGAGCTGGAACAGTTTTAGATTAAAAGGACCCTGCTTTGGTTTCTACCCCTTAGGCTGAATTCAGAAAAGCAGGACCCGCTGATGGGAGTGGAGGGTTGCAGCGGGGAGATGTAGCCAGCCAGAGCACGATTCTTGTTGTCCCTTAGTCCATTTTGCTGCCCATTAACTCCATGCTTTCTTCAGGCACGTAATGCCTCAATGTATGTGAGCATAGGAGGTGACTCAGCATGGCTAAGGTCAGCAAGCTCTTGGTGTTGTTACTCAGAAATCACCAGGCACTCCGCTAGGCGAGAGCCACCATTCAGCAGAGCACTGGGACTTGTATGCTGCAGAACTGAGTGCCTTAAATTGCACAGCATCCCTAGGCACAGCCTGCCTGAAATCCTTTTTGCACAGTGTAGTTTACATTAGCCACCATTGTTCTCATCCGTATTAGACTCCCAGCTTTCAAGGCCAGCTGAAACCATTATGTTACCTAGACAGCCTCTCAAAAATGCTTCTGCAGAATTTCTCCTAGACTGATTCGGGCCTTTCTTTTTTCACTTCCCAGAAAAGTCGCTACGAGATCTACATTGGCCTCCTGAAAGAAGGGGTGAAGGAGCTGCTGAGCGGAGGTGAGAACGACGCGCCAGGATTGAAGAAATCCCACTCAAGTCCGTCGCTCAACCAGGAGTCTCCAGTCAGTGCCAAGGTGAAGCGCAATGTCTCGGAGAGGAAGGACTACAGGCCAGAAACACCCAGCATTAAGCAGAAGGTCACTTAGGGCGGAAGTGATAGCTAGGGGAACAGCCATGCAGCAAAGTACCGGTGGTCAAAATTTTTCCATTTAATAACCTGTCATTCACAAAATTAAGTGCATCTGCCTGAATGGGGTGTTAGTGACATTTTCTATTGTATATTTTGCTGTTTCTGTGCAGATTGTGGGAGATGTCTTTGCTCCTGCTTTGCTTTGTTAATTTATCATTTAGCAATTGAAGCATCGGGACTTTTTTGTGTTCTGTTTTTAAAGGAGCTGGGGGAGGGGTAGAGCGCTGTGACGTGTATTCTGTCTCTTCCCCGTTTATCTCCTCCCATCGGCACGTGGCTTTCATCTCTCAAGTCACTTGTCACTTTATTTACGTGGTGGGTGGGAAAAGTAACTGGACAAATGCTGCAGTGTTGTGAATGTGAGCTGTAGCTGTGAGAAATTTTGTGCAAACGGGCAGCTGCAGAGGGCTGGACAGAGTCTAGGGTGCTGGGAACATTGGTTTCCTGACAGCGCAGAGTGTGTTGGTACTGGCAATTAGCAGTGGGTGCTACGGTAAATAGTCGCTGTTGCTTATTGTTCCTACGTTGACCCTGGACCCACAAAGGCAAAGGAATGCAACCTGGAAATCTCTGGCAATGCTGGGATGACAGCATTGGAATCGTTGGTTTGCTTCTTTCCAAGCAAAGAGCCTTCTCCTGAGGTAGCAGGCTGGGGGTATCCAAACCTGTCGTGTCTCTGTGGTCAGGGAGATGAGGAGTTACCCGGCTGGGATGAACCTGGGTTGCAGCGGTGGCTGCTGAGGATGTCAGCCACTGGCATTGCGTTTAAAGACAAAGGGCCTCTGTGTAGTTTTTAACTATACACTCTTCACTTAGCTGCTATATAGAGCCTTATGATACATTGTCCCCCGATGCTCCCCTTCCCAGGAGTTCCCGTGTTGGTGTGTGCAGATGTATGCAATTTCTCTGATAGTGACAGTGCACTTTGCCTTTTCCCTCCAGAAAGGGATTCTCCTCAGCTATTTGTTTTCCTGCTTTAGTTCATATAGAGGTGGAAGAGGCTGGTGCAGACTGGAGGATGGTACAGATGTGTGGTTGCTCAGGGCCAGGGTTTGATGCCCTCCTGGCTCCTCCATGCCTGGAGGCCAGCACAGGGCTGCCTCAGCTTTGGCAGATCCTGTCCTCCACCTGCGGGGAGCCAGCCTGCCCTGCAGCTCCAGCGTATCCCACTTCAGGCTTTCAGAGGGAGGCAGAGGCCAGGGAGAGGCCACCATGGGCAGAGCTTTCCATACCTCAAAGCCGTGCTTGGTCCGCAGATCCTGGAGGTCTTTGGCAGTCACAGGGGTCAGGGGAGCACCAAGATGACGCAGAGATTTGTTTTTCTGTTTCCCAGCCCCTCTCGACTTGGGGCAGCTTGGTACTGCAGAGAACACAGGCTCACCTGGTACTTTACACGCTCAGTTTTAATCTCTGATTTGATACTGGCCTGCTGTGTGAGCTCGGACAGGTCTCTCTCTCTTTGCCTCACCCACCCATCCCCTTTGCAGAGTAGTTGAACCATTCTGGCTTTTCTCACAAAGCACCTTGAGAGGTAATGTTCAGGGCCAGCTGAGAAATGTTTGTTGCTGTTGTTTTTGTTGGGCCTGGTGCAGGGTAGCCATCCAGATAGATGTAATTCGTAATGTATAGCGAAATGCCCAGATCAATGCAAGGACTGTTCAGAAATGTGCTGGAATTTCCAGCATGAACGGTGTAGGGCCACACATCAAAAAAGAAATTACCATCTGATGGGATTTGTGCTCTGCCAGACTTCCCAAAGGGTCCAAGCCAATTAGCCCAGCTTGTAGAACTGCCAGTTCAGTGGGCAGAAAAGGGGGCAATCAAAGAGAGGGGGACCCTAACAGGCACCACATGACCTGCCTCCCCCACTGAGGACCACCATGCAGCATCTCTCCCGATGTTGTGCTCGCCGTGGGCTGCAACAAAGGATGTCATGCACTCAGATGCCAGGAGGTGCTGAAGCGAATCGATCCTTGCAGTTGCAGCAGAATTGGATGGGACTGACTCCGTGTGTGATGGTGGGGCACACACATTTGGCATCTGCCCCTTGGAGCGGCTGCTCCATGCTGGGAGTCAGGAGGCCAGCACCTAGCCCTAAAAACTGCAGAGATCTGAGCAGAAACTGTCGGTGCTTACTGAACGCTGCGGCTTTAGAAGTTGCGTGTGGTTTTGGTGGAGCAAGCCTTCAGTCCTCCTGCTGCTGAAGGAGAGAGAGGCCTTCTTGTACCGGGGCGTGCTGCACTGGGAGACTCCGTGCAGACAGGTGCACAGCAGTGCTTATCGGAGGGGGTTGTGTGAATTAATCGTGTGTGGTAGGTAAACAGCTCGTGGAGGGGAAACAGAGCCAGGAGATCCCTGCAGCTGTTCATCGTACTCTGGTGGTTTTAAACAAACAATCAGAAGAGAGAGAGGTTATACTAAGAGGGAAAAAAGACATATGGGGAATGCTGAGTGCGTGTTTGAGAAGAAAACTTGTCCAGTCTCAGATAATGGCATTTCACAGAAAGCATGCAGCAGAAACAGGGAAAAAAAAAAAAAAAAGGTGCAGATGTGTAAATGGACCTTGCTTGGATGTCAGGGTGGGGTTGTCTGGGGGAGCTTTTCAGAGGCATCCTGGAACACACCCAGCAAACCTCTTGTGATACTGAGTGCAGCGCTTTAAAAGGCAAAGAGGTGACATTTAACTTTTTTCTCAGCTTTTAAAATGCTCTGCTGCTGTACACTAGAGTTAAATTGCTGAACTCAAAAAAAAAAAAAAAAAAAAAAAATCCTGTGAAATGCATTTCCCAGCTTTGACACAGAAACTGGTTAATTCCTTTTCAAAGTCACTGCAGAGGAGATGATTTGAAATAACAGGAAAAGTCAAAAAGTAAGCTGCGAAAATGATTTTTTTCAGTTTTTGTTATTTATTCTCCATAACCAGGTGTACTTGCAAATGGATTGGGGTATAATTTTTAAGTCTCATCTGTGCTTAGCAAATGCAATTTTTCACTGCATTTTTTAGCAATTAAACATTTGTTGAACTTGGAGCAGTCTCGGTGAGACTGTTGAGGCGTGCAGATTAGTTTACTGAGAATTTGTCAGGTTCTGCTCAAGTTTTAATTAATGTCATTTTGCTCCATTGCTTTACAAATTCTAGGCGTCCCAGCCACCCATGTGAATATGCACATTTCAGAGGCCAAGAGAAAAAGGAGATCCTGTCGTGAATGCCTAAGCCTCCTGGACTCCCTTAGGAACAGGATCATCTGCTGAGCAGTACTGTCATTTGCTTTTTTTTTTTTCCCTTCCCCCCCCTGATGCTATTGTAAAGGGTGGGTGCAGATTCTCCAGGGGTGTGAGCAGTGCATCTTGTTGGGTGGCACCACGGAGAGTCTGGCCAGATGGCTTTGCATGGTACCTGGTGCCCTGCCTTTTCTTTGCTGAATGTTTGCCTTTATTAGAGATCGGTGTTTGGCCTCAGTGACTCAGGAGCCCCCCGTTGCAGCATGTAAGGATCCTCTGCTGATTTCCAGCCCTCCCCTGGACCCCTGCATGCCTGGCTGTCCCCACTGTGCACCCAACCTCAGTATCACCTGAGCAGCCTGTGGCTTCCTGGGGGTGCTGAATGTTAGCAGGAGGTACCTGAGGCTTGTTTTGTGCCCCCGTTCAGCCTGGGCAGAGCTGTGTCAGGATGCTCAGTGATAAGATCTTGCAGTGCCCGCTCGCTCAGCTGCAGCTGGCAGGCCACTGCAAGCGTGCGTCCGAGCATGCAGCCCCCAAGCCAGCCCTTTGCGTTGGTGCTGCCGGGGAGGTATTGCCCTCCCTTGTCCTCCTCCCTGCTGCAGCCTGCCACCTGGAAGCCGCCGCTCGGGCAGAAGCTCTGCCCCCACGTCTTGAGAGGGGGGAAGCGAGGAGGGGATGCTGACTGATTGCTCACCCTCCGTGTTGGACTCCTCTCCCGGCTGAAGGAGGAGGGTCTGGACGTGACAGCAGAGAGGGGAGGGAGAAGCACAGAGATGCCTTCCCTCCCTCCGCTCAGCAACCAAAGCAGGTGAGAAAACTCTCCCAACGCCAAAGCCGCGCTCTCCTTCGTAAGCCGGCAGGATGCTGGGATTTTTGTTCAGCAGCATCGTGGAAGAAAATCTCTGGGCTGGCTTTGTGTTTGGATGCGTCTTGCAGATAAATCACGCATGGACCAGTGAACATGGGTGCAGCTTTTTAATCCAGTATTTATGTTGTGTCTTTAATTGATGTAGAGAGATAAGTCAGCCAGCAGGGTGATTAATGTAGCGGAGCTGTAGGGGAACGCTGTTCATCTGCGACTCCGACTCAGACACTTTTTCATCTATAGCCAGCCACTTGTAAATGGTTACCAGAAGCTTTCTAAGGGCTGTAACAGCTCATCCCTTAAGTGCTTTCTCTTTGATCCTGCCTGCTCCCAGGGTGCAGCCTGTCCAAGTTTAGGGGCTCCTCTGGAGCACGGTGTGCAGCAGTTTGAGCTCTCTGACCTCCAGAGGCCCCTTGTGACCTGGACTGATGGGTGACTTTTCACAGCTCCAGTGCCTTCCCGTAATAGGCCGGTTGTTCTTCTGCCTTGAAACCATCAGGCTTTTTTGTCTCACCTGAGTGGGGCTGGGTTCCCACTTGGTTAGAGCATCTCTTTGGTGAGGGGGTTGTTGCAGCAGTGGGGAACGTCAGGGGTGGCAGGATGATCACTGCATTTCTGGAGGCATTGCACTACAGTGCTCTTCTTGAAAGATGGAAGGCTCTTCTCTGCAGACAGCTTACAGCTTACCCATGTCTGCATTCTCCATCCCTAAATCAATTTTGGCCTTATCACAGTTAGTCTGACAGCTCCTCCTCCTTTTCTGTCAAGCTGCTCCTGTCTGTCATCTTAGCACCTCAGCTGCTTCTGTGTAACAGGTCTCTTTCCTTCCATGCTTGCAGAAATCCAGAAAATTTGACTGTCCCATCTTGCCTTGAGAAAACCTGCTCCGAGGCAGTACCGTGTTGAATGGATAACCTTTTGAACAGCTTTCTCGTTCTGCTCGTTTGTAGCCTGTATTTCCAGCCACAGTTATAGCTGGGAAGTGCGAGACAGAGTTTCAGACTTCTGTGATCCTTGTGTGTTACGCTGCATGGATGCAAGGTCCCCCTCCCACACTCAGACCAGACACTTGTGACATTCCGAGTCTCCTTTCCAAAAATCTCAGCGGCAGAGGCAGCCTGTGCTGTGCTGTGGGGAAACTTTGACACGCTGTTTTGCAAGGATTTGGGTGGTTTCCAAATCAGGTCATACATTCTGTAACCTTTCAGGGAGCTGTGTAAAAAAAAAAAAAAAAAAAGAAAAGAAAAAAAAAAAAAGATGCCATTTTCAATCAGTGCCCCCCAAGCACAGAGAGATGGTATCCAGAAACACCATCTGCTTTTGCAGAGGCATAGGCAATATGAACACCTTGTCTCCAGCAGTCTTACAGGTTGCTGCTTGTTTGGATTTGACCCAGTGTGGCTCTCCCCCAGCCCTGGGGTGTCGTGTCTGCTCTGAGGGGACAACTCTTCAGTCCACGTTTCACCACTCTCCCCAGAGCACGACTGGAGCTCCTCAGCTTGTGTCCTGGTGTCAGCTGCCTAGGCTGCCGAGAGGGGCAAGCCAAAGGAGCTGTCTCAGAAATTTCTTTGAAAGAGCTGGTTGCCAGCTTGTGCTTCATGGAGGGTATTTTTAGTGCATGCTCACGCAGTATGCCTGGCCTCTCCTCTCCTCTCTCTCTCTCTGATCTCTCCCAGCAGCATAAGTGTAGTATAGTGAACTGCTTTACTTGGAGTTCCTGAGCGTTTGCTCCAGCAAGAAGAGGCTTTGTCAGCCTCCAGAGAAGTTATGTTCCCCAGGCTGAGCACCAGTGCATGGGGCCATCTCCCATGCGGCCAGCGATACCATAAGAAGACACTCGGAAAGCCAGTGCCACCCTCTGTGTCTGGCCACCTCCTGGGACCTTGGCAGTAGTGCTCTCCATCATTGCCCTCAGTGCTGGGGGAAGTGAGAAATGCCAGCTTCCTTCTCCACGTATGCCCTGCTGCTTAGGGAGCTGGCCCCAGTCTGTGTCGCCAGCTGCTTCTCTCCCTTGCGACTGCAGCGCCCTCATCCAGGGGTGTCACGGCCTCAGTGTGAAGAGGCTGGTTTAAATTAAAGCAAGGAGGAGAGGTGGTCCTGGGGAGCTGTGTCTGGAGGCCTTCTGTTGGCAACACCCAGCTGAGCAGTGGAAGGAGGCCAGCTCTCAACCCTGCCTGAGCTGGAGGTACCTTGCTCGTTTGTTTTGTGAGCTGCACTGAGGCTTCGGGTTAATTATTTATGAGAGCACTTCCTTAACAAGCGCAAGCAACAGCTTTCCCAAAGGCTGCACTATTGACCTGGCTTTGCTGCCGTGGTCAAAAGGAGCAAATATAGGTCAGCCCGCAGAGCTTCTGCCACCCCCCTTTGAGCAGTGAAGTATTCTGCAAAAGTTATAAATTTTTAAACAGTGAGGGACCTACCATGGCATCTGCTGTTACGTCTGTGCCAGGAATCAGCTGAGGTACAGGCCTGAGGTACTGAGGAGAAGTACATCACTTAGTGCATGTGCTGAAAGTGCTGCAGATTACAAGGGCATGACTTTCCTCTGACATCAACCTTAGCAAATAGCAGCCGCTCTGCGGCGACGGTCCTGCGTGCAATTCACCTGAACTAGACCAACACAGCAAGGGGGCTGTGGCTCGAGCAGGCACGGCAGGTTTCAGCTCTGCCTTGTGCCATGTGGCAGCTAGCCAGCTGCTATGCAGAGGTGTTGGACTGAAGGCCCCCGGCTCCCCAGAGCCTCTTGCTGGGAACGGAGCGATCTGTGGTACCCAGTCTGTCACTTCACCAGGCAAAAGCTATTGATGGTGGAAGTCTGAAGCCACTCAGACACTTGTGAAAACCTCATGCTCAGTGCTGTTGAGCCCTGAAAAACCGTAGGATGAGAACAGGGGTGGGTCTTTTTTTTGTGTTGTTGTTGTTTCTTGTTTTGTGTGTACATATTCATGACAACTATGTCCTCTTATTTGAGGCTAGGATTAAACCTTGGCTAAAAGAACAGAGTTTTTTGGCAGTTTGAAAACTTTAAAATCAATACTCTCTGCGTGAGGTACAATCTGAGGCTTACAGTACTTGGTGAACGTGTTTAAGTGATGCCTATAGATGTGTGTACGTGTTTCATAGGTATAGTATGGCTTCTGTGGCTCAGCACTCCAAAGCCTGCTATTCTTTTCTGAAGCTTATTTTTGTCAAAGCTCTTAAAACAGCTGCGAACTTTGTTAGGATGCTTGTTGTTCTAGTTGTTCTGAAATTAGGTTAAACAGTCATCAGAGCTTTTGCAGATTTAGGGTATCCCTTGAGCTGCCTTGATCTCCGTGTGTTGTCCACCGGGGGCTGCCTGTTGTTGTGCGTGTTGAAAGCAAAGGCACATGCCTGAGAGTCTAAGCGAGGATCGCTGGGTGCTGTTTTCTGCTAGCTCCACGCTGGGCTGTCTCCCTGGTGGTGTCAGCTGATGCCTGCACCACGAGCATCCACGCCTGATTCTTCTGAAAATCACACTCTGGGGATCCAATATACAGCTTTACTTCTGAAAATGTTGACCTCGCTCTGTGAAAATTTCAGCAAGGGGACATCATGTCCAAAAGTGTCCGAGCAGGACAGGTGCCTGTGATGTCTCCTGCAGATACAGCCGTACAGCAGTAGTGAGGGTTTCTTTCTGCAACTGTACAGATTTCCAGAAGAATGTTGGGCTCATCAGAGGGGAAAAGAAGAGCAGCAGGACGGATATCTCTCTAGGGCATCTTGTTTGCCTCCTAGAGGTCTCCCTTGTGAGGTTTAAGCAACCTTTTAACAAGTTGGTGCGCTAGGTAAAGGGATGAGGAAGCCCAGTGGGTTTTCCCATTATGCTCTGTCTAGTTGGTGCAACAGCAGCACTATCTGCATTATCCCAGGAAAGGGGGAGCAAGGCCTAAGGATGGATTCTTACCTGGAGTCATAAAATGTGTAAGGTGCAGGTAACTTGATGCACTTGGGCAACCTCAGTGAAGTGGCTCTGACCATGGCTAGAGTGATCACATCTTGGAGGACTGAGAGGCAAGTGGAGTTTAGCTCAGGGTGAGATGAAGAGGGACATCCCCGTCACCTTGCTTTGGGTCAGTTGTGGTCTTGTAATCCTTTTTCAGGCTCTGAGCTTCTCCCTTGGGTTACCTGCCTCCCGTGGTGACACAGTGGGCAGGTGAGGGTCAGCACTGTTGCGTTCAGAGTTGCAGTTAGGGACTGGCACTTGCCCTCCGCCTGAGATGATGCAGTGTTGTGTTCCCTTAGGTTGAGAGGGAGCACTGAATTTTCAGTTACCGTGGTGTGGTGCCCCTATGGGAATAGTAGCCCCTGGCAGCAGCAGTGCAAAAAACATTTTGCACATGCGTGTACACGCACCCTGTGGATCTCTTCTGTGCAGACTTAACCTTACTGGGCCCAACAGCAGTCCTTGCAAGACTTTTCCTCTGGGCAGCCTCCTGTCCCTTTTGCCAAGCGTAGGAGCCTTCTTCCTAATAACCTTGAACGCGGTTTATTCTCATCACCGACTCACTGGAGTGTTTTCCATGCAACACACTAGAGACGCAGTCCCGGTCTCACTGCTTTGTGGTAACTTCTTGGTCTGCTCTCAAGCAGCTTTGAGGTAATCACTAAATCTTTTCCAGCAGCATGAAATTTGCTGCTCTGACTCTTTGGTGTGGTAATTGTCTCGTGTCTGAGGCTGTCCTACCACCAGGGCACTCCTTCCTGTCCCTGGGTGCATGCATGGTCAGAAAAGCATATTGCTTCTCGGTGGTTAGAGTCAGAGCTGTGCCGACTTAAATCAAACCCTGGTTCATGGGAGGTGTTTCCACGTGCTGCTGATGTCCATAAGGACTCAAACAAATACTTGCTTACACAGAGATGCTTTCCTGAAGCAGAGTTGTCACTCTTTTCTACAGGTACCACAGGATGCCCTCCCTTATTCTGCTTCATGTAACTGGTACTAGAATGATCATTTCCTGATAAATGAAGGCACTTAATCAGTCCTCTTCCCCTTGGAAGAAGGACTTTTGGGGATATTGTTATATCATTTAAAATAATATTTTGGAATTTAAGTTTACATTGCTTTATTTTTCACTTGAGGTGACTGTATATAAATATTTTCCTCTATTTTATCATTGCTGATAAAGTAAGCCTACGGTATACAGACAAATAATTTGCCTTTGATGTATTGAAACTGTGAGATATAAAGTAGACTTCTCTCTTGTGTCCATGTTCCTGACTATTACTCTGTTCCTCTGTGTTTTTATAAGTTGGAATAAATGTTGCTTACGGGCAACAGAGAGCCTGCAAGCTTCCCAATAATTTTTATGTAATTGAACTCAAGCAACCCTAGTGAAGGATCTCACATATGTATAATGATATATGTATATGTACAAACTTTAGAAAGAAATAAACCAAATGTATTTCATCTCCTGCAGTTGAATGTTTTTTTATTGGAGCCCTCGCTGTTATTTCTTGTGCATAAGAGCATGAAGGTGGCGCTACCAGCTCACAGCAGCCTCTGGCGGGTCTGCAGCCCTGCTGAGGGAAGATAGGACCCACTAGCTGGCACAACGCTTTCCCCAGTGCACGTTGCTGACCTCTGGCAGTCAGCAGTATCAAAGTTTCCTGAGCTGGAGAGTGCAGGTACTGTGTACCTTGCAGAAACACAGCCTGGACCAGAGTACCTCTTCCAGGGTGGAAACCAGTGTGGCCCAACACAAATGTACAGTAAAAGCTCCTTATTCATCACAGGAAGCTTATTTATCACATGAAGGAGGCGTGTGGTTTGGGCATGCACACTAGTCCTACATGAGGGCAGCTGGAGCTCCCCTCTCCTTCCAGCTCTGCCAGAGGTGGCCTTACCTGTGGGCTGTTACAGGACTGTGAAGTTACCGCCGCCTGGCTGTGAAGAGGCACCAAGAAGACAATTAACTGATTAAAAATGGTTTTGCCAGCAGATGAGCTGGTAGAGGGCAGCTGCAGCGGTCAGCTATTCAGAAACGATTGGGAGTTGACCTCAACCTTTTTACAAGACAGTTTGTTTGGGAGCACTGTCAAGGTTGGGAATTGCTGCTGGCGTAGTGAATGGGAGGAAGCAAGGATCCCTGACATCCCAGCAAAGCGGGACACTAAAGAAAAGGGGAAGCACAGAAAGAAGAGGTGGGAGTGGGTAAGAAACAATGGCTAAGTGAAGGGAAGCAGACTGCACAATACACAGAAAGCAAACAACTTTGTGTTTGCTGTTCTTGCGCTGGCTGTGGCTCAGCGTGGGAATGTAGGAGGCTGTCTGCCGAATGGGTTACAGGGCAAATTGACAGGATGTCTCCAAGAGCAGGTAGGGCCCAGGGAAGCCTCACGACAGGGCTGGGAGCTTGTATTGGGAAAACAATAGTAGGGGAGATGTTTTTTCTTACCAAGATTTCTCTGAATGTTTGACCATCTTGAGATGATTGTTTCTTTGTATTTTTCTTCCTCCTAGAAACTCAGCGTGTTACTTTCAGATGAATAGCAAGACCTCCGGCACTTGAGATTGCTTTCTTTTCCACATTATGCTATGGGATGTCAAGGTTTTTTCTTTGCTGTTCCTGTGGATTTGCCATCCTGGTTACTTCAAAGCACTGGAAGTTTTTGTTTCTAACACATGCTCCTGGATTAGTATTTCTTTTATGAAAGGGCTAAACAAAGTGATGGTGAGGAGTGGGAGTTGTACTTAGAGGAGGCATTTAATATTTCTTCCTAATGCCTGAATGAATGTTTTAACTATGTGTGAATGCTAATGTCAGTGCTGCTCACCACATCTTTCCCTATTTTACCTTCTGAGCTGACAAAGTCAACTCTGAGCGTTTTCTGGTGATCCCTTTTCTGCCTGGAATCGCAAGTCGTGTCACGTTGCTCACAGTGCACTAAACTAGAACAAAATGACAGGACAGCCGCAAAGTGAAAGACAGATGCATTTATATTCTCTGCATTCTTCATTGTCCATTTTCAGTTTACATTTCCAAGTAAGGAATATAATTACCAAGGGAGCCCAAAAGGGCTAGCTTGAATATAAAGGTGAATATCCACCGTGCACAAAAGCTACATATCTCTGGCTATTTACAAATAATCTAGCATGACAGAGTGACTTAGCCCAAAACTAAAGCACAAATTGGTCTGAAGTTGTCATGGATATCTCTAGATTAGAAACTGAAAGCATTCTTACCCAGCAGAACATTGATGTATTGCAGTAGCCTTCTAACTGGCAAGGCAAAGGCAAAAATACCTTGTGGGCTTTATGGTGGAGGTTGGTACGTCATGAAGAGGAATGATACACTGACGACCCAGGTTTTCATTCGTCAGGCCGTCACAGTGTTCAGCTGTGTCTATGTTTGGTGCTAAATAGATGTTTTTCAGAAGAAAAAAAAGAAAAAGAAAAAATGCCACCCACTATTATAACCACTTTCCCTAAAAAATGGGCCATCCTAGAAAAGATAAACTACTGCACAACAGCTTGCCACCACTCCAGGATTATTTGGTCTTATTTGTTCTAGGGTATCTCTTCTAGTCACCAGTCCACAGCTAATTTTTGGGTGGATCAGGTATGGAGATGGTGTGTGTCTTTGTTTTGTTGGTCTTATGACAAGGACACAAAAACAAGGAGCTTAACTTGCTTGAGGTGGAGGAATCAAGGCCAAAGCACACTGTTTTGTCTTAGAAAATATATAAGGCAAACAATAATAACTGGAAAGCCATAGGGGAGTTTTGTTCCCCTGTGCCCAGACAGTATCAGTAGTACTGTATAAAGCTGAGACTGCCCCAGCAACAACTTTGGAAATAGCAGACTTGCAGTAGCAGAACTGGGCCAGCCAGAAAGGATTAGCAAGGGATGTGTCTTAGAGATCATTTAGCATAGAGAAAGGGAGGCAAAAGGGTGGCAAAAAAGGTGTTCCAGAAATAGAAACAATAATGAATACGGTAGAAAATCAGGTGAAGAGCAAAGGATGGGGGAATATTCTGAAGGGAGGAGTGCAGGTGCCTGCAGATAGTTGGGATACTGACCCATAAACCCAAACCAGAGGGAGTTCTGTGGGGCAACACATTGGAGTTCCCATCAGCTCTGTCCTGGTGTGAGGGTGGGCTGCAGAGGGGCAGATTTGCACGCTAGTGACAGGTCATGTGGAGAGGAAAAGGTGGAGGATCAGTAACTAAGTAATGGCTGTGTGTGATTCATGATATGTAAAAGAGCTGATTAACAGCTTTATAATTGTGTAATAATGTGGAAAGTGGTATAATTGCAGATTAGTGAGAGGGTGTGTTTACTGGGTATTCAGTATATTGATTCTTTAATAGATGGACCATTTTCTTAGTAATGGCTTGCTTAATCACTAGACACTGTAGTTTCCTAAATCAGTGGCATCTCGATCCTGCAGTCTAAATGGATAGAGTTGGTTCCTGAAATAACAGTTTCATGGGAAGAAAGGCTTCAGGACAGTTCCTGCCTCATTTAAACTTGGTTCAGTCACAACAAGTTTAATGACTTAGACAACTGCAAGGATGTTTGTAAGAATATTTGAAAATAATGAATTATGCAGGAGCTCTGCCGGTGACCACATGCTAAGAAGGATGAGTCTAGAGAATGCAAAAGTAACAGTAAAAAAAAAAAAAAAAAAAAAAAAAAAAAAAAGACATTAAGACATTTTAGGAAAGCAGGGTCTGTGAGTTAAAATTTCAGGGACAGACATCTATAGTGTGGAAGCATGGTGTTTTCTCCAAGAACAAACACTACTTGTCTGCACATGTAAAGGCACTGGTGGGCCATTATCTGTGCAGTCTTGAAATGTAGGTGAAATGTATTGTGCAGATGGCTGGAAGGCTGCAGAAGAATGCAGAATATAGCACCAGGGACTGAAAGCTCTGTGGAAAAGAAGATGGCAAGGAGAGTTTGCCCGAGGGGAGAGCAACAAAGAGCGGTTTGAAAGCCGGAGGCAAGGAGAAAACTGAGCAAAACTGTAAAGAAAAAGCATGGGAGGCAACTGAAATGTATACAGATTCAGCCATCACTTGGAAAAGGAAATCAATTAATAAGAAAGGAGCTGCCACCTGTGAAGGTTGCCTGACACCTTCCTTTGTCTTTTGATGAAAAGTTCATGTTCCCCCATTGTTTGCAGAGGAGATTTTAACACTGTCAGGGCTGCCATGAGGTCAGAAGAGGGTGCTGTGTGCTGACCTTCAGAGAAAGCTGTTCAGTTAGCCAAGATAAATACTTCTGTCTACGCCTTGTAGCTTGGAAGACAGCACCATCCTTCTGTCTGTGCAGTGTCTGCTGGATGGGGAATGGCTTTGCTAGGAAGAGAAGGAAAAAATAAAATAAAAAATGCCAAGCTGAAGCCCCTTCCCCTCCCTTTGGAAGGTGAATATTTTTAGTTAGCTTGAACAAGCTTCTCCCCTCTGCTCAGGTGTCAAAAATTAAAAACAACAACAACAGCAACAACAAACACACACACACACGCACCAAAAAAAAACAAAACCAAAACAACCAACTTTCTGTTTTCAGGTGAATTCCAACCATGGCTTGTTAGCAAGGATGCATGTCTCAGAAAACTCATAGTGGATGCAGCCAGCAGTATAGGTACGTGATGTGCCCTGTCACTTGAGAAGCGGCTTGACAGGACAAGGGGGCATGGCTTTAAACTAAAAGAGGGGAGATTTAGATTAGAGTTTAGGAGGTAATTCTTCTCTCAGAGGGTGGTGAGGCCATGGCACAGGTCGCCCAGAAGAGCTGTGGATGCCCCATCCCTGGAGGTGCTCAAGGCCAGGCTGGATGGGGCTTTGGGCAACCTGGTCTGGTGGGAGGTGTCCCTGCCCATGGCAGGGGGGTTGGAACTGGGTGATCTGTGAGGTCCCTTCCAGCCCAAACCATTTTATAGTTCTATGGATAATGACTGGGTCATAACTGAGGATGTGTGTGGATAGCATGAAGTAATGAACTGGGATGGATGGAGCCAAGGTCATTACTGGAATAATTACCAGAGTAATGTAGACACCAGCTACTGCACCCCTGGCTTCTCCCAGGGTGGTGCTTGCTATGGCAGGTGCTTGCAGTGGGCTGTGCCTGGAGTGGGAATGCTCTCTCTGTATGGGCTAGAGCATCCTGCTGGGACACTTCTGTGGGGGCCTTGCAGCTAGCCAGTGATAGCAAGCATGGTGTAAAACCCAAATCTCTATTACCACCACCATACCCACGCTGCGTTACTCAGGCAACTGAGGTGTGGGCGGCAGTTAGAGGTTGTAATTGTTTCTGGAGGGGAAAAAAAAAAAAAAGAAAAAGAAAAAAAAAAACACAAAAAAAGAAGTGCTCTTTCTGTTTAGCTGCAATTTCTGACTGCACTTTAGACAAATTGTCAGAATCCACATTCCCGTTGGCAGGGAGCCAGGCTCCCTGGCACGCTGATTAAACTGTGTGTGGGCAAAATGTAGGCAGATGATGGGGACCTGGTACAGTGAAACCTCGGAGAGCTTTGTTTTCCTTGCTGCTTTCTTCTTCTCTCTATGTTCCTTCCAGGCTAGTTTTCTGACCATCCCTCATTGGGTCTTGAACCTCTGACTTTGGGAGTTGAGGACTGTGGACCTAGAGCAGCAGCTGCTCGTGGCTAATAACCCCTGCATGTTTGTCCACCTGCAGGCGAGCGGGTGACCCTCTGAGTGCAGTGAAGCTGCTGGAGAGACCCAAAATACCAGACTGCAGCAATATAAAGGTAATTTTTACAGGTGGATGGGGAACTTCCTTCTGCAAATGGCCCATCTGGACAGCAAGGCATGTGCTCGTGCTCCTCATCCAGCTTCAGCCTGCTGGGGAGCTCCATCCACGAGGGCTCCTCTGAGGAGCGTGGCTGCGGCTCAGTGTGGGAGTATGGTTGTGCTTGGGTGAGCTACGCTGTCCTTCTCCATCACAGGGCCCTGGGCTCAGCTGCCCTGGAAGCGTTAGGGCTGGGGAATTTCGGAAATCAGCTTTGTAGTCTCTCTGCTGCTTACATCTCATAGCCATGGCATTTCCACACCCTTGCGTGCGAAGCCTTTGCACCATTCCCAGGACATCTATCTGTCTGCCAAGGTGGGATCCCCTGGTTCAGAGAGGCTTGCTTGTTCACTAACCTTTTGTCTGTTCTCTCATCATTTCTCTTAGGGCTTGTCTGTGCTCTGTTGGAAAGGTAAGATGAGATGAGGAAGCCTTTGTGAGTGCAGCACATGTGGTGTGGGTACTCTTTTTCAGGAACACGATGGCTGAGCTCCCCTGTAACACTGCATGGGAGCTGACGCCACCACAAAGGGCTTAACTGGATAGCTACATCTGAAGTGAGGTAACTCTGCTTCAAAACGTGTGGGCTGCACTGCATTAAACACCTGTGTGGGCACCCTGATTCAGAGGCAGGGTGGCCTCGACGCCGCCAAGCTTCTGGAGCGTGGCAACAGGAGTCCCGTGAGGGCCTCTTTTCAACCTGAACATGTTCCCCTCAGCGATTTGATTCACGTCTTCAGCTAATTCCTCTTGAACTTTCTAAGAGATCTGGCACAAACAAGTCCCTAGAGGTATTCCGCAGCCCTCTGGGCTGTTGCTGTGCTTGTGATTCATCAGATGTCTCTTGATGTTTAGCTCACTGCGCAGCCTGACTGACAGGGCCTCCTCGCCAAGCATCAGGAGCCGCGGACGTCCTTCGGGGGCTCACATATGCCGACCCACCGTGAGGTCTGGGGCTCGGCCTCGCTTCATTTCAGAGCACAGTCCACTCCTCCAGGCAAGAGCTCTTTGCTCTTATGAGCTCAGGCTGCAGCCCGCCCCAGCCCTGATCTCTGTGCCCAGCAGCCCAACAAGTTTCACCCCCAGCTTCCCTGGGAGCAGACCAAGGCCAGAGCTGAGAACATGTGCCTGTTCTTCCTGTACTATTTAAACTGCAAACTCCCCAGGGCAGGGGCCTCAACCACGTACATTCAATAGTAATAAATATTAATCCCCATGATTTGCAAACTGCGAGGCTTTCGGAGGCTGGTATGACTTTAATGCAAAACACAGAAGGCCTGGCACAGTGTTTTGTGAGCCCTGGGGATGGTTTAACTTGTTCGAATGCATGCTTGGATTTGAGTCACAGATGCGATCAATCAAAGGAGCAGTCCTTTCCCTGTGACTCACCGAGGCTGATTCCGTGAATTTGAGGGGTTTAAATATCCACTTGACTCGACTCAGGCTTTAAGGAGTTTGAAAAATTCTGGATAATGAAGCCGCAGCTGCAGTAACTGGCCCTAGCTCTGGCAAGGTCAAATAAAGATGACTCAGGTGCTAAAGGTAGAGGTCATCTCCTTGGCTTTCCTCCGCCAGAGACTGGGCTTTGTGGGCCATGAAATGCAGATTTGCTGGGGTGCCAAATGTGGAAAACTTACTCTGTAAATTTCCTCTAATCTTTCATCAAAATGGCTTTCAAAAGCAAACAGACAAAAACAAACAAAACCAAACACAAACAGCCAAACAAGCAAACAAAACACCAGCAAACCCTCTGCAATGGGCTTTTCAGGTTTACCATTCTGCTCTTGGGAGTTCTAATTTTGCCAAAAGAGTTTACAATGGTGGAGGAGAAAGGGAAAAATATGGCCCAGTTTATTCAGTCAGATCTTTCCTGTTGCAGTACAGTTTTTATTCCACATTTCCTCAGCAGGTATGCTTTGAGTCCCAGTGGGTTTCTGCAGCCCAGTGGGACTGTCCCATGTTGAATGGTGAAAGGCCACCATGCCCATTGCTGTTTCTCTTTTGGCTGTGATGGGTGTGAGGAAACACTGCATTTGTTTGGCTGCCTGTGTTACCTGTGGCATTGCCTTGCTGGAGTTTGTCATCCCTTGCTTATATTTCCCCCTCAATGCTTTTATTGTCGTGCTAATGTACTGCACTGTATTTTTAATCTTCTCCTCATGCGATTGACCTCTAGGTGGAAAATGAGACACAAAAAGCCCAAGCAATTTGCTCATCTGGGAATTTGTGAGCTTATATGAAATGTGAATTCCCATCTCCTACTTCTGGGTCACTCTTCCTTTTCAGCTCCCTCGAGTACTTTGACAGCTTTGCCTCCATGACAAAGACCATCCCATCCTGGCCTTACCCTCCATTGCTGCTCTTGGCTTGTTTAGTTCTGAATTGCCGGTAGAGAAAACCTCATAAAATCACTGCCATTACAACTAACACCTCCAGCATATCCACACCTCTCTTATTTCAGGGCAAAACGCCAGCTGAAGATCAAGCAGTAGCACCGTACAGATTTATTCGTGGTCGCTTGTACGGCAGCCATCACCCGAGTTCAGAGTACTCTTATGTTAAGCAGTGTGTAAGCCCCCCCATGGCTCCACACTATGGCTTTGATCTGTTTGCTCTCAAAAGATTTATATCCAAGCTGAAATTCAGAGGTAAGTGGTTTACTGGACTTTTTGCTGTTAATGCTAATAGGGTCAGGATGCACTGGTTGGCTGCAGAGCGTAAAGATTAGCAGACAAAATAGTTAGAAAAGACAGATAACAGAGACAAAGAAACAGGCACACTGCGATCGCTTTGCCCATGGTCAGACATTGTTATTGATAACTGTTCTTAAAGCTCTTGTTATGGACAATAAACATAAATACCAGTAGTTTGGACTGAGGGTAGAGGTTGGTACTGCCCTGTCAGTGACTTTCATCCTTCCAGGTGAGAGAAGTGAAACACAATTTCACACACAAATACACACACACACAAAAAGAATCCAAATTCTGTTTTTTCAGTGAGCTTGGACAGAAGTTTTTATTACAAATCAAGATGCAGAACATCCCTCACTTAACAGAAACACCCATCTGCCCAGCATTAAAGAACATTAAAGATTTTTTTGTAAGCTTCTGGCAGTTCACACTGGGAGTGCTGGGGCCAGTGCTGGGCTTTCCATTACAGGAGAGACATGGGGATACTGGAGAGAGTCCAGCAAAGGGCCTTGAAGTAGATGAAAGGGATGGAGAACCTCTCCTGTGAGGAAAGGCTGAGAGAGCTGGGACAGTACATCTTGGAGAAGAGAAGGGTCAGGGGGTCTCATCAATGTGTACAAATACACGAGCAGGGGGAGTGCAAAGAGGATGGAGCCAGGCTCTTTTTGTTACTGTCAGGTGACAGGATGAGAGATGATGGGCACAAGCTGAAACACAGGAGGCTCCCTCTGAACACCAGGCAGCACGTCTGTGCTGTGTGGGTGATGGAGCACTGGCACAGGCTGCCCAGAGAGGCTGTGGGGTCTCCCTCCTTGGAGATCTCCAGAAGCCACCTGGAAATGCTCCTGGGCAGCCTGCTCTGGTTGTCCCTTGCTTGAGCAGGGTTTGGACCAGGTGACCTCCAGAGATCCTCTCCATTTTTAACTGTTCTGTGATCCCGATTCTGTAGTTTTCCTGCTTAGGCACAGCATAAATTATACAGCATTGGCCAAGTCTCCTTATTAATTTCACTCTGTAAGCAATCATAAAACATTTAGTTCTAGTATGTATTATTCAAGTTCTTCTCTGATTGTTTTTGAATCCTTTATGTATAATTCAGAGAATTCAGTACCACAGAAATTATTAACTATGGATATGTCAGATTATGAGAAAGCTAAGGAGGAGGGACAAGGATACTGAAAACTGAAGGAGTTACCAAAGCCGTAACAAAATATTTTGAGTGAAGATTTTTCCTTGGACAATGAAAACAAGAACTAGTCCCTGATTTTAAGGCCAGAAAGGGCCTTCTTGATAATTTGCTAGAGACAGTCTGCAAAGCCCTGGGTGGGGTTGTTATTACTGGCACGAGGCTGTCTTTGCACCAGGTGAGCTGCCTGACCTCCCTGTGCTTTAAAGCAGCGCGTCCCAGCCTTCATGCAAGGGTGATCCCAAAAACGTCACCCTGTGTTTCCCACATGTTCAAGGCAGGAAAAAGCCCCAATGGGAAGATCTGAAGGCTTCCACTTTGTGCCTCAATAAACTGCTTTTCACTTGGAAAAAATGTGCCACTGTACCGTTGTCACAAAGAGCACCAGAGCTCACATAGGATGAAGAGGATGACGGGGTGGGGCTGCAGAGGAAGAGCCTTCGAGCTCAAAGCTCCCCTTGCTCCTCCTTGCAGCTACACTAAATCCGAAACCCACCAGCTGCTCCAAGTCAAGCACCCTCTCTGACTCCTCCCCAAACGTCCCTGGCCCTAGCTCTGTGCACCCTTGCCCCCAGGAAGCCCCAGGCCCTGTGTGCTCCTCCCATCCCGTGGCACCCCAGTCCTGTAACTGCTCTGAGAGCACAAAGTGCAACTCCTCCTTGCTGGCACACTCCTCACCATTTGCCCCCTGGCTTTCCTGGCTGCTGGGACTCTCTGATGGCATACCTCTGCAATGCTCCGTGGACAAGAGGTTGCCTGGTCCCATCTGAGCCTGGATTACCATGGTGCATCCTCCTTGTTTCTCCAGATATCGGTCCCCAGGTTATGCCCCAGAGGCAGAGGGAAGCTAAGGTCCCGTCTGGGCGTCTGCACCACCTGTCTGGCACAGCAGCCATGAGGGAGCAGCGGCAAAACACAGCAGAGCAGAGCTCCTGCACCCACCCCTTCAGGCTCCTCATGTGGTTGACTGAGCTTTGCTGCCGTGTAGTGATGGCTTTGGCAAAATATGGGAGGGCACAGAACCTGATAGAAGGAGCTTGGTGTTCCTCTTTGGCCAAAAAAAGTCACTGCTACGATTATTCACCCTTTGCCAGGCTATTAGTGGCTTGTAGGCGTATAGGGCTTGAAGAAAAGCATCATCCATTTTCAAACCAGATAAAGAAATCAACAACTAGCTGCACTTCTGAATAGAAATGTGAATTTTTGGAGAGCTAAACACGTATTTATTATTACTGGGAAACCAAGTACTTCTGAAAACCTGCCTCTTTGTTGCTGCTTGTAGTTTGGAGTCTGATGCAGTTGCAGGTGGGGACAGTTCAGTGGTGGGAGCTTTCACATGGATTAGTAGCACAATAGGCGCAGGAGCAGAGGGAACAGTTTGTGCATTGCATCACGGCAACTAAGAAAGGCATCTGTGAAATATCACCCTCCCGTCAGCCACGCAGGAATACATCTCGATTCTTTCTTTCCCAGCCAGCTCCCGCTTCAGGGGGCTATGAGAAATGAAGCCCTGTGCCGGGACTGCAATCACTGATTGCAGAGGAAAGGGCAGTCCTTGGTGGAGTGGTTATCATTCAAGCCTTGTGCCTGCTCCAGAAGAGCCAGGACTTAGCATGCATTCTGAGCAAAGGGAGAGGAAGGATGGAGCAGGGCAAACCACTGTGCATTTTAAACAGCTTTGATTCTGAGTTGGAGTTTTATGTTAAATACCGTGATTCATCTCTATTTATTTTGTTAAGGAGTGAGCAAGCAGAAAGTCTAGCAGCTGAAATGATGTGCCTGAAAGACTCCTGGCAGGCAATCCATCAAACAAGTATTGATTAGTACTGCCACAGGAGCCATTTTGCACAGTAAGACCTTTATTCTTTACTCTGACAAATGCTCACTTAGATGTAAATTAGCTGAAGGTGTCCTTCTCTCACGTTGTAGGGTTGAATTGGGAATGAAGGTTTGATCTCCTAAGGGCAGAAGTGTGGAGAGCATAGTAAGAGCTGTGAGGAAAAGAATAAGTCTAAGATTCCAGTGCTTCCAGGAGCTGTTTTTTGTTGTTGTTATTTGTTTGTTTGTTCTTTGTTGTTTTTTTGGTTTGGTTTGTTTTTCATTTGGTTGTTTAAGGAGAAAAAAAAAAAAAAACAAACACAAAACAAACAAAAAATTCCAGTGCACAGTGTCAGGAGATGCTCTTATACCATTTAGCTTTGCATCACATCTGGAAGCTCCTCTGTGCTGCCCCAGCAGTGTTCACGTCAGCACAGTGGTTAGAGAGCCAGGCTTAGCCCTCCCAGAAGGAATATGAGGCTGCTGCTGTTGAGCCTCCAACCAAATGGCTAATTCTCCTTTAATTTTACAAATCCTTCTAATCTTGGTGTAAACGTCTGACTTCAATTTGTAGCCATTGGTTCCCATTGTACCCTCCTCTGCTTGATTAAGCAGCCCTTCAGGATCCAGAGTTTTCTCTCCCTGAGAGGCAGCTTTACACGGCAGTCACGGTCTCTTTAGTTCCTTCTTGAGCAGTGAAACAGATTGAGCTCTCCTCTTCCCTCAGTGCTGGGCATCTGCTCTGATCCTGGCTTCAAAAGCCCCTTCTAGCTCTCTCAGTGACCCTGCCCAGGGACATCTCAGTCATCTTTACAGGGCTGTGAGCTGAGATGCAGTACTACAGCTTTGGTTTCCTTCACAGCCAGAAGAGAGCTTTGCACTTCTTGTGGGCTCCACACCTCCAAGGATAGATGGCCTGTTGGACTTTGAGTTCCCTGAGCTTCTTTTCACCATGGGCTATGAAGATAAGGGGTTGTATTATTTCTGCTGGCACCAAGTTGAAACAGGTTGTTCACTGCTGGCCACCCAAGCACTGTGGAAGGTATGTTTCGTGTAGGAAGACCTGGTTGCATCATAACCAAAACCTTCTCCCAGTCCCATGAAAAATACACAGTGGTGAAACAATCAGTATGAGCCTATACTTGGCTGTTTGTAAAAGCTGGGTGAGTGGCTCTGTGTCATTTATTTTCTGCCTAAAGCATAATGACCCCGGCCAAAATCAGGGCTGCCAGCCTCCATGCTGTGTTGTATTGTGGGAGATGTGTGCTGTCTTGGAAAACAAGACAAAAGAGACAGGAGAAAGCCCAGAAAGGAGGAGCGAGCTCAACAAGTTGGTGATGAAATGATCGGTTTTGACTGCCCTTGGCACCACTACAGGCTGCTCGCATCCAGCCACAACACTGCCACGCTGGAGCACACCTTGCCAGCTGTGCCTGGAGAGTTCTCAACATGCATGCTTTTCAGCCTCTCTGTGGGCAACGTACCCTTGATAGTCTGCAGTTAACACCATCTCCCTCCAGGAAGTAATTAGGTGTTGCCACATCTACAGCAAGTTCCTAAGCTGGGCAGGACTGTGGGCGATCACAGTGGGCCTTGTGCTCAGAGTGCAGCAGCACAAGGCACCTGTAACATCTATTGGAAAGCCTTGCTGATGAGCAGGGGGCAGTAGGCTGTTGAGTGTGCCAGCTGCACAGAGGTAATACCTCTGGGTTTTCATCCACGTGGAGCTCTAATGAAGCAGACAACACGTATATGTCTGCTGCTTGTGTCTGAATGCAGGTAAGACTCAGTCCCTGTGCTGGGACGCGTGCACCATGTGTAAATCACACCGGGTGCTGGCTGGTGGCTGGGAGGGTTTGGTGCAGCTTAGGTGAGCAGCAGCCCCTCTAGGCTGCAATGTGAGGACTGAAAATGGGGGTCATGCTGCTCCTCTCCCACCTGCTTCTGCTCCCTCACAGATGCAGTGCTGTCTCTATCGCCCGTGGAGGTCTTGGTCTAAGGATCTTCCTGTACAGTACTAGCTTAGTCCTCGTTGTGGCAGTATGCAAACACCTTGCTCTCCCGTGACCTCTGCATGATGTGGTTTGTTTAGCTGACTTAAGATATCACTGTAGTCAGCTGCCTGCCCCATCTCTAGATGAGGAGTTGCCCCACCTGAAATGATGCAGCGCATCCACATTTCACTGGGGCATTCACAGTTCAGCTTACTCCACCGATGCGCCTGAAGCTGCATTAAAACAACCAGGCCATGAGCTACACACCTTATTATGTCCCGGAGTGTTAGATCATGCAGGAAGTACTTGGCAGAGAAGGAAAATGAACCAGTCTCTTCCAAATCACTGCCTAGATCCACTTTCTATCTCAGAGAAAATGTTTCATTACAGTGCATCAGCTGCACTGATTTTGAATGATTTCAGCTTCCTTGGCTCCAAAGCAATTTTAGCACTGGCCAAAGCAAAAACTGTTGTGGAGCCTATGCCTGGATGTATTTTAAGACCACTATAAAATACAAAAATCTTAGCAAAGCTCTGACTTGTACTCTTTAATATGTTGCAATTTTTTTTTTTTTTTTTTTTTTTCTTCCCATGCAGCAAATTATTCCAAGAACAGGTGGCAGGGGAGAGGGTGAATACATCTGTAGAGACATGTTCTATCTCAGCCATTTAAGCAGCAATTAGCTGTAATCTCTCCTAATTTACTAACTTGTACGGGGTCTGGTATCACAAAATATTAATAAGAGCTGGACAGGGAATTCATTGGCAACAGTCTATCTGTATGCTTTTAATTGAACTTCTCTCCCAGCTGATTCATCTTATTAGATTGCAGTGGTAGTACAATTTGAAGACACTCTGCTGTGTAAACTGATGTGACCTCACCTATTTTGATCTGGCTTTATTGTCACTGGGGACTCTCTGTACTTCCCTTTTGTTCTTTGGGACCGTTTTCACTTCACAGCTCAGGTGTGAGGTATTGATTTCTCTTGCTAGTGGCAGGCAGAAAAATGTGGAGAAGCACAGGACAGGATCCAGTCAGGACCCTGGAAGAGGAAGACATGTAACTATGAGCCAGCAGGGTCTAATTCAGTCCTTAGGTTTGTAGGACAAGGCTCAGAAGAGACACAGTCAGACATACACACTGGATACAAGGACTAAGAGCACCTGGTAAGGTCTCCTACAACACGTGTTGCTCTGCTCTGCTCTGCCTGCATGGTACTACCTCTTCACCACTGCCCAGCACCTTTCTCTGGGCATTTCTGGTCTCTCTTCTTGCAATAAGTAAATTTTTTTCCTGCTACGTGTGGATGCCAGCAACCATTCAAGATGCTGCTGGGCTGGTGCTTCTATACAGATGTCCTATATGTACCAGGAAGAATTTTCCAGGGACCTAGCAGCACTTTTACTTATTTATTTATTTATTTATTGCACTGTTAGCAAGTCACAAAAATGGGGCAAAGAGGGTGTGTGGGTGAGATAATCCAAAAGATGGAGCAGAGCTGAAAGATACATGATTCATGTGTTTCACCAGCACTGGCATTCAGTCCGTGGGCTTTCAGTGCTCACCATATGGAAAATGTTTAGGGAGTGAGACCCCACTCTTGGTGGTAGTACACCATTGTTGGTTGCTGCCTTAGTCCATCCATTTTAGACATATCTGATGTTTACTGGGACATGGGTTTCTCACTGCCAATGCACTTTGCTGGCATATATTAACCTTCGTGGCCCTTTCCACCACCTTCTTTGCCTTGGCTCAAAGCAGAATCAGTGTTTAATGTGTGTAAGGAAATATTGTCCCCTGCAAAGGTGCTGACTGGAAAAGGGCACAGGACTTTTAACTTCTCTCCTAGCTGATTGCTATTTGTAGATGCTGATGGAAAGTGCATGAGAAAATGTTGATCACAGCCGCAGGGAGTCTTATCTCCAGAGTAACTTTCCCAGAGTTATTGTCGTGTTGCCTGAGAAAAAGCCCTCATCATGAGCATAGGAGCAACGGGAACCAAAAGTGGAGGAAATCTCCTTGATAAGTCTGTGAGTCCTGAGTGAAAACTGCCAAGGACATGACACTGCATTGCCTCCCAGCAGCTGCCTTGGGTTTCCATGGCTCCGGTACCCTCCTGGTGATGGCAACAGAAGGGTCTGGAAGATGGTGACCACCGTTGGGAAGTAGGAGCCCCACAGATGCATCCGGCAGGATGGTCCTCCTGGGAGCTGGTGGGTGCTGCTCAGTGTCCGTGCCCACCTCTACAACAGCAGAGTCGTGGTCCTGGGGGTCACCATCTCTCTCTTTCTGGCTGTTTGGAAGCTGCAGATTGCTGCCTGCTTGAGCACGAGGCACAGTCAGGGTTACTGCTGGAGAGCACAAATATCCCTTCTTTCAGTCCACTTCCTGAAGGCCTTACCCTCTGACAGTGCTGCAGGGCAGCACCCTGCATTCCCTCTGCTGGAAACAGCTGGTGAGCAAGCTCACCAGCTAAGGGAGCAGGGCTGGGAAATAAATGATCAACACCCTGGAAAGGCTCTCAGCTGATGCATTACCTTTTGTGTAAGTACTTGCCTCAGCATGCGCTCCACCTTTGGAAACGGGATAGAGGAACCCAAACAAACAGTGGCGGTCACCTCAAGAATATGCTGTACTAGGGACTTCCTTAGTTTGGCTACAGGCTTTGTTATTTCCTTTTATGTGCTTTAAGCCTATTATTTGCAAATGTTTCCACATCCATGTGCTATTATGAAGGCGGAATCACCCAGCTGCCCATCCACCAAACCATTCAGTGTTGGAGGCACAGCCTTAAATCCCGTTGGTGACTGCTCGTTCTGAAATGAAGGTCCGATCCCCTTCCCTTTCTCAGAGGCAGTTTGCACCCACAAATATTGCTGGGCAAGGGTGTTACTTTCACCTCATCACTGCACGTTCACCTTCTGGGAAGTTCAGGTGCTACCCTGGCACACAGCACACCAACACCAGGTCTAGCTGCTGCTTTCCTTGCTGTTCACTCTCCAGTGGTGAGCTCCAGCTGCTCAGGGTTTCCTACAGAGCTCAGCCAAGTAACACTTGTGAGGACAAATGCTCCTGGTTATCTCTACCTCACTTCCTTCTGAAGCCACAAAAGACTATCAGAAGAACCGTGACGGCCATCTCCCTCATGGTATCTCCTTTATGACCTTTCCATCGCGCCCATCCAGTGGAGCAGAATCACCTTCCATTTCCGTGCCAGTAGGTGGCATTGCTTACTCTCTTAAACGCCTAAAAGTTTAGCAAACTTTCGGTCTTGCCTTTGCAGGTACCTTGCTGGCAGGTCATGCAGGCGTTCCCAACGCTGCAACAGCATCTGAACCCTGTGTCTGAAGTCAGGCTGGATGTCAGGTTGGTTTCTAACCACCAGGAAAGGAGTCCTGCAAGCACCTTCCTGCAGGAGTTGCAGGGGCAGAGGAACTAGGTAGTTTCATGCCGTAGGTAAACTTATGAACTTGGGTGGCATGGTGTGGTTGCTTGTGTTGTTAAAGAGCTGCAGCCCACGACCTTGTCACTTCTACAGTGGCTCACCAAGAATGAAGGCAGTCTGCTCAATGGAGCTGGGGGCCAGCAATTACAGCGCTGCCCCGTGCTAGGCTGCAATTACGGTTGCAATCCTGTCCTGTGTTACTCCATGGCACAGACTGCCAAAGATGTGACTGTGCCATCTCTCTTCCCAATGGACAGCCATTTCCTGTCCTGGAAATAAGGCACACGGGACACCATTTCTCTATCATAAATAGACTAGGGGGAGGTTTCCAAGGGGATGTTGAAAGTTCCTGGTTTTGACACTGCAAACGCAACTTTGCTGAGAATCAGCACTCCAGGAAAGGGAACTTGGCAGGGCAGGGACGGCGATGGTGCCATCGCAGGAGACGAGTGTCTACAGGCTGTTGGGAGAGAAGGGGCATATGAGGAGAAAGGCAAGCAGCACAAAGGCAATTAGAAGTTGGAGTGGTGAAACTTCCAACTGCTGTCCCGCATCCAGGAAAAAAACACTCAGACATGTACATTATTCCAGGGAAAGCTGTAGGGTCTCTTGACTCTTTGCTGGCAAGGAGTATCCTGGAAGACTTTACCAGCAGCCAGCACCAGTGGATTAGATTTATGAGCAGAAGATGTGTCCTCAGCCCACCCATGCGGAGCCTACTGAAATGGACAGGATACATTAACTGTCATGCCTGAGACTGCCCTGGACACCTGTCTCTGAAACAAGGGACTAGCTGCCGTGTCACTCATCCTGACACAGGGAAGTGAAGGTCAAAGCACAACTTTTTAACCAGCTGTGTCTGTATCATCACCCAGATCAGTGGGATAAGGTGTCCCATTGCAACATCTGGTGTGCCTTGAACGTGCTGATGAGAGATTGTGCAGTTCACTGGCTTGCTCTGAGGGGACTCTCTGGGCAGAGAACAGCCTCTAGAAGAAGGGGAACCAAGCTCAAGTCAGCCCTGGAGAACAGCACAATCATGGGACATGAGGAAAGTTTGACAAGCTGGTGAAAGCCCAATGTTTTGCTGTCTGATAATACTCTCTGCTTCTTGCTGACAAGATCATGTACTGCACATACCATTGATCTGGCTCCAGTAACTAGGATGACTCTGCCTTTCTTTGCATGGCAGGTAGACCATAATTTTCTGAGCTATGCATGACATCTGACACAAATATGGGATGCATTTGATGCCTCATACAAGCTGCCCATGGCAAAGCAAACAGGCTGCTCTTGGCCCTGTAGTGATCTCTTTCTCCTACCATGTGCTGTACCCATCTTCTAATTAGAAAAGACTAGTTGGAGGGTCTACTGTTTCAGGAATTGGAACAGATGTAATGGACCAAAGCCTGTATGGTCCTTCCTGTACAGGTGGAGAAAAGAGAGGCCACCCTAGGCCTTGATGCCACAGGAGTGGAGTTTGTCTGGTGCAGGAGGCTGAGCTACATGGAAAGCACCCCATCGCCAAGACTGTACGACACAGACAGTGACTCTAGGCCACTTCTCTCAATACCCACATCTGAAAGGTTTTATGTTCTACCTCATCCCTCATGCTGCTGACTGGAGCTGGAGATGCTGGCCTCTGAACACCAGCCATGCAGCAAGAGCAAGGCCTGGAGAACACATTTCCTGATCAGATGACCTCTGCTAAATACCTTTTAGTTTGTATCATAATATCCCTTTGTCCCAGACAGAAGACTCCTGAATGAAGAATATAATTAGCATCAGACAATGCTCACTGTGAATTAAAAGACTTTCAATTCCATTGTATATTAATTCTATAGAGCCTACTTAGATTACTCTTTCATGATTTATTTTTAAATTGCTGCAGAGCACTGGAACCTATTCTTCTTGGAAAGTGACGTATGACTAGATGTGAGATGTTCTCACAGAGGGCGTCAGGTTGTCTTCTCACGTAGCGGCTTTACCATTTTTGGTTGCAGTGTCTTATGGAAAATTTGAGGATGATTCAGGTTCTTAAACACCACTTTAGATATCCTGGGGTGTTCCAACCCTCTATCCAGAACAGGTAAGTCTAGTACGGCACCCATAGGTCCACAGGGTTCATGAGTTATTGACTGCAAGGCATGGCTTTAGTGGCTGGCTCCTCTGCAATGCAATACAGATTATTTCTTGCATATTCATGTGTCAGGGTTGTTCTCTAATACTGGAAGAGCTTAGTGGAAATTAGTCCCTTGGGCTAATTGTCAGCTCATCACTTGCTTACTCAATGTCATGCCCACAGTATCTCAGCCAGGATGGACTTGCATAAGAAGAGGAATGGAGAACAAGAAAGGCTTGTATGGTAAAAACAAAACAAAACAAAACAAAACACAATTGGTTTAAATAAATCAATGAATGTACATGTTGTCTGCTTTGACAATAAGAAATAACATAAACCTCTGTTTCACTTGTGCAATCAAGGAGCTGACAGCCAAGTAAAGGGCAGTCCCTGTTTCACCAGAATTTTTTCTTTTTTCTTTCCAAAAAATACCTCTGCTTTCTTTCCCCACCCTCTCCTTTCCCTTCTCCTCTTCCTCCCCTACCAACCCCCTTCACCCCTCCACACCCTCCTCCACTCCCTTCCTCCCCAGCAATTAGGAAATTCCACTCCTCCACCTGTGGCCACGATGGTCTTGGCTGCAGATTTCACAGGTCAGACTGACCCTGGCTGGCCAGTTCCTCTGACTGAGAGCGTCCTCCAGGGAGCACAGACCAGCTGTGGAGGCACAAAACACATGGCGTCTCCTCCTTGGACATGTCTGGGGCCCTGCTCTGCTATTGGCAGCCCTTTCTCAACTCAGCTCTTAGGCTTGCAGGGTATGTCTTCACTGGTGTGATGTATACTTGCTGGGACAAAATTAACCCTGAAGTAGTGAGGAGCTGAGAAGAGTTTAGGTGCCATAGTGCTGAGCTGCTGCAGCCTGCAGAGATCCCAGTCCTAGCTGTGTACCATGCAGCCCCAGTTGTACAGCTTCTAGCAGTGGTCAGCCTCTGCTAACAGAAGCCACGTTTGTGTTGGTATAGGAAGGAGATAACAACAAAGGAAGAAAAGAGCGCTCTTTACTTGCTCGCACTGTGCTAACGTGCGTTTCGTGAGTCCAGAGGAGGATTCTTCCTGAATAAATTAAACATAACTTTTTGAAAGAAAAAGACACTGTGCAGTCTTTCCTCCTGTTCAGGACAAACTAAGCCTAGGATTTAGGGTCAAAACTGATCACCTGTCCAGAAGCTTTGGGAGATTTTGGATCCTGTTGCAGATGTGGTTGTAGCATGTTACTTTCATGAAAATGAAGGCCACAGAGGAAGAAGTGGTAATGCAAAGGCTCTGAAGGATGTCAGTGCTGGAGAGGCTTGTTGGTGCTTTGTTGTGGCTTGAGCATCTTTCCTGGAATGAAGAGAGAGAAGGCGTGTAAGCAAGTTTCAGGCTCTTTATTTGTTTCCAAGTGTCTGTGTTGCCTGAAAAGCCCCACCAGGAGCAGGAGGAGGAAGCCAGGATATACAAGCTCCTTATGACTGTGCTTGGTACCTGAGAGTAAAAAAACAAAACAAACAAACAAAAAAACAAACAAACAAACAAAAAAAAACACAAACAAAACAAAAACAAAACAAAACAAAACAAAAAAAAAACAACAAAACAAACAAAACAAAACAAAAAAAAAACACAAAACAAAACAGAAAAAAAAAAAAACAACCCAGGAGCACAAGAGGGTGTAAAATGACAAATTGTTCTGAGATGTTCTGCACACATCCCTGAAATGCTGCGCGACAATTGGATTAGCAGCCAGCGGATATCTCTTCATTAACGAGGAGACAGAGTAATAAGCTGGACGGAACATGCCACAGAGAGAGTGGCCGTGTGTTTCCTTGCAGGTCTAGTCAATGAATCCCAGAGCTCTTCTATTTATATCCTGTGAGCGAGCACCGGCGTCAGCCTGAGGTGTGCCGGATGCTGCTCGTTGTGTGGGGCTGGAACCTGGAGGCGCCATCTGAGGCTGGGGTCCTGCTTTCTAGGCACGTTCCCAGCACATAGTGAAGGGCTTCTGCAGCCTGCACGAAGCCCGGTGTTCCTTGGGCACAAAAACCAGCCACCCAGCTTCCTATCAAACCATTCCTTGAATGGGTTTAAATTGGGCTTCAGGGCTTTCTCCTTCAATTCAGGAGCAAGTCCTTCCAAGACTGTATTGGTTATGAGTAGCCATCACTCTTTTTCAAGGAGCTGTGTGCTTTCAGGGGCATGTGAGAGTGCACATCTTATATCCCTGAGATTGCTCTCCTAGAAAAAACAATTGGCCAAGATCCTCAGCTGTGCAGTTCTGCAGACCTCAATGTGTCTTCTACAGTTTGGCAGATGAAAGACCCAAGGGATGAAACTGAGGCATAGCAAACTGTTTAGGCTTTTAAAAGGGTGTTTAGAGTAACAGAACAGGAGAAACTTTTATGAGATATTTTGTACATAACAAGCACTAGCTGACCTCAGTAAACCAGAATTTTGTGTGACTGACGTCTTCTGGACGGAGTTTGAAATTGGGGGTTGTCCTCTGCTTTTCTTTCTTCTTCCAGGGGTCACATCGTATAGTCCTTATAGCACCAATTTAGGACTGCATAATTGTATTTCAGATCTGGGGGGGTCACCATTTCTTTAACAGCTCACCACAAATAGGTATTGACTCACAGACCTGCAGACCTGACCTGCCCATTCCTGAGGCCTGCATGGCAAGTGTCTGAGAAAAGAAATAAAACAAAGTTATTCCAGATAGGTTTGCAATCTTGGTATTGAATGTGGTGTCTGAGCTAAAGGTAGGAATGGTGGTTACTTGCTTTAAGATAGGGATTTCTTTCTTCATGTATCTTTAACACTTAAGCTGCGTTTTTTATCTCCAGTGAAATAAGCTGTCTGTGGTTAGTTTGCTGATGATGAGATCCTGGTGGTTGAGGGAGAGGTACAGGTTAAAGGTATTGATTGTCCCCATTGGAATAAGCTCTTCAGCAGCAAGTGACCTTTTCTGAGGCAAAAGCATATTAAGAAATATTTCTGAACTTCTTAGCTTGCATTAATTTCAGCAAATAATGAAGAAAATTTAAAATAGCTCAGGAATAGCAATATGTTTCATAATTTGCGTAATATTGTCTTTTTCCTAACTGTACACTAGGGATGAATGGTAGAAATTTATGTTCTATTGCATAATTAACCAATTCATGCTGTTCTTTCCTGATTTTTCATGAGTTTGGAAATTTCTGCAGAACAATGATGGTCTTCTGCTTGGAGATTTTTTTTTTCCTTTTTGCAAGTCAACTGCTTGTGATAGGGACTAACAGGATTAACACCAATTCCTTAATTTTGACTTTCTCTTTCCTGTCAGTAGCACCCAAGAAGCTTGCTCCTTTATCTTTCCTATCAAATGATATGTATGTTGGAGCTGCAGATTCTTTTTCCTTTTTAAGCATTTCCCCCAGCTTCACCTGATGTACCAGAAATATCCTTGGGCTCTTTGTCGAGGGCATGGAAAATCAGTAATGGATCTCCCAGAGCTGTGTGTATTTTTAACTCATATGTCTTTAGACCCAACCTGGAACGTGAAGGGACTCAAATACTTTTCCTGCTGACAGTTCACTCTTTAATGAGTTGTTGCCTGCTTCTGATGTTGTCTACTAATGCTGTGTTCTTCCAGAATGGTTAGCATATTTAGGTGAACAGTTTTGCAATAAATGGATGTTAAGTGTTCAGACTCTCTAAGAAAATTTGAAATCTCTTGGCCATGGCATGAGATCTGTGTCCTGACACCCATGTTCATGCAGCAGGAGCACTCTGTTAGTTGGATTGGGCCCTGAAATTGCTTTGTTTTCTTGTTCATTGAATGTCATGTGTCATCCAAGAGAAATAACTGGAACTTTCCTCTGACAGAATTAACTGAACAGTTCTTAGAGCCTGTGTTTGTCTTTCTGGGGGCTGAATTGTATTCTCAAGGGATAAGGAGCAAGGGAAAAAGTAACAAGTGATGTCCACAAGTTGATGGTATGGACGTGAGTAGGTGGAGGAATAGCAACAGCATCACCTTTGTCCCAGAGAGTTGTTCCAGTTGACTCTCTTGGGGTTTACAGGGCTAAACATGTGAGTGGGAAGGGCTGCAAAGCTGGCTGTCTGCCATGGCACTCTCTGGGGCCTGAAGGGGATTAAAGTAGTCAGTACTGCTCCTTTACGAGGGGGACTGTAAACCATGCAACCAGACAAGATGCAATACTCAGACTCTCTTTTCCTTCTTGTTTCTCTCAGACCTCACTATGTGATGGGTTTTTAGTCAGCTGAAGTCTTATTTACAAGTGTGATGAGTTTGCAGCTAGTATACAGCTAAATGCTTCCCTGTGAGAACTGTGTGCTGCATCAGGGCATTTCTGTGTAAGAGCTTAATGCACCTTGGAGGCCCTGCTTGAAATCCATGATAAGGTTTCACAGTGAAGGTATCAGATAACCATAGAATCACAGAATCATAGAATATCCCGAGTTGGAAGGGACCCACGAGGATCATCGAGTCCAACTCCTGGTGCCACACAGGTTGACCCAAAATTTTAGACCATGTGACTAAGTGCACAGTCCAAACACTTCTTAAACTCTGACAGGCTTGGTGCAGTGACTATGTCCCTGGGGAGCCTGTTCCAATGTGCAACCACCCTCTCGGTGAAGAACCTCTTCCTGATGTCCAGACTAAATCTCCCCTGCCTCAGCTTGACACAGTTCCTGTGGGTCCTATCACTGGTGATTAAGGAGAACATATTTGCGCCTGCCCCTCCACTCCCCCTCGCAAGGAAGCTGTAGACCGCAATGAGGCCCCCCCTCAGCCTCCTCTTCTTCAGGCTGAACAGGCCCAGTGTCCTCAGCCGCTCCTCATACATCTTCCCCTCTAGGCCTTTCACCATCTTAGTAGCCTTCAACCAAATTAGTTTCCACCATGACACTCTCTTTCATTTATATTTTCAGATGGGTAGCAAGATATGTGCACCTGATGCAAACCAAAATGCACAAACCCAAGCAGTGAATGGGAAGTCTAGAAGGTGCTGAGGACACCACACATATGGCATTCAAGGAGGGTTTCCAGTTCTCAGTGCACAGCAGCCTTGCATCAAGCACTGTCCCTAAAACTGCACTAACCCCTAGATTCACTGCAAAGAGATGGTGTTTGCAGGTTGTAGATAACATTCAGCCGTGGATGTTGAGTTGCATTTAGCAATCTCTTGGCTAGGGCAGTTGCAAAGCAAGCTCAGTTCATGCAATTTCAGCTGTGTACTCCCTCCAGGGGATTGTGTCAGACAGGAAGGGCCTCTAAGTTTTAAAAAGGTCATGGCTGGACTCCCATGGGACTTAGATTGCCCTTCTGTATCCTTGGGGAAGAGGTTAATTTTCCAATGGGTTCATGTGGGTGTAGGGAGAGAAAGGATGGTGTAAGGTCTTGGAACAAAACATCAGGCTTGGGTTTAAGCAAGTTTGAGGCTAGAGGGGAATAGGCCTGGTTCTTCTCTTGGGTTGTTAGGCATTGATTTATTGAGATGGTTTACCCAAGTGCAAGAAGGACCCTTGGGCTCAGGTTCAATTTCAGTGGGGTGAAAGAGAAAGCTGTGTTCTCAAGTGAGAGCAAGACAGACAACCGATCAACACAGGAAAAAGATTTAGAAAAAGGGTGTATTCATGCAATCAAGAGCTGTATGAAGGAAGCAGAAAGAAGGGACTTATCACATGAGACCTTACCAGTAGAAAAGCACTAGCTGAATCTACTTCAACTCTACAGTTTGCCAATGTGCTTGGTAGGTGGGTAGTGGTGTGAGAATAAAGCAAAGGCGAAAAAATAACTGGTCAGAAAAAGAAATTAATAAGTGGAAATTACAAGTTACAGGCTTTTATTCTCAGCAGGATTTTGGACTACAGTAAGAAACAGTTTATTTTCATGAAAACACTCCATATTGCTGTTTTACCACATATCCTAAATGTTTTGAAAGGCCAGAAGCAGTCACACAAGAAGCTAGTGAACTGATTTTGCTTGAATTAACATCAGGTAAATGGTAGGCCTCCTTCATGCTATCCAGAGGCTGCAAGGATTACCTGACATGGAAAATAGCAAACTTTTGTATGAACCCGGAGCATTTTTGCTGAGTTGCTGGGGCTTTTGCTGTGTTACTGGAACTTCAGTGTCTCTTTTCAGAGCTCTTTTCATAAGGGCTGATGTTTCAGCTTTCATCCCTTGGATGAATTCTGGGTTGGATGTTACAGCAGTGCTACAAGCACTGTGCACCAATGGCCTCACCAGGCCAGACCACTGTCCTTCTGGCTCCAGATTTTGCCTCAGCAACAGGTGCTTAAGGGAAGGCTGACAGATACACCAGTCGTGTGACTAAAGCCAGTTAGCCAGCTGACACTGAGAAATACCTGATTCCAGCCATTGCCTACTGCACTCATCAGCTGCTAGGCACTGCACACTGTTCCCCAATGCTCTGGCTTCCTCAAGGTCTGTCCATGCAAAATTCAAATGCAGTTTTGGGTTACAAGACTCCTATTCCTCCAACCTGCTAACTTGTTTCCTTGCACCCCTGCCTGGGGTGAGCCAGCCTGCAGAGGGGTTGGAAACTCTTTTGCAATGCACACCGCAATCATCAGTTGACAGGTGGCAAGGTAATACATCATCGCTGTAAAGCTCCTTCTCCATGCTGGCGTCCAACCATGGCAAAAAGCTTGGGGAAGGGGATTGCTCACTGAGCGACAGGGAGCGCAGCAGCAGGAGTAACTAAGCACAGATACACACGCTGACATATCTCAGCTGCTCCCTGGAAGGAAAGTAATACTGTCTCCTGCTCAAGTCAATCAGTGCTCCCAGCCCTGTGCCTCAATGGGACCGAGATCTGCTAGCAGGGTTGTGCTGGCAAGAGCGAGCCACTTCCTTCCCAAACCCTGTTGGGATACACCGTGGCTCTGCTCCTTGAAGAGGTACCAGGTTTTCTTCCCACACGCATAAACCCTGCATCACTGGAGGAGGGTCATCTGGCCAGCAGAAAGACCAGCTAGGAGAAGGTCCTGTTTCACTATAAGGAAACCTTACACTTGACTGCCAGCTATTGCAAAGTTTATAGTAGCTGCTTTGAGATTATTTACAGCATCTAGTCTGCTATTCCAGAAGAAAATACCTTTCCAGCCAGAGCAAATCCAACGATTATACAGAGGTCAAATTACAAAAAAATCATCTGTATTTTTCATATATTTTCAGATTTGGTTTCCAGATTTTTAGATTTATGCTGTAATTACTAAGTTTTGAAAATTACTTTTTTTGTTTGTTTGTTTGTTTGTTTTGGGGGGGTGGGTGGGTGCGGATGGAATTGTTTCATTTAGAACAAAAAATATCATTTTAAAATGTTAAGGCTTTTTCCTCCAGAAAAAAAAAAAAAAAAAAAAAAAAAAATTGAAACTGGAAATGGAAATGAAATTGGAAGCTCAGAAGCAGATATTTAATATGTCTGGGTAAATTTAAGACTAAATGTATCGTATTCTTGCAGACCCATTCTTGCCAGGAGGGCTGGTCCTGCATTTGTTCAGAGTACGAATCATACACCTAGATGCATAGATCTGTATCCAGACCTGCCAGAGGGGTCCAAAAGCAAGTCCAACAGCAGCAGCTCTGACATGTCCTGCCTGCAGCAGGTCCCAGGTATCTGGGAGCATGTCTGATTAATGAGGGTTGTGATTCTGAGCTTCCCTGCATAAGCACAATTGAGCTTTTGCAGAGATCCCCAAAACACAGACCAAGAAATATGGAAGTGAGTTGTCACTGAGTGATACTTTTCTGCCAGGGTCAGTCAAGCTGGCATGTGTGTAGTGTACTCCTCTGGCTAGCATGGTTCCATCAGAAGCAAAAGAGATGTTATATTTCTGGCCCTGCCAGCTGGACAGTTTATAGCTGCTTAGCACCTCTGAGACTGGCACTCGAATGGGTACAAAACAGCCGAGTCTGTCCTTGTGGATTTACATGGGGTATCTGGATGGAAAGTAGCTGCATGCAAGAGGAGACAGAGAAACCAAAAAAGCTTGCAGATGAAATACCTGTCTGAGGCAAATGCAACTGCTCACTGAAACCAGGATCAATATCCAAATTTGTTTTCAAGAGATGGGTAGTTGTTTTCCTTTTCTCTCTTTTTTTTTTTTTTTTTAAACAAATTTGAAAGGTGCCAACCCCAAAAGTTTTAAAAGGCAGCGTTTTGCTTTAAAAATGTCAAAACAGAAAGTTTGGGTGGCATTATTTTTTAATCTTCAGCAATTTATTTAATTCAGCACAAAGCTGCAAAATATCGTGACTGAGTCATAACATAAGTTTTCAAAGCCAAGAATTACTTAGGTTGGAAATACTTTGCTGAGCTCTACTTGTGCCTCGAAAGAGAAGCCTGCAGCTGTTTCCTAGTGAATTATCCATGGAGCACTGACTCCTTCCTTTAGCATGCCTAATCAGCCCCAAATTTGCCTTATCCCATTAGCTTTGTTTGCTCTGTTGTCTGTCTCTGCTTTATCTTGGGAGAGAATAAAGGTGACAGCCTAGCACCAAACAGGGCAGAGACTGTCCTCTTCAATTGCCTGCAAAGCAGCTCACAGGGTGGTTCTCCCCTGTGATCAGGGTCCTGAAAACACAAGGGAAGAATTTGTTTAGCTCTCCCCTCTGCAAGGGAAATTTTTAAGTAGGAGCTGTTTTTTCCATGTCCACAGGTGGAACTTCCTTTGAGCCTGATTCTCTCCTTTACTTTACAGCTGCTTTCTTCTCTTCGGGATATTAAGGAAAAAATACACAGGCCAAAACAACAACAATAAAAAACCTTGCTTGGCTGGGATGACAAACCTCAATATTCAGATATGAGCTGTTGAAGGAGATGGGAGAGTGAGTGCCTTTTCATCAGTTTGTTGACAAACATAAACAATTATAAAAGAATTATTCAGTAAATCTGATCATAGATTAACAAGCAAGAGAAAACCAGGGACAATTTGTTAACTAATCCCAAAAGGACTGGAAGCTCTCAGGAATGATAACAAGCCTTGTGGAAGCAGGTAGTTTATGTAAGATCCCCTTCCAGCCCTGCAATTACCTACGACTCACAGCTTGCATTACAGAAGAGTAAATGTTTAGCCTTCATGGCCACAGAGAAGAGTTTGAAGACAAGAATGTTAAACCTCAAAAACCAGAAGGCAAATAAAAAATACCTCACCATTTGTCTTTTGAAACAAAACAAATAAAGCCTAGCATTTTTTAAGCTAGGCTGAGTAGTGTTCATTTTTCTGCTGCGTGTACTTTCTCAGCTTTTGCTGTCTCTTCAGCCGTGTACCTCAACCACATCTTTTGTAGAAAACCCCAGGGTTAAAAATATCTATGCAATTGAATGACTGGGCTTTGCAGCAACAGCATCTCCTCATACTTTCTACAGTGGCACTTAAGACAGGGTTAGGTGGCTTTTCTAAGACCTAAATCCAAGATCACACCAAGGTCAAGGCTGCTGCCACAGACAGTCCTGCATTTTATCCTCCAGAGTGCCTAAGCACCATGCAGCCAAGCATGTCCAGAAGCAGCCCATGACAGGTAAATGCAGATGTCCTTGGGAAAAGCCATCTCTGCCAGTAGTCCGTGCATGCAGAAGAGATGGGAACTGCCTTTTGCATGACAGCCTGTGCTATGGCTGCTTGGTTGAAAAGTGTTTGGTCCTGGGCTGGAGACAGGCAGGGAAGCCAGGAGGAGCTGGGTGGCAAGGCTGAGATCTCTTGAGACTGAGGCCCTTCCGTGTTGCATGGGAAAAAAACAGCTGTCCAAAACAGCTTTTGTCATCAAAATGGCCTATGGAAAGTCTCAGTGCTTGAGAAAAATATAGAACAGCTGTGGAGCATTAATAATTTGTTTTCCCTGGAGCCCTGGTGCAGCATGGATGTGCTGATGGTGAGCTCTGCCCAGAGGAAGCTCAGCCTGTCCCGTGGCCAGGGGAGAGTCGGATGGCTGGCTGGCATGGGGACCCACTGCTGCCAGCCAGGGAAACACCTTCCTGGGACCTTTCCTCTTCCCAGAGGGAATTTTCACTGTATCTGTATCCCTGTCTTGGCTGTGTGAGTCCAGAATGGTTTACGTGCTAGGAACTCGTCTGGCTGATTTTATTTTCCCAAGATTTTTGGTCATAAGCCTTCTAGTTACGTTACTACACGGGAAAGCCTGGAGCCCTTAGTTCTTACTGTAACACAAAATAATCCTTAAGGATGTAAATAAGTTTAAACATCACAACCCCAGAAAATTTGAGGAAGAAGTTCACCTAACAACAAAGGAGCCGATATTCCTTAAAAAAGCCACCTTCCCCCAGAGTTCTCATAGCATCAGGACTATTGGAAATCAAATTCACATGTCCCTAATTATTTAACAGGAATTCTTAAGATTCCTGCAGGATAAGTAATTTGAAACAACCCACAAAGCTATTTTGCCTGTTTCCTGGGGCAAATTTATGTCATAGTTTGGTTAGTTACAATGTTATCAGCTGCCTGGAGAAACAGGCTATGCTAATACCAGTATTACCTAATTCATGCCTGGAGTCTGATCCTCAGAGATTTCTAAGCCTTTTAGTGGTTCTTTGAATGGCCTCTTTATAGCTTTAAACACAGGAACATTTACTGAGGTAGCTGCCATACTAAGTAAACAGGAAGGTTTGTAAGAATAGCCATTTTTTGCTTGGCATCCTGCCAGCCACACAACTGCAAACTTGTGTATAAACACACACACATGGCTGCTTTCTTCACCACTGGATCCTGAAAACAGAAATCCCCCCATGGACCTCACGGACACGCTGGGAGATGTGAATGTCGAGGAGGTGAAGATATCGGTGGAGCCTGATGCCTGTGGCACCCAAAGGAGATGGATTGAGCTCTTGTCCTGCTTCTCACCACCTACTCCGTGCCCCCCTGGCCTTATCCCCATAGGACAGCCACTGGGCAGGAGCCTGTCCTGCTGAGGAACATCTGAGCTTTGGGTCTCTTTCAGCCCCTGTCTTTGTATGCAGCCCTGGGGCAGGATGATTGAAGGTTTTGTGCCTTGTCTTCTTACTCAGTCCATAGAGCACTTACAAGTGGCCTCAGGAGCTGCAGAGGACAAGGGTTGCCCAGATGGTGGGTCACTGACAGTGGTTTCCACTGCAGCAGCAACTGGGTCTCACTGGTGTCTCCTACAAGGCTCAGCACTCGGACACAAAAGGATTGAGTCAGGAGGGAGATGGTGTTGGAGACCTTCAAACAGCCAAATTTCCATCTGCTTTGTGTAGCTGGCTGGTGAGGAGCTCTCTACCTGGCCGGTGAAGAGCACCTTGATGAGGCCTAGCTGTGTTTTCTGCTCTGGGGGCTGCCCTCAGGACCCAGGCCCTAGCAGGGGCTGGAACTTGCCTCCTCTCTGGTGTGCCACCTGTCACCACCTTCAGTGACACACACAGGACTTCCACATAAAGAGTGACAGACTGAGCACTTTGGGGCTTTAAAAACAAAGGTCCCCTGGATTCGTGGCTGCCTTCAACACACTGTAATGCTGGCATCATCTGGTGCCATAAAGGCAAAGATGATATACTTCCCTCACAGGTTCTCCCTGAATGAAGTGTCTCTAGGGAAAATATCCCTTTCCAGCTTGGAGAACCCATCTGTAGGGTCTGAAACCCTCCTTGATAATGGAACCAGGTTTGCCATTTCTCATGTTTCTCCCACAGTCTGCATGGTGACCGGGGTCACCTGAAGAGTGGTGGGATCTTGATATTGCAGCCCCTCCCCTTCCCTGGCTTGTTTGTATCTCCTCTTTGTTCCCATGTCTGGCTTTTGACAGGAATACCTCTGGTACGGGGATCGGTATGCGCTCCTACAGTGTCAGCATGCTTGCGACAGTGAAGTAATGTGAATAAAGAAGTGGGTGGAAATAAATACAATTTATTGGCTACCTACATGTGACAAACAGAATAGACCTGACAAGGGAATTTTGCATATACAAACTTGGCTTGCTTCCTGCTAATAGTTTGAAGACAGCTCACTGAGTTTAAGCTTTGCTTGAAATCATTTAAATTTCCATAAGGCCTAAAAATTTGTCTCAGTATCTTTTTTAGCTCCAAGCTTCCCTGAGCTAAATCCTGATTTCACCTAATTGGAGGGGAGCTGGAGATCTACGTGCTCAGCCACTTGTCTCCTCTGCTCTGCACTACAATCTTGAGGACATTTTCAAAAGTTTTCATGTTTAAATCCCCCTCTTCCTTTGGCATATTCTTGTTGACTGTCTGATACTGAGCAGAGGAACTGGGAGCCAACATCAGAGCCATAAGCACACACCAAGTTAGAGCTAGTTATATGCAAACCCTGCAGGCACAGAAAAATGGAGAGAACATATGCATGAACCTAAGTGTCCACACATGCATGCAAACAGGAATAAAACCCTCTAACTTTGGGCTTGGAACCAAGGCAAATAAAACCTGGGAGAACAAAAACACTGAAAGATTCCTCTGTATTCCCCAGAGGCACTACACAAGTGTGCTGTGACTGCAGGTAGGCTGACCTGTCCTGTGGGAGCACACCCCTCTCTCCACGAGTGCTTGGGCTGGATGTCCACATCAGGGGTGCTGGGCCAGGAGGGAGTTTTTACTTACCAGTTGCGAAACCCCAGAGCAGCAATGCTAGCTCAGCCTAAACTTTAAGTGAAAATTTAAAACAAATCCCCTTTGGGATGAGATGGAAATGTCAGCCCAAGGAGGAATATGTTCTGAGTAAGTTGCAAGCGACCGAAGGAGATACAAGCTGGAATCCAGCCTTGGCTGCACCACACACCATCTGTCAGCATTGCAGAGCAAACTAAAGGAAGAGCAGAAAGTGTGCAATTATCCTCTTCCTTGCTGGGGAGCCCAGAGGCCAGAGAAGTGGCTTATCTTCCCTGCTACACTTCTTGAGACTGACACATGCATTTCCCCCCACTGGCCACGCCATGCATTCCCTCTCATCCTACTCACTCTCCCTGTGGTGAGCCAGGGATGCAGACTGCTGTGCTGGGACATGAGCAAGAGGGCTCTGTTCCCATGGTTAAAGAGACTGGTTTAGGAAATAGTGTGAGAGGAACAACAGGCACCTTGCTGGCAAGACCTGGGGGCTTACTCATGTCCCTACGGGCACCCAAGCACCACTGGGACTGAGCACTACCCCCAGACAAGAGCTCTTCCCTCTCCTTCTCCCCCCTGCCCTTGCACATTTTCGTAACCTTGCAAAAGTTTCAGACAACGTCATCTTTAACCTACTGCAGGCAGGGCTCGGGAGCCACGTGAGGGGCAGCGAGGGGGCCTGCACGTGTTCAGCACACCAGCCCCATGGCCAATGAGTGGGGAGCTGGCCTACACTCCCCTGTCCGCCACCCCAAAAGGGCTGCAGGAATGTCTCCCCCCTGGCATTGCGTTTTGAAAGATGTGTCTGGCGAGACAGCAAGCTGACTTTGGCAGGCAGCGCCGGCAGCGTGGTAATTAATTAAAGCACAGTTGAGAAAATCGCAGCGCAAGCTTACCCCGCAGCCAGGCCCGCAGCTCTGTGGCAGAGCGTGGCGTCTTGCTGGAGCCCACACCTCTTCGTGCGAGGGGGTGGGCAGCCTGCATTTGGCTCCGAAAATGAGAGCGGGATGGAGAGGAACGGATCCTTGCGCTAATCAGTGAGCGAGGACCTTGTCTGCAAGATAAGGCAACCTGGGAATGGAGCAGCAAGCTGTACCACAGTAGCAGAGAGGATAAACAAGTGAAGGCTACTAAAGAGTGTCTTACACAGGCAGGAATCCCTTCTCCTGTCGCATGTGCAGCTCTGGAGACTGAAGGAGCCTCCCCACAGAGAGCCGCAGACAGAGAGCCGCAGGAGGAACAGGTGCCCCATCCTTTGCAGCCAGAGCAGCCAGAGCTGCAAACACTGCACAGCTCCCCGTAGCTCTGTGCCTACAGCTGAGCTCTTCCAGCTACCAGAACTGCATTGCCAGCAGACACTCCTGTGGTTCCTGCCATCACCTTTCCCACTGCTGCACACTTAGGGGGTTTGGGAGAGCCACAACGTGCAGGCTTCCACTTCGTTCCCACCTGCAGCACATGCTTGCCTGTCACCAGGCTGTCCGTGCTGCCAGGCAGTTTTCAAAAATACCTCTTTTTCAACCTTTGAATAAACTTAACATAGGAGAAAAGTATTCTTTTTGTTTGCTTGTTTGTATTTACTAGAGGAGAAATCACATGGAAGCTCACTCTGACTTTTTAAATTTAATTTCCCCTTTTCTCTTTAATCAAAAACTTAAATATTCATAGGGTGAAAACAAAGACCTCTTGCTTATTTGCATCTTCTAGCCAGGAGAAAAGCAGATTTTTTTTTATTATTATTTTTTTTTTCTTATATCTAGGAATACATTTTTTGGTGGGAGACCTCTTGTCCTAACATCCTGTATGAGGAGAATTAAGGCAGCACAGGAATTTTCAAAGTTACAGCATTAGCTCTCTCTCTCTTTCTCTCTTACACATACACAAACACATTTCTGTGCTGCGTTTCAAGCTCCCTATGGAGTATTGCAGTGGAAATAAAACTTTGGGGTTGACTTCCTCTTGCCTGCCATTGTGTGAGGCCAATGAATCTGCTCAGGGTTTAACACAGCTGCATCACATAGACCAGCGCTGCCCACGTTGTGCTGGGGATACTCATGGGCTTGCTTTGACTTTAACCTTGCACATGGTCTGTGGGTGCAAGTAGCAGCCCAGTTACGCAACCCCTGTCTCCATTCCTCCAGACTCCCCACCCTTCCCTGTTGGAAATAATGTGTTTTAGCTCTCACTCTGTTACCTTCCACCCATTTTGGAACCCCTGACTACATTAAATCAGGCTCAGTTTCGCAGATGGAGTTTTGCTTTCCCCTATAGGATTATGTATTTTACAGAGGAAGCAAAACTTTAATCCAGTTAATGACCGCGCTGAAGCATGTTGAGTTGATGCCGTGAAGCTTCTTCGCAGCCTGATCATGATTACCTGCAAGGGGAATAGCAATTTTAAGTACTGGAAGATGTGCTGTGACAGAGTAGTGCAACTGCACATTGCTTAGTGGTCAGGGACACATTCTGCCTTCATGAAGGGCCACGTATTTCAGACTATTTTGCAGCTGGGTATACACAGATTGAGGCAACTACTTGTTCAAGATCTGAGAAAACAGAATTACTTGGCCCGTCCTTCCCCGCCTTGCCCCACAACTTCTCTTTGATCACATGGAAGTTTTCTTTTAGTGCTTTGTTTGCAATTTTTTCCTTTTTTTTTTTTTTTTTTTTTTTTTTTTTTTGGTGGAGACTTTGCACAACTCTCTCAGATTATGCCTTCAAGTGCTACACGGGCATGAGAAGGAACCCAAAATTATGCAAACGAGCATTTTCAGTGTAACAAAGTAGATCTTATTCCAAATAGACTTCAAATCCACTGCCAGCCCTTGCTGCTCATAGGTTCCACGCTCTGTGCTGGGAATGAGCTGAAATTCTGATTACAGCCTGTGGATTAGCAGAGGTTAGTGGGGCCAGCAGTCTGCCCAGGGCTAGCCTGCCAGGCATTGTGACTGCTCTTTTGTACCTGATCCCACCAGATGCTAAAATTGCGTTAGTTTTCTTCCCACAGTTGTATTCTAACATAAGTTTTTTGCTGCAGTAGCCATGGACGTAGCTGTGCAAAACAGGAGAGAGACACCCTTCATGCCCTCTTGTGCTCTGACTGGGTCAGTAGCACCACCTGTGAGAAAGGTAGCCTGACTGTCCCTGTTATTAATTTAAATTGTTTGTTCTTTTAGTTTGTCAAATGTTGGCTACAGGGACTGGAATTTTCTAGGAAGGATGTCTGCACCTAGAGGGAGTCAGGTTGATTTGTAGAGAGGGAGTCAGGTTGATTTGTAGAGGGGGAAATTACACTATTGAGGTTCAACTAAATTAGATCAAGAGAAAACATATTGTTTAGTCCACACTTGAAAAAAAAAAAAAAAAGACATGAGAAAATTCTTGCTATTGTTTTGATGAGAGGGTCTCAAACACTGGTCAGAGGATATGCTTGATACTTATCAAGAGCAAGCTGCAGTGAGTGCAAGCCATGTTTTTCCCTGCTCACACCACTTCCATCCTCCATCCTTTCATCTTCCTTTCTGTCTCCTTACCCTCAGCCTTCCCACCTCCCGTGCCTTGCCTCTGACTCCCACCAACTCACGCACTTCTTCACGTCGCTGACCCCCCTGCCCCGATTGTCTCAACTGGAAAGAAAGACCCAGCACAACCAGTTGCACCCTCGTTAGATTCTTCTGAGATGCCTTTTGGATATAAATAGAGGCTGGGAGTTAAGGAACTTCAAGTTGTGTCCTGGGGAAGATGTGCTCTCATATTTAGATCTTATTGGTCTTTTTATGAAACCTACGTCTGCAAAGGTGACCCAGTTCTGCTACACTTGAGCGACCTCTTATTGAATAGCCTTGCTAATATGAACCAGGTATTTTTTAGTCCATTTTAGTATATTATATTGCTAAGGTGCCTGGTCTGAGAAGAATCTGATGCTCTCAAAATGAATCACATTTGCTTCGCATCACAAAAAACAGGGAGTCCTCATTCCCTGTAAGCGACAGAAGACCTTTATGAGGCTGGGCCTTTGACAATATGCTGCAAAATAAAAACAGGTCTTGTTATTGATTTAGTATTTCTGTTACATGTCCTTACATAACTGATCTTTCACCCCGTGGCTGGCAACGACAACCTAGCTGCTTGCGAACCCCATTGCTGAGAGCAGGGCAGAGAGAGATGAAAAGCTCAAAAAGGCAACTTTGCATTTCTCCAGAGTACGGGTGCAATCTCCAGCAAATTAATTTACGCTCCAAGCTTGCATCCCCTGGAGCGCTGGCAAAACAAGGTTTTGGCAGAGGTTTTTCAAGGGAAAGGCAAAAGGTGCCTTGCAGCCACCGATCCGAAGACGCACTTAGCGGTTGAGTTGGTTCTCGGTGCAGAAGCATGGATAGGAAGGAAAATCTCATTCCCTTTGGAAAGGGGAGCCGGGGCGGGGGAGGCAGGGAAAACCGAGGGCATCCCGGTGGTGCCGGCACAACGGAGCAGGACCTCGGGGAGGGGACGGAGCTGGGGCAGGGGGGGCCGTGCAGAGCCGCGCTGTACCGAGCTGTACCGAGCTGTACCGTGCCGTGCCGAGCCGTGCCAGGGCAGCGGGGGTCGCGGGGCCCCGCGGGAGCGGCTCTGCCCCCCCGCCGCCCGTCCCCGGCCGGCAGCATCGGCCCCGCCCCGCGGCGTGCGCCAATGGGCGTGGGGCCTCATTTGCATATTTGCATATTGGCGGGGACATAAGGGGCCGGGAGGGAGCGGCGCCGGCAGAGGGGGGCGGTTGTGCCTGCGGGTGCTGCGGGCGTCTCCCCAAGTGACCCATCAACACTTCGTCCTTTTAGTTTTTTTTCTTTCTTCTTTTTTTTTTTTTTTATTTTCATTTTTTTTTTAAACCCCCAAACTTAACTCTTCTTCCTATTCGTCCGGTTGTTTTTGTTTTGCTCCCCCGCCGCAAGAAACTTTTCCGCCGCGGCAGCGCGCACGCAGAGAGGAGAGATGGGGAGGAAGGCGCTGCTGGCCGCGCTCTGCCTCTGCCTGCCATGGGCCACGGCTGTCGGCGATGACCACGGTAAGTCCCGACCGGTCCCGACATGGGGAGGGGGCACGGGGCGGGTGAGCCTTGGACCGAGCCCGGACCGTGGACGGGGCGGGGTGGGGAAGCCGCGGGGCATGCCCGCTGCCATGGGGAGGGGGCTGCGGGGGGCATTGCTGCTGCACGGGGGGAAATGGGGCTGGAGAGGGCTGCTGGAGGACTTGCGTCCTCCTGGGACAGATCTGGATACGGTTCCCTTGCCCGGAGCTCAGCAGGGTCTCAGCTCAGGGATGGCATGGCCTGCGGAGGTTTGGGATGTGCTTGGGTTTTTTCCCCCAGGAGCGAGGTGTCTCCTAAGAATCCCTTTCTGGAGGCAGGTTGGCACTGCCGTAGCATCATGGTAGGGTCCTTAGCTCCGTGCAGGAACAGGACCCTCTGTTCTGAGGGCATTCACCTGTCCCGTGGGAGTCCTGCATCCCAGCTGGATGCAGGTCTTGGTCCATTTCACCTAAGGCAAGGCAACATTTCATCACTGTCAAAATAACGCATTTGGGCTGAAGTTAATGTAACAGAATCTATTAGGAAAAATGTTAACAGAGGAGTGTACCCCCACAATGTCTATATATACACACAGAATTGTACTTACACCACACCTATTGTACTTACATTTGTGCGTGGGCACTCTCCAGGGTAGGGAAAGTAGGACACGTGCACGTGTTGACTGCTCAATGTTCCCTAGTGCTCCTGTTTCAGCCACAACATGATCGCAGCTTTGACAAGCAAAGAGACTGGTTTTAATAGACCACTACTCTAAACTTTTTAGTGGTGCCCTGTCATGGCATTACTTTTCAGACATTGCGTGAGAGTTTAGCGTATCCTTTAAAAGTCTATATCCTTACAAGAAAATGTTGATGAATCTCCTGCAGCTGCTAGGTGAAGCTAAAATGTATAATGACACTTTATTTTTTTATTTTTTATTATTTTTATTTTTTTTCCCTACTGCAGATGCCTTTGTTGTTTCCTTTGTGTGTAAGGAAGCTGGAGGGAAGCATTCAAAACTAAGAGCATGGGGTGCTAGAGCACAGCCAGAGGAATGTATTCTCATTTCGAATCCAATTTTGTGCCATCACAGACAATCAAAAGCAGTTTCCATCACAGTACCCAAATTTCATACAGTAAAATAACTATCTGCCCAGAGAGAGCTTTCATCCTTCTAGGAATTGATTTGCCTTAGACTTACTGATTGCATTATTTCTCCATAGGAACAGGTTATATGTAAACAGGTTGTGCGATCATCCTAAAATTATCCAAGTCTTGAGCCTTGCACTATTTCTTCCACACCACAGATGTTTTGGAGCCATGGAAAATACATGATCCATCCCTCCGGGAATCCTGAGTATTTAATAAACAACATAGAAAAAGATATTGTAGGTGAAGATAACATTGGTGTTCCAGGAAAAGATAATACACTACTAGGAATGCATGCTGATCTCTATTTTTACCAGTGTAAATCCAGAGTCAGGGGTTACACCAGATTTACACCACTGTGTGATGTGACCTGCTGATGTTTGCTGTGGCTGTGTTTGGGACAGACCTGCCAGAGCAACTGTGGTATGGCCTTTCCAGGAACAATGCCTTTCTGGGGAGGCTGCTGGGCATCCCAGATGTGCTGTAGAATAGCATGGGCACTGGCATTCCTAAGAAAGTCTGCTGGGACCTCTTCTGTGCAGGAAGCACTTGCATGGTGTGGCTTTCTCATGCACCCTTTCCTCCGCATTACTGTAAAGTTTGGCGGTGATTGCATTTTATTGTCTCGGGCTGATTGCAGATATCGCAGAGGGACTAATGGATGGCAAGATCTCTGCTGCTGGATTGAGTTACAGGCCTGCCAGCTGCAGCTGACTAAGCACCTCTTTGACAGGGAGTGCCTCAGAGAGGGGCGAGCACCCATGTGCACAGCGTGGGAACCTTGGTGTGCCCTCACCCCGCCAGCTGCAGGGCTTGAGCAGGACAGGGCCATGCTCAGCATCTGCTCTCTGGCCAAGCTGGGCTTCAGAGGTGTTGCTCTTCTCATTGAGAAGTGAGGGAGGACTTAACCTCAGGGCTCTGCCATGAGGAAACTCACAGAATGGGAGATGGAATTTCTTTCACAGCAAAGTTAAACAGTAACCTGATTTACGGGGTAGGTTTTGTCAGATTGCAACACGCAGTAGTCTGCTTTCAGTTTATAGTGTAGCTACAATTAAACAATCATACTTGGTGAAGTAGCACAGCTGACCGTCAGTGTGCTTCAGAGCGCTTTTAGGGACTCAGTGTTACTGATGGGTGCCATAGCCTGATGCTGGTAATCAGGTGGAGGATGAGTTGTTCCAGTTAACTCCAGCAAGTTGTGTAAATGTTTGATGTTGTGTGCAGATGTTTGCCTCTGTGTGTGTGCGTGGACTTAAGTTTACTCAGGCTAGCAGTACAACTTCTAGTGATCTTTGCACCCAGCTAGTAGTATTCCCACTTCTGTGTACATAACACCAGGAAACTGTTGTTTACCAAAGATTCCTGTTTAAACTGTAGTTCAGAAGCACTGATTCTTGCACGTGTATTGTTACCATATTTTGCATCCTGCATCTGATGCTGGCAGTTTATTTTATGATTCACATTCCAGATGCTGATATATCTTCAAACTCACGTTTTCCACCCAGCTGACCACTGGTACTTTCCTTCATCCAAAACAGTTGACAGGTTGCTGTAGGCTTCTCTAGGCTTCTCACGAAGGAAATTTGAGGATGAATTCTCTTGATTAGTGTGTAACTGTGCATTTATATTGAATCAGAATGCTTAAAGTCAGTGTGATGCTTTCAAAATTGTTAGCAGTAATGGACTGAATGGAATTTCACAAATTGCAAATCCAAGTCAGTGTAACGAGGTTTAAAGAGGAAAATGAAATTACTGACTCTTTCTAGTTACTAGGCATTTTTCTGCACTTTATCCAAGTTCTAGGATATCCTCTATACCTTGGTGCACATGGCAGCTTTTTCAGGAGATGAAAACTGAGACTATATTAGTGAAAGTTTCAGAAAGGCAGCAGAAATTTTGTGGAACATGATAAAATGGAGTTTGGCAGTGCAGCCTGTAGGCTGTGAGAAGAGACAGCTCCAGTCTGAAATTGATGGCTTAATTCTACTCCCTTTTCCAGTTCTCTAAATAGGTAAATATCCCTTTCCGGGCACTGCCGTGTGCTTACAGTTTAAGAAGGTGACCTATGCAGCTTTATTTTGTAATGGGGACTTATATTTGCCATGGGGTACCTGGAAGTTCTTGCAACACAGAGAACATGCCTTTATACCTCTGCTTCCCTAAACCTGGGAAAGTGTGATTTTTAGCAAAAACATGGATTTTTATTTTTTTTTTTTTCTACAAGTTTAAACCTTCAGACCTGTTTATCTTCAAGGTCTTATTTAGAAATAGAATTGCAGTCTTATCCCAAAAACTACTTCAATGTTGCAGGGTGCACATAAACTTCTTTATCTGATTTATATCCATCTACATTATATAAAGCTTGTGGCAACTTCAGTTAAATTCCTATTCACCTTCCAGAAACATGCTGAAGGCTCTCCATTTCTGGGTTTGCCCTGGTTTGACTAACCCAAGTTGAAACACACCATTAACTTGCAGGTATTGTGTGCGCATTGACCTTCTTTGCATTTCTCTGGCATCGTGTCAGACTGTAGGAATGAAACCCACTGTCACAATGTCTGACCAGCTCAGATCGAACATGATTCAAGGAGACTTCTCACTTTACACATATGAGGAAAAGGTCTGTGACAAGTATATGTATAACAAGGTTTAGTTCTCAGTCACTTTTTTTTTTTTTTTTCAATTTTAATGAGACAAAGATACTTTGATGTACAAAAGTCAAAGTGGCAAAAGCTTGCTTTCTGAAGCAACCTGCTCAGTAGCTGCAGTTCTAAATCATGTTATGTATTGAGGTCAGTATGTGAAATTAGTTTTTATATATGCTGTTATATACCCCAGTATTTTTTTCTGAAATTTAGTGTGCAGAAGGTGAGAGACGAGGTGGTGCTGCAACATGTGTGGAGCACAAGACGAGGTACAAATTGATCTTGTGCTGTGACCCAGACAGAATTTGCAAAGCCAAACTCAGGCAGCTCTTGAGGATAGCTTCTGATTAGCATGTCATTAAGCAGTCAGCAACAAATGCCACCACACACACACTTCCCTCATGCAGAGGGTATCTTGCTCCTGGGAAATGAACGCGTGTGGACATTAGACACCAAGAAGTTTTTTTTTTTGAGCATGAAGGATGCTAATGATAATTTCTGACTCTAATACCTCACACAACATAGCTTAATGAGCAGAGTGGCCTTCTGCTATTTCCCTAACCCATGGGTTTTGCAGCTGGTGCTTTGCTGGGGGTGATGTGGCTCTTATACCCTAAATGCCACCCAGAGATTTTGTGGCTGAAACACTAATATTTGTCAAGCTTTTTTTACCTCTCCACTGGCAGATGCCCCTGTACTGTAAACTCTCCTCAGGAGTGAGGTACATGTGGGACTGCAAATTTGGTTTCTGAAAAGCTTATTTCCAAAAGAGTCACAGTAAGTGCAAATTCTAGCATGTGTTTGTAATTGAGAACACAACAGAAGGCAGGATTTCAATTTAATTTAGATTTTGGTTGATTATCAGATAGGTTTGATTCAGAAGGGAAATGATTTCTAAATATGAAAGGAAGCACTATTAACTAGTGAGCAGGTGGACTATTCTTGTTCGCCTTCCTGTGTGGAACAAGAATACACATAATTGAAAGTCCTTGCATTGTGTGCCTTAGACTTGAAAGCTGTTCTTGGTTCTTTCCAAGTTTTACTGATTCACTGCTGAGTGAGAAGTTATAGTTGATATTTAACCAGTCAGATTTTAGGTATCTTCTTTTTCTGGCTAAAAATAAAAAGAATAAGATTAAAGGTTTGTTTCAGAGAGGGGTTTTGCACTCTCTTGGTTGTGAGAATGTGAGAAGTTTTGAATGTGCAAAAAATACTAGAGGGGGTAACTTCTGAGAAAACTTGCATTTGGTTAGTTTGGTAGCTTTTGTTCATTTTCAGCAGATAAAGTTTTATATTCAGTGTTATGTGAATCCTTCTGCTTGTTTGGGGAAGGATGCACAGGAAAAACACCTGTTCTTGATGGGGAAGGGGACAGGAAGGGGGCTTGCAGTGTAATTAGCCTGGATTAGCTGGCCAGGCAAGTGCAGCCAAGGTCAAGTACAGCCAAGGATGAGGCTTGAATGGGGAGACCAGAAAAACAAATTTTAGAAACAGTGAATGATTTTTGCTTCTATATAATGCAGCACGACTTTATGGAGACATATATATATATATATGTATATATATATACGCCAGGTATAGAAGACTTACGCAGGGGGCAAAAGAAGGGTGCTGCATAACTGTTGTGCCTAGCATGAGGACCTGACTGCAGCCCTGTGCGTTCCCTGTGGTGGCTTGGAGCCATTTATTAATGCGTGTGTAGGAGTCTGTGAAAGCTTGGTGCTCACGATGCCAGGAAACACAGCACTGAGCAGGATGGAGTTGGCCTGAGTTCAGCTGCGCTTGGAAAACAGGCAGTCAATATTTGCTAAAAGCAAGTTGACAAAATACGACCTGGTTTCAGGAAAGCATTGGCATTTAGGTCCATGGTTAATTACAGGATCTGTTGGATATAGAGGTGTTTAAGTGTTGAATCAGACCTAGGAGGATGAGGCATTTAAGTTTCCTCCTAGACAAAGGAAGAAGTGGACATGAAGATTAAAGTAGCTTCTCTGCCGTGACAGGAACAAAAGGAAAACTTATGTTTTGAATCTAGAAGCTGGAGGGAGTTCTGAGATGTGATCCTTCCAGGCCATCACATGCTTTCTGACTACCAGTACATGATTTATCTATTTATTTTTCTTCCTTCAAATGGGTTCAAAATAACTTCAGGCAGAGGAAGACTTTTTTTCTCAAATGTTGTTTATTAGATGATGTGGAAAAAAAAAAAAATACTGCCTTCAAAATGCAGGCTGCTGCTTTGCTGGCTTGGTTTCCTTAGTGGGTATCTGATATTTTCACCTACTGTTTTTCTCTGGTGGTAAAAAATAAAATGCCCACATTCTTATAAAACTTGGACTTTACGGCTCATATTTTGAATGGACTGTGGTTACTGTGTCCTAAGAAGAGCCTTGATAAACAAGTAACATGTTTATGATGAAGTGGAAGATGTACCTCCAAAATATGTAGTATTATAGGAATTTGCTTTTCTGCATGTACCATGACTCCTAAAAGTGGCTCATACCTGCCTGACAGATAGTCAGATTCTCACTGTTTTAGCAGTATCATGGAGGGGGAGCAGTTTTCATGAACCTTTGGTTTCCCTCTCCCATACTCACTGAGGGAAATGAAAAGTGCGCTCCATTTCTTGTCTGTTCTTGACCTCTCTCCAACATCATAACTGATAACTTCTGAACTGTTTGCCCTAATACTGCTAAAAGGCAGCTCTGTTTTCTGTGATCTTGCATAGCAGAAGCTGAGATGAATTTTGAGGGAATCGAGAGCAAGTTTTCCTTACGGACGCCTGCAGAGCCCGATGAGGATGTCTGCTACCTGGTTCCTGGGCAGGTGGACAGCCTGGCACAGTGCAACTTCAACCACACCAGTAAAACCTTTGTGGTCATCCATGGATGGACGGTAAGATGAGAAGGGTGGCATGTCCCCTTTGGTTGCACTCATGATGGATAGGGCTAAATGCTTCAGCTGAGGGATCTTTGTGCTACAGATGATATTAAAACCTTTTTTTTTTTTTTTTTTTTTTTTTTTTTTTTTTTTTTTAAACCACAATGAAACAGGTGACAGGCATGTATGAAAGTTGGGTCCCAAAGCTGGTCGATGCTCTGTACAAGAGGGAACCTGATTCAAACGTCATTGTGGTGGACTGGCTAGTTCGAGCTCAGCAGCACTACCCAGTGTCTGCTGCATACACTAAGCTGGTGGGAAAGGATGTCGCTATGTTTATTGACTGGATGGAGGTAAGTCACATATCTCACATATTTAATCTCCTGGGTCCACAGAGTATTTCTGAAGGCTCTGTGAAAGATAAGCTATGAAAGACGGGTTCCTATATATTATACAGCAGCCACATTTTAGCAACTAGTTGGAAGTCTGCCTTGCCTTTGGAATTTATTTAGGGGATCCAGAAACTGGGGCAGAAGATGGCTGAAAATCTATGGTACACAAAATGTGTTCTGTCCCTAATCCTTTATTTCCCTCTACTTTGGTTTTTGCATTAAGCAAAAAACTCAATTAACTGAAGCAAGCTTCTATGGAGCAAGGTTATACTGATTACATTTGGGATTTTTTTTAATTTTTTTTCTGTTATTCATAGCTCAAACAAATTCTGCTTTTTATAAAATAATTTCCCTTGTGTCATCTGATTGTCGTCCCACTTAACATCAGATTTTAAATGAAGCTCTCTTCTCCAGGAGAAATTCAATTACCCACTCAACAATGTCCACTTGCTGGGGTACAGTCTGGGTGCTCACGCTGCTGGGATTGCTGGGAGCCTGACCAAGAAGAAGGTGAACAGAATTACTGGTAAGAAAACATGTAGTTTTAGAGAGTGGAGAGTCCTGTCTCCTTCATACTGAAATATTACTTTCCTCTGGAGAATCACCAGAATAATTGTTGCTTGCTGGCTGTATTTAGGCTGTGTTCATTCTACATTAAATCAGTGGTTCTGGTATTTATATAGTAGAACTGGAAAAGGTTCAGAAAAAATCAATCAAGGTGGTGAGTGAGAAGCCTCAGTATTTTTCTGCACAAGAGATGAGTAAGTAGGCAGGGATTTATCAGCCTTGAAGAGATTGGTTAGGGGGAATGGGATTGTAAATGGCCAAATCTATGGCCTGGGGAAGGTCTCTGCATCTCTTGCAGCACAACAGCTGCAGGGAGTTGTCTCCATCTCGGTGGACATCCCTTGCAGCTGCTGGGAGCATTTCCAAGAGGAGTGGGAGGTGGATCCTCCTGCCATGGGTGTAGTACCTGCAGAGAGAGCTCTTTGCCATTGCATGCTTTGGATTCAAGAAGTCTGTACGGGTTCAAGGGGAGGCTGGAGTGAAGAAATCCACTGTGCGTTACTAAAAATTAAATCAAAACAGGTTCAAGTAATTTTCTAGGCTTAAACTAATACTTGGACAGTTATGGGAAGAGGAAAGGAATACACATTTGCTCCTATGCATACTTAGATGACTGCTTAGGGTGATATTTTCCAGGAGGCTGAATAGTGTGCTGGACAAGGTGGTGCACTGTAGCACGACCATTTGGTCTGGTTTACAGCCCAGCACCTGGAGAGCTGAGCTCTGCTTTGCCCCAGCACTGATCTCAATGACAAAGGAAATGCCAACATCAGCAAATGAGGCTAAGAAAATCACTCATCTGTGGTATCTTTGGTGCTGAGAGAGCTTGGGAGCCTCATTCAACCTGCAGCCTGGCTCCCTTCCTCCTGGAGCTGTTTGTGCATGCTTTGTGAACAGGAGTTCCTGCTCCCTGGCAGAATCATTCTGGCTGTTTGTGGTGTCAATGTTGCTGCAGCTTGACAGTTTACTGTAATAACCCTTCTCCCCTTAGGCATGCAGACTGCAATGCTCTTATTTATGTTTCCACTTGTTTTCCTAGTAAAGAGTTAGCAGCAAGACATTTTCCACACTTCAAACACTTCAAATAGAAATTTTACAATTCTTCTGTTCCTTGACAAGAGGGGAAACATTGAAAAAATATTTACAACTTGTTTCTCCCATCCACTGGAAACACTACAGCTGTGGGGAAGTTATCTGTGCTTCTTTACATACATTTACATACACCTTATTTGTCAGATAGTGTCAGCATGTCAAAGTGGTGTATTTGCTTCTCCTGCATGCATGAATGTTACTTAAATGATGCTACTTTAATGTCTGTAGTAATGCCATATGCAATACTCCAGCCCAGTGTGGCACCAGAGCTTGGCATGTGCATCACTGTTAGTGTTTTGGCAGACAACAATCTCAGTTATTCTTTGTGGTTTGCACCATAAAGGGCTGGATCCTGCTGGTCCCACCTTTGAGTACGCTGATGCCCTCACGCGCCTCTCCCCGGATGATGCTGACTTTGTGGATGTCCTACACACCTACACCCGCGGCTCTCCAGATCGCAGCATTGGGATTCAGAAACCCGTTGGACACATCGATATTTACCCTAACGGGGGAGGCTTCCAGCCGGGCTGCAACTTGGGAGAAGCTCTGCGTCTGATTGCTGAAAAAGGCCTTGCAGGTGAGGATGCTCTGAAAATAAACAGTGTCATATCCAAATGAAGATCATCTGAAGTAGAGTTCTGGATACAGGAATTTGTACTTCAGGTTCTTTTAATATTGTCCCTTGAAAACCCAGCTATGGCTTAGTGGGTTTTATATCAATTTGTATGTGTGTAAACATATTTCATATGTCTTTTTCTTTGAAGATGTGGATCAGCTGGTGAAATGCTCTCATGAACGATCCATCCACCTCTTCATCGACTCCCTCCTCTACGAAGAAAAGCCCAGCATGGCCTACCGCTGCAACACGAAGGAGGCCTTTGAGAAGGGGCTCTGCCTCAGCTGCCGCAAGAACCGCTGCAACAACTTGGGTTACAAGGTCAACAGAGTGAGAACAAAGAGAAACACCAAAATGTACCTGAAGACCCGTGCTCAGATGCCCTACAAAGGTAGGTTTTGCTGGCTTACTGGTGAGCAAGGCTGGTAGTGTTCTGCTCAGCTGTGCATCGGGGTGGGCACACACTGCAGATGATATTGCTGTGTGACCCTGTAGGCAAGGCTGCATGCATTTGGGTTGCCCACAAGCTGCAGTGCAGGGTCAGAGCATCAATGTAATTTTATTCATGGTGTGGTGGGTAGAATACAAAAAAAGAGGGTGTTTCGAAATAAACTCCAAAGTGACAAAATGAAAAGAGTACTTACTGTGCAGCCCAGACAATAACTCCACCTGGAACAACTGAATCTTCAGATTTTTTAAGTATTTTTTTCAACTAGTTGAATTTTTCCTGCTGCTGGGAAAATAATCAGCAGAGCTCAGCTTGATGAGTAACTTGCTTAAAGTTGTGAAGCCATCAGATTCGTGCCTTTCATACTGCTTTTGCCACAGGAGCACCACACCCCATGTTAAAATCTCACAGCAGTTCTTGATTTCCACTGCCACAGTGGTAGGTCTGAAAAGGACAATGCCAGAAAGAACTGGATAGTTTTCAGCTAGGAAAATAATTGTAAAGTTGGATTTTATTTTTTTCTTCTTCTTTTTTTTTTCCTCCGTACTTTTGACTGTGCCACATGGTATATTGATTGCTGTGTGCATTGTGTGTTGGACTAGCAATCAGGGGGCATGTTCCTGCAGTGTTAGAACAGATGCAAGAACAGTGTTTTGTCGGCATTAGGCACTTAATCTTTGGTGTTAGGGGACTGAAATAAACAGTCCTGTATGAGGAGGGCACAATCCTTGTCTCATGTCGAGGGTTGCAAGTTATGCACACTTAAAACAGGTTTGAAGGCAATACTACAGATACTGTACTTATTATGTTGTCAGAAAGGACTGCAAAGCCTTTTATTATTATTATTATTTTTTTGAAATTGTGATACCCTTGCATCCTAATTGTTACCTCCTCACAAAAATAGTTCCCTGGATACCCACAGAGCTCATCTGTTTAGTGATGCTGTTGTATTCCATCCTAGGAATTGTGCAGGGTTTTTTGAGTATTTGTCACCAGCAGTCTCTTTGGAGCTTGAGGGATTTTTAATAACAGACTTTTCTTTTGTGTTCTTCTAGTCTTCCATTACCAGGTCAAGATCCATTTCTTTGGAAAGACAAATATGACCAAGACCAACCAGCCATTCCTGATCTCTCTGTATGGCACTTTAGATGAGAGTGAGAACATTGCTTTCACATTGTGAGTAGCTACAGAAAGAATTGCAATGCACTGTTGAGTCTAGCCTAAATCTGTTAAAGCCCCAGCTGAAAAACTTGGGGTTCTAACTCCAGCTACAGAAATCTGTGTTACAGGGTCTCAGAATTTTTTCTTGTCCTTGATCAAGGGGATGCATCATTCATCCATTGCTAAAGCTAATGATCTAGGATGTATAGAAGACATTCTTCATATCAGATCTGAAACATGGAAATGGTCTGACCTATGGCCCAACTAAGAAGAGTTTTTGTGTTGTGAATGTGTCATCATTCCTCCCCCAAAACCCTTTTTGCCATATTCCAGCTGAACATGGCAAACCTGAATGTGACCTGGTGTAAACAGCCAGATGGGACTGACGGCCTCAGCATAGAAGCTGAGGGAGACATGTTTCCCAAGCTCTGGAAAGGAGCATAAATCTCTTCTTACACACCCTTAACATAGGCTGGAAGGGAATGAGGCTGGAAGCACCAAGGTGTGTTTCCTACTCCAAGGAAATGCTGTACACAAACTGTTCCTGGCTGGTGCTTGTCTAACAGCTCCCTGAGAGCCACCAGCAATGGAGAAGACACCTATCTCTCCCAGGCTTTTTACTAGCTTGCTACAGAAGGGTTTTTTTATTTGTTAATTTTTTCCCCTCTTGTTCTATCCATCAGAACTATGGATGACAGTTTGCTTTCTCCCTCTTTGAAGTACATTAAATCTTGATTCTGTTTCCCCTTCTTTCTCTAGTTTTCTGTCCTTTAGGTTAGAAAGCCCCTATCCCTCTAATCTTTCCACAGTTCATTAAAAATCATAAAAAGACAGATTAGTCTTTTTGGCTCTTAAGACATTCCCAATAGATTTTTTTTTTTTTTTTTTCTCTCCTGCAGGCCTGAAGTCTCCTCAAACAAGACCTTCTCTTTCCTGATTTACACAGAAGTGGACATTGGTGACCTGCTTATGCTAAAGCTGCAGTGGGAAAAAGACAGCTTCTTCAGCTGGTCAGACTGGTGGACTCCTTTTACATTCAGCATCCAGAGAGTCAGAGTGAAGTCAGGCGAAACTCAGAAAAAGTAACTTGTTTTCATTGTCATAAAGTATCCTAGTTTTAATTGCCAGTGTTACCCTACTCATGGCATCTCACAGGGTGGGACAACACATGGAAAGCAGTTGTAAATGAGTGCTACGCTGATAGTCAGAGCTCCAATAGCACCAAACCTGCATTTATTTCAGCCATATTCAGCTGTTTGCCTCCACTGGGATCAGCAATCTGTAATTTCACTCCCACGGAATTCATTTGCATCCCACTGTCTCATTTGCCTCAGGTTGGTTACAATGTGCAAGAGAGGATCTCAAAGAGCAGCTCAGATTGTATTTGCAATTTCTCCTTTCTCTTGCTGGACACATGCATGGGTTTTCATGCAAAGAGCCTGCTTAGAAGTAGATTTTCAGAAACCTTTCAAAAAAATGCATTCTCACTGGAAATGATTGCTTCGTTAAGCTGGATTTTCTGGGAAGTAGGACGTATCTTAATGGTGGGTGGGAAATGAAACACATGAATGCTGCAGATGTTGCTAATACATGAATGCTAAAACAGCACTTAATCTGAGCAGTTTTGCTCTACCTTGAATCTTTTGAAGTATTTAGATTCATTAGACAAGAGATCTGTTAGCAGAAAACGGGTCGGGAACAGAGAATGTGCACGTCCTATGTACAGTGTTGTGAATAGTATGTTCCTCCTTTAAATAAACAAGGCAGTCACTTTATCAAAAAACAGTTATCAGAGCTGAGCAAATATAGGGGTTGGGAAAGTACTGATAAATAGAAAAGCAACCACTCAGGTTTGCTGGAATTGGCAACCTACTCTGTTTGCAAATATTCAAGGGAGCAAGGCTTTCTTCCAAGATCATTAACCTAAAGGAAAAGTCACACGACTAGTGTAAATAAAGATCCAAGAGACTTCAAGGTAGAGCCTCTGCTCTCTTAGCCACAATAGGATTTTATGCAAAAGGCTAACAAAAGTCTGAGGTCCATACATCCTGAGTTTACCAGTTTTTCTTACACAGTGGTTCTTTTCTTACGGAATTTATTTTTATTTTTAAATAATTTTCTGCCAGTGATTTTTCCAGGCTGGTACAGCAGTAGTGCCCCACATGGCAGAGCATGAACACTGCTTCCCAGCATCCTGTTCCTGCAGTTAAAAGATGATGTCTGGCTCAGTCATCTAAGCGTCCAACATCTATTTCACAGGGTGGTGTTTTGTTCTCGAGATGGCACCTCACGTCTTGGTAAAGGAGAAGAGGCAGCAATATTTGTGAAATGCCTGGAGCAGCCTGTCAACAGGAAAAGGGGAGGGTAAGAGCAAACACCATTGTCTTAAGGTTGTGGAAACATGATTGGGTTTCATAAAACTGAGATTTGGTTGATTTTGCACTGATAGTCTAAACATTGCAGAAGCAACACAACTCAGTCTAATTTGAGGTTTGCTTGTAGTAGCTTTGGTAGCTTAAAAGCCCCAGAGCTGGTTCTCTGCTAACCATCTCCTTGTGTGGTTGTTACCACACCTGCAAAGCAAGTACAAGTCCCTCTCACACTGTGGTAGCAGTCAAGTGTAAATGATACTGTTAAGGAGGGTATATAACAAACCTTCTGTTTTTAGAGGGCACTAACACAGAGAAGAGCTTTCCTCTATCCGAAGAATTTCTACGTTCACCCTTAATGCAAGGACATCCAAGCACCTGTGCTGAGTCAGTCCAGAGCCCTTCCTTAAGGCTGAACCTGGGTCTGGAGGCTGGTACAGATGGAAACAGGGCGGGCACATGGAGGTGCTCTCCCTGGCACACTGCTTTCCTCTGGATTAGTGACTTCCTGAGATTTGCACCTCAAATTTGCATCAAGATTACATCTGAGTGTTTAATGTATTTTTTTTTTTTTTTCTGATTAGTAACTTTTCTGACCCAGAGTAAACTTTAAATGTGGGGCCAATTTTATTTGGACTTTATCCACTAAAGTTTGAGCTGGAGAAGTGGTTATATTTATTTTAGTGCAGTTGCTATCAGTGAAAGGTCTCGTGGGGATACTTGTAGACTTAGATCTTTTTTTTTTTTTTTCTGCATAAAAAGGCACATGTGATGACCTTCACTCCAGGGCAATGACCTGGCGAGGCCTTGGGAACTGTGTGTGTGTGTGTGTGTGCATGTTTGTCTGACACACCTGTAAAATTCAGTGGCAGCCAGGAACAGCCCAACTGCATAACTTATTTTCCTGTTAAGTATTGTTTTTGGATAATAAGTCTCAAAACAAGACAAAAATTGAACAAGTGTCTTATGTCTTTCTCTTCACCTTGTCTGTATTTTTTTTCTTCCCACAGAGCCAAGAAAGCCTCTAAAGAAAATTCTGCACATGAATCTGCTTAAAAGTGACAAGAATTAAGATTTTCCACACTGGGGAGGAGGAGAGTCTGTTCATCCCAACGAACTGGATGTTCAGAACAAAATATATAGAAATATTTATCTGCCACTGGCTTTTTTGCCTGCTATTCCTAGCTACTTAGGAGTCTTCTTGTAAGGAAGTCTCAGCATACAAAGTTACTAACCATAAAGATACATTATAAAATAGTTGTTTAAAACAAAGAAACCCCTGCAACAAATTGCCAAAGGCTTGAGTGTTAGGAAGGAATAAGTGATTTTTGCTTAATCATGGTGCCTTGTGACAAAGTTTCTCGACATCAATTCCTCTATAGCAGTTTTGTAGTATTTATTGAAAAGAAGCAGAGCCCTGTACCTGGCTTCTTTTTGGAGTCTTCTGGAACTGGACTTTTATTTCCTCCTTGCTTGGCTATCTGAATTTTCAGACAGTTCAGTGGCTAGAGTTCATTGTCTTCTGGAGTGTGTTTAGCAAATAAGTAGGCTTCCCATGTGAAAAAATACCTTTGCTGAGTGTAAAGCTGTATCCGAAAGATGTCAGGGACTGACTCAATATGGGGATGAATTTTCTAGTTTGTGGTTATGAATGTGCTTTACTGGGGGTAAATGCCAGTGCTGCTTAGCAATACTTATGATCTGTTAAACTATATACTTCTATGCAGCATATCCTGGAATAAATAGCAGTTGTAGGAGAAGACAGCAATACCAGTGTCCTATGCAGACATTCAGCTTTGCATTTGTGCTTTCATCCCCTGAAAATGGAGCCATCAAACCTCCAACACTGTGCTGAGTGAGGAACGGCAACGGAACTGAGCTACCAGAAACCGCAGGAAATGGACTTTTTTACCACTTGCTTGCATCCCTGATGCTAAAACTAAGAGATTCAGTGCTATTTGATGCTGAATGTCATCCATGCAGCTGTGTGACAGCTGTATCTGGTCTTCAGTGCAACTAAATCCACAGGTGACCAGCATACTCCTGCTTCCCTGTACTGGAACTGTGACTTCCAGTGACAGCCTTCGTTTGTTGCTTGGCTGTGATGTGATGCCAGATACTAGGAGTTGCTTGCTTTTCCACCTTGAGGTGGAATTCAGCAGGGAGCAAGAGCTGTGACATTTAAAAAGAGCCTGACTTTGTGATGCACAAAAATGAATGGTCTGAGAAACACTTGAATTAGACATGCTGTGAGTTGCCAAAAATAGATATATTGAAGGCTTTTTGCTTTCCCTTTCTTGAAGCAATGTGTAATTTTTCTAGTGCTTGAGGAAAATTCAATAGCCTTCATTTAGCTTTCTAGAGGATAAACAAAATACTGGGGAGGTAGAAGGGCTTCAAGGTAAACATTTGGAGAAGTGTAATGTGAGCTATTGATGCTGGTCTTCATAGTCTTTTCCCACATGTGCAAGACAAAGTGTGGAGGTGGTAATTCTCTAAGACCATCCTATCTTTGAAGCAAAACCAACATAAATGCATTTACGTGCAGTTTCTTTTTTTTTTTTTTTTCCTAGCCATCGCTGCTAGTATATATGGGGATAAAAGTCTTGAACAGTGCAATATGTTGGAATATTAATAACTCCAAAATTGCTTACATTTGGTTTCCTCACTACAGATAGGATGAGTCATTGAGGGTGGGGCTGAGTATTGAGCCACAGCATTTGAGACCTCTAAAAATAAATACGATTCTATATTCCCTATAGACTTCACATTTTGTTGCAATCTTCTCTTTAGAGTTAAAGTTCTCTGGAAATAAAATGTGTGTAAACAGGTGTGCTCTTAATCCAATATCTAACTCAAACACATACAGAACTTGGATACAAAATAGTGGGGGTTCTTTTACGTGGGGACACATGATTTAGCTTTGAATGTTATTTATTAGCTGTAAATACCATATTTATGTGTTTAAAGGTAGTTTGTATATATTGCTTAAGTTGCTGAGAGTCTTTACATTTATACAGTTGTGTGGTATTAATCCTGTATATAGCTTTCAGAGAGATTTTTATCAACAAACCACTTACACTGCATTATTTCCAGTGTGGTTAATAAGTTTTTTTTTTTAAAAAACTCCTCAGTTTTGTACAGAATGGAAACCTATGGTTTTAATAAAACTCTCAAACTGATGCCAAAGTCACTAGTTTCATTTTGATGAAACAATCTGCTGTATATGTCTTATGTGAAGTCCACAGCCTTTTACTTGGATTCTGAGATAAGAAGATGGGGTAAGAATTTTTTATTATTTTAAATGTAAGTTGTAATCTTTTTTTTTTTTTTTTTTTTTTTGTTTTCATTTTATGATCTTCTGGGAAATGTGAAAATCACAAATCCAGATACTAAATCTCTATTTGCCTGTGAGTATCTCAATCAAAAGTGAAAAGTGAGGCAGCTAGTCAGCTGCCATTTGTGGTTTCCAAGTTTCAAGGCCTTTTACAACAGCCCATCCTTCGAAAGTCTCATTTCCTTTTTTTTTTTTTAATTTTTTTTTTTTCCTTCCAGCAGAACTGTGCTTGTGCACTTTCCTCTACCGAAACAGAAACTTTCTCTGCAAATTATACTTCCGACCACTTGGTTACAGGAGGCAAACACTGATCCCTAACCCTCACCACCACTTTCTAAAGGGAGCAACAGTGAAAAATCACTGGCCTGCACTCATGTGCACAGCTGAGCTCAGGACAGAGCTCAGGCATTTGACTTGTGTGGGCTCCAGCAGACAGACTTGCCCTGTGATGCACAGCAAGGCTGTACCAAGGCTGTTTGGAGGGGAGCACTAGAATTAAGGAGAGTTGTAGCAACATGTGTGTGAGGGAGAGTATTTAGAGAAGCTTTAACTTTGGTTTCAGATGGCTCTATGGCAGGAGCAGAGTTTTGCTCCTCCTCGTGCAATCAGAGAGAAAGTATGACATGAAAAAAGAATGGGGCACAAATGCAGAGGATGAACAGAGGAAGAGGGATGAAAGAGAAGTGGGGAAACAGAAGTACCATCAGGAAATGAATGGGGAAGGGGAAGAGAGGTGAGGAGAAATCCAAACTGCAATAAGGGAATGAAAGGAAATGCCAGCAGCAGGTGCTTTAAGGGCACTGCTGCTTTCCATGTGTCAGAGGCTGGGTTGAGGGACTGGAAGGACTCTCATGAGACAAGGCCTATGACCACATCTGAAAGCATCCTGCATATTTTTATATGTATATAATGTACTGCATCATTTGCAGTGATGACATTACATTATTCTTTTAAAGCCACAAGAACCTCACTGCACACAACATGTTAAGAGGTAAAGCAGGGAAATAGCTTTTGGTGGAGGTACAAGAACCCAGGACACCCCTGGAAGCCTGCAGTCATCTCTGGCCCCTGAACTCCTGCATTTTGTTCTCCAATGCCCACCTGCATCAGGAAAGATGATGGTCCTTGGGATCATTCCTGCCCATGGCAGCCTGTGTGGCCTCTGGACGGGGTTATAGGGAAGGACAGGATCCCCATGGCTATCCAATGCATCTCATCAGTAAATGCTTCAAACAGGCACAAAGAGTCATTCTTGGCTGGAAAGAAAGGCTGGACAAAAGGATTTCAGCCAATGCACCTGCGAGGCAAGGAAGCCCTGACTCAGGTACCTGTTGCCTAGATTTTAGTCCTGAATATTTTATTTTGATGAGTTTTGGGAACACAAAAATGATTGCGCTGTCTGTAGGTGTCTCCATACTCAATTAGCATCTTGGTAGATTGCTGCTGTGTCTCCCCTGCTGAGGCACCTCCTTATTCAGAGGTGTCTGAAACTTCACACCAGGTTTCACATCAGGGGGCACACACTTTAAAAAATAGATTACAGGGGGCAAAAGCTTCCTTAATAACAGCTTATCCTATCAAGTCCAAGAAGAGCTCCTCTATAAAAAATGAGAGAGCACTCAACTGATCAAGCAGTGAGAAAACTATTCCTCTTTCCGCATCTATAAAGTGGGTGGTTGGTCCAGGATTTCCATGAGCCTTGAAATCATGAAGACCCGTATAAATCCTGTATATTTTTTTTTCCCCATCACAAACTGTAGTGACTAACTATGGAAAATGCTTTTCTCTCTTCAGATGGTTGTGTGTCTGCTTTTTTTCTGTGTTGTGAACAAAATGTCAGAAGCTTGCTGCTTTGGATGAGCAAAACATTGCAAATGTGTTGCTTCTAGAGCTGGTCAGAAACAAACACTGAAAAAAAAAATCAATAAAAAGAAAGAATTAGAGAGGCAATAGTATTTTCCTTCTTGTTAACAGTAAGGCAGTTAGCAATGCAGGGCTATCCATACTCTGTCAGTTTTACCACTGCACGATTGTAATCCACACGTCCAAGGGGACCAATAGAAATGCCACCAAGTCATCGTTCAGGTAATAAATTACCTGCTTCTCTTGCTGATCCTTTCTAGAAAAGTCTTCTAGCCAGATGTCATTTATACTGGGTCTGGAAAGTCACCAGTTTACAAATTACACAAATAAAGGGATTAGCATTCTCTAGCAACTGAAGGAGAACAAGGAAATGAGAAGAGGAAGGGAAGGGAACCATTTGGCAGAACATCCCACGTAGGACTTGACTCAACAATGACTTTACATCCGTGTGTGGTGCTATCTCTGCTCAGCAATGCTCAGGATGCTTCCCTAAATCATTTGAAGCTAGCTCAGCCAGAACAATGCATCCACATCAGAAAAGCAGATGCTAAACAGGGCCGCGTTTTGGGTGTAGCAGGTGTGAGCATGTGGGTGCCGTGTATGTCCAATGATGTAATCTCCCAGCCATTCATGTCAGATAAACACCACGTTCTTCATTGTAGGGCCTTCCCATGGGAAGTAGCCTGATATCGTTAGACTTGGTTCTCGCCAATGGCTCTGGAGAGTCTCTGTTACTCTTCATCACCCCACCACGTCGAAGCACTTGGAGAGTAGTGAGGCAGCCTGGCTGGCCATGTGTCTGTCCTCAAAAGCGCCAGGAAGTGAGGACATGTCTCACATTGCTCCACCTACCAAAGGCTTTTTTTACCCACAATTAGCTTTAAACCTGGAATCTTCTAAATAGTGAAACAAGGACACTCCCTAACAGAGAGTACTGCCTGTGCCAGCCTTCTTCATATGCAGAAGCACTTCATGGAAATTAGGAGCAGTAAGAACAGATTTCCATGCTAGAACAGGTTGAAAAAATGCTAAGAATAACCACGACTTTTTTCAAAAGCAGCATTAAAAAAAAAAGTCTTCAAAAGAAAGGTTTCCTTGTCACTACTGGCAGGTCCTCAGGCTTTGGCGAGGCTCTTGCTTCCTTCCCATAGCATGTTGTATTTGTGGGTTTCATCCTGCAGCCTGAGGGATTGCTGCCACACAAGGCTCCCTTAATTACTAGGATTAAACCATCTTCCATGGCTGTCACTGGATGTGAGGAGAGAACTACAGGGTTTGGGCTTCTGAGGCAGACTCTGTCCTCACAGTGTGAAGAAAAATCCAAACCCCACAGAGGCTGGAAAAAGTTTTTTTTTTTTTTTTTTTTTTTTTTTTTTTTTTTTTTTTTTTTTTTTTTTCCCTGACACTGTGGGCTCTTGAGTGCTTTTCTAATGCCTGGCATGATACCCCAGTTTTAAAATAAAGTAACAGCTCAAGCTTTCCCACCTTTGGTCCTGTCATGATAGTTGCCAAACTGAGTACCTACAATGTAAGGCCATGTTCTGATCTGGATGGCTTCCCACAAATATTCCCAGCATCTCTGGGAAGTCAGACTCAGCACAGACTCGCTTATATATGGGGTGATGGAAAAAAAAAAACAAACAGCATAATTTCAATGATTTAAGAAGCACCCAACTGAAAAAGAAAATGTAAAAAAAAAAAAAAAAAAAAAAAAAAAAGAGAGAGAGAGAGAGAGAGAAATCTAGTACATAATACCCCATTTAACATCTAGGGATGTTTATAGGACAATATGAGACCTAAAAGATCCCTAGCAAACTGCACTGTTTGCCTTGACCTTCTTGCTGGCAGGCCGGATGTTCCCATGAGCAACAGAAGCCATCTCAGGGATGCTGTCGTGTTGTGTAGCTCAGTGCTCTGTGTGGCATGCTACCCCCATGTCTCAGGTGGTATGCCCCTTCCAGAGCCTTTCTCTGAAGCTAGACACAGTCCACAGTGATTTTTAGATTCCTCACTGCTGCCAAGCTGTAAAAAGATATAGCTAGAGCAGGTGGTTTCTTGATCTGTAGCAGGGAGGTTCAACTGCCAGGTGGTTTGACTGAAGTCTAAATTTTGGAGCATTATCTTTTATGTCAATGTTAATTTTGAAAGAAATAAAAGAAAATATAAAAGAAAAGAAAAATAAAAACAACAGAGAAAAAAAAACAGCAACAGAATAAAAGCAGCTGAAATGTCTGACAAGAGGCAAGAGGGAATAAGGAGTCTTTGGTGTTGCAGCACGTCGTACAGTGCAGTACTGTAACATGAAATCAGCCATGCCAAGACTAACACAGTAACGCTGTTAAGCATACCCTTGATTTTAAATATACATTCTCCTGACAAGAAAATGGAAGTGTGCACCTGAGGTTACGTATACACTTACGTGCTTTACACTGTGTTGATATCTATGAAAAATATTTAGTCCATAAAAACAAATCCTAAAGAGAAGTGATAATGATGTATCAAGATCCATAACAGAAAAAATTGCCCAGATTACAGAACAAAGAGCAAGATATAAATAAAGGTTGGAAAGTAGAAGCACATATTCAGCTGGTTAGTTACTAAGCAAGAGGAATAAATTAAGAGGAAGAGGAAAAGTAAAGAAGAGCTCTGCCTTAGCAAATTATTCCACCCAGAACACCCACCCACATATTCTTGAATGTAATTGAACTATTATTTATATATGACTAATTTTTTCCCCTTTTTAAAGTATTTATAACCCAGACACAAAATTAAGCCAAATTTTCTTGTTTATCTTGGCAAAATTTTGCCCTTTGCTTTGAAGGGTTTTCAGTACAAAGGTAAAAAGTAGATCTTAATCTCTCTGATTTTATTTCCCAGGCCTTAAACAGGATACATAGACCAGGCTTAGTGCAACAGAAACACTGCTTTCTGTAGAAGTCTTCTCTTCACACGTGGAGCACAGAACAATGATGGAGGAAATCACCCCTAAGCAAATACATACACAATAGCTGATTTAAGACCTGGAAGATGCTTGCTCCCCCCCACCCCTCTTTTTTCTTTATAGAATTTTGTTCATGCGCCTAGCTGTAGTACTTTGTTTTTCCTTTAACATCAGTGAATTTAGAAACCCTGGGGAGAAATCAGGGAAATGCTGAGGAACATTCTTTTGACAGTAACTTCACTCCCCTAATAAATGTCGATTTAAATCTGGAGTGAAAAAACAATGGTATTTTTGTGTCTGGATACTTTTTAATGGATGTTTAAGCAACCAATTGCATTTAACGTTGGTTTCGTCTTCTTCTGCATTTGAAAGCATCATTTTGAATATGCATAGAGAGGCATCCAAAGAGGGCCAGGCCCTTCTACACAAAGTTTATTTGGGACACTTTGTCAGAGTTCCTACTTAAGTAGCCCTCTCTGAGGCATTTCAGTACTCTTTTGAGTGACTGGCCAAGGGCCATGGTTTTGTTTGTTTTCAGCCATTATCTGGCAGGATCCCTGTGGTGACACCTCGTTAACTGTTGATATAACAAGCCTATTGCCTTCAGGACTTCTCCTTGGGCATCTTATGGGTAACAATAACTGCAGTTATGTAGAAACACTTTCTTCCAAAGTACAATCAAGTTGCCAAATAGCCCTGGAAAGTAGTAATTACATAACCACAGAAGAGGTCTCTTATTTCCTTTCCCTGCTTGGGCAACTTTGTGCACTTATGACTAAGTCTTTTTGACCCTCTCCCCAAACTCACAGTAGCTTGTGGCTGAATCTTTTTCTCCATTTCTCCTTTTCACTTCTCATTTGACCAAATTCAAAGAATTCATCATCATGCCCCAACACCAATGCCCCTGTGCCCCCTGTACTGACCTCTTAGAAGCCTGGTGAATTTGAGTGTTACTGTTTGCAAGTTTACCTAGACTACCTACTGCCAGCCAGCTAGGAGGAAAGCCATGATAAGCTACTTCTCCAAGAAGGTCTCTGCAACATTCTTTCGCCGTTCCTATTAAAGAAACATTTTCATCATTGATTTAAGTAGCACAGTCTATAGTGGACTGGAGGAAAGGCTGTTTGCAGAGTTACTCTGCCAGCCCAGGTCTCCCCTAGCACAGTGCCAGACCAGGCTTTCTAATATTACATAGACTGATGGTGAGCGGAATTCAGCTGCTTATGGAAGAGATGCTTGAAGATTTGGAACAGGGATTTGAGGAAGCTCCATAACTACATGAAAAACAATTTGATTGCAAGAGAAGAGAATTAGCAGCCTGCTCCGTAGAGGCCAGGCTTGGTCTGCGGTGCATAGACTCATAGCCTAACAAAGGCTCAGTCAGTACATCAAAGCAGTGAAGGACCTTCACATCAAAGCAGAGATGGTAAAAGCCCTAACTCCTATCACCTGATAAATGTATTCCTATCTGTGGGCAAGTGACCTTCTTGATGTGTGGAAACACCTAAATCACTGTTGTTAGCACTTAAGATGTAGATTTCAAGGAGTGCAACTTTGGAAGTGTCAGCTCTCTGCCTTGAGGAAAGTGATCTGAAATGTGACAGGAGCTGAGCCAGAAAGGAGTTAATGGATGCAAAGCTTAGAGATAGGCTGGATTCAGGACCAGTAAAACAGATCTTTTGGTTAAGGGCTGTTACAGGAAAACACATCACTGGGCACTTTATGTTGAATATTTCTGATGCCTTTATTAATGTATTTTCATAGTGGACAACATTTGATTCTACATCATATTCTCCCATTAAAAAACAAATAAACAAACAAACAAACAAAAAACTTGTCAATATCATGGGTACCATGAACAGAGACGTGAAGTGCTATAAATGGGTCTAGCCAGGACCACACCTTTTTTTACAAGCAGGCTGACATGAAACATAGCTGTGTCCCTCCTACCTCTCTGAGAGTAGAAATAAAAATTACTTATAGGGCCTACAAAGCTAAAATGCCATCTCATAGCAGTGCCAAAGATGAATGCCTACTAAACTGTTAAGCAAAAAAGCCAGGTAACCTTGGACAAGCCAGGAAAAAAAGATATTGTACAGTGAGTGGGAGAAGTATCCCATGAAGGTGGGGACTCCTGAAATTGCCATCAGATGCCTCTGTCTGTAAGAAAGGGAAAGAACTGCCTTGGCCACGCAAGGATGTTGCATGTATGGACTGTGTTACAGATGTCATGTGGAAAATAGTTGGTAAGAGGAAAAAAGATCAGTTGAGAGAAACTCTGATCATAACTTTCTGGAAGGACAGAAAGGTCCCAGCATAACACCCCAAGAAGCTGGAAGCTGCAGGGGTTGGTTCAAAGAAGGAGTCAATATTTGATGCAAAGGTCTGGTCAATATTTGGACTTCAGTCACTGCTGTGTGAAGAGCAATGTAATATACAAAATATCCTTGCTCTTTAACAATGCTGAGACAAATAATTCTACAAACTGGGGGAGCATGCGTGAGTAAATACTGTATCACTCACTTGCAGTATTTATCAGCACCTTTCACATTTGTTAAAGTTAAAAACCAGTGAGGGGGAGAGACAGAGAGGGGGAAAAAAGCTTTCCTAGTAACTCAGTACTCTGAAGACTGAATGCTGAAGATAAGCTAGTCACTGCCATGCAGTGCTGGGATACCATGCATGCTCAACCTCCCACCCCTGTGAAACTGTGGCAGTGAGCTAGCTGGGTCCTCCTTACTCAGTCAGAGCATAGCTTGCTCTGATCTCCTCAACTTCCCACGGCATCCCTTGCCAGGCATGTCTTGGATCGTCAGTGGTCCCAGATCTTCCTCTTCTCTTCAGGAAGCGTGAGAACAACCCCTTTTCCTCATGGGTATAGGTGACATAACAGTAAGCTCAGGGCTCTCATCTTTTCCTCTCTTTTGTGCTCACAAATTACAAGTGACAGGCAGCATTTATAGGCTCAGAGGTTCTTCATCTTTGACTGAAAAATGCCTCAGAATAAAGATGGAGGTGAGAATGCCCTTTTTCAACACTACCAAATATGCTGTGAGGGATGCGTGTACAAGGCACCCTTGCAGGAAGGCCAGCTGTCTGGCATTGTACCCTCCCTGTGGATGTTTGAGGTCCTGCTGATACGAGAAGAATGGATTGCCAGACTCCTTTGCGAGACTTGTCCATCACTTCTATGCTTAATGTACTATAAAGCTATACAGTACGTACACGCACACACACACACTATTTATTTTCCTGCCAGCTCTGCCAAAGAAAACATGGAGCAACAGTGCACAAGCTCTTTGTGCTGTGTACAGAGAAGGTGGTGGATTGCTTCACCAGTTCTGGCAGGTCTGCTGTGCTCTCCTGGTAAAAGGCTCAGTCAGATGGAGAGGGTCAGGAGTCTGCATCTTCTGGAGAGACAGGCCATTGAGCCTTTCTTCCTAAACGACAGCTCATTCTCACACTTTTCACAGAAGGAAAAGAGGCTCTGAGCCTGGGGTATTTTCACAGAGCTGTGGGTAGGCTTCATGCCTCCTTCCGGCCACAAGTTGAAAACAGCTCTCTGACATTATCAGTTCCTGGGAGACTTGTTTGTCTCCTTCAGGGGCCCCTTTGTAGGGAGATAAGTCGGCAAGAGGAGCAGAAGACTCAGTTAGAAGTGGGGGAATCTCGAGTGAAGGACGGAGAGCTGCCTGAGAACCCTACGAGGAGCTACAGTGCTTGTTGCTCTTTTCAGCAGTGGCAGTGATGAGCTATACCCCAACACGGCCTAAGAGAGCCACAGCCTCTGTGGATGTGCCCTTCTCCTTCTGGTGTGGGTGGGCATGGAGCAGGTAACACCCGCAGGCAGAAAGGGGAACTGGTTGCTGTAGAAGAGGAAACAATCTGAAAACAATATAGACTAGGAAGAAATGGCATGCAAATGGCATGAGTGGGCAGTGAGAAGTTACTCACTGCATCCTTGTCACGTTACTCGCCTTCCCAAATATAATTTGTCCCCCGCCCCCAGTCTCCAGATGAATGTGCAAGGGCACAGCTCTCTCCAGACCCTTTCCTGACCTCTCCCCTTTGTGGCTCGTGAGTCACAACGTGACCCCTTACATCTTTAGGCTGTCCATACTGTTTCTGCAGAAGCTTTTCCAGAATGAAGCACATGGGGGAAAACAGAGAGGAGTAAAGAAGAATATGTACAAATATATGACAAAGAGCCCATGCCAGTCAACTTCACCATGGAAATTAATACTTCTTTTGCCTTCAGGGGAAAACAAGGCTTGAACTCTCTAAGATCAGCAGCCTACAGCATCCTCTCTCTCTCTAAAATCACTACATGTACTTATTTATGTATGTATTTACACAAGGATTATATCCGTATTTGCATACTGACTCCTCTGAGCTGCTTTTCCTGCCTCACTTTTCACTTGGATAGCTTCTGCCTGACAGCCACGGTAAAGCAGCCCACCATGAGACTAACATGAGAAGGGAATTAAACAATGCCACTGCCTCAGAGGAGAAAGGTTACTTTCGGACAAATTCCTGCTGAAGCGGCTGGATGGCTATTTGCATGTGACTGCTGCTTGTGCAGGGGGGCACACAAGGTTTGGTGCCGAGGGAAGATGCCGGCCTGTTTGGGGCACTCGGCTTTAGGAACAACTTGTCTTAGAGGATTGTTTTAGCTAAGGACACACAGAGCAGGCAGTCTGAAGAGCAATCTTGTACTTAGAGCTCCAACAATTTTTTATTTTTTTTTCCCAAGTCATTGCTAGTGAGCATGGGTTTGAAACTGCATATTATTTCCTTTCTATTTTTTTTTTTACTTTCACTCTGTTATCTAGGCATTTGTGGGCCCACACCTTCCTACTGCCTGCCTATCCAACAATCATTAATGAGTTTTATTCTCATTAGAGTATATGTAAAAAATACAGAACAGATAGTGGGATAGATTAAGTGACTCACCTACAGAGACTATAGATCAGCATGGGTTCAGCAACTGAAAGCAAGTTTCCCTGGGATCGTAAAAATTCTTTCATCAGTCTCTTTCCAGCCAGGCACTTTGAACCTAATTAAGAGTATAAGAGATTTTTGCAGTATCCATAGATCCAAGAATGTTAAAACTCAGGATCACTGCAAAAGACTTATGGCAAAACAAAGAAAATAAGGAAGAAAAAAAGAGAGAAAGAGAGAGAGAAGGAGAGAGAAAGAAAGAGAGGAAGAGAGAGAAAAGAAGATAAAGAAGGAAAGAGAGAAAGAAAAAGAGAGAAAAGAAAGAGAGAGAAAGCAAGAAAGAAAGCAAAAGAGAGAAAGAGAAAGAGAGAAAGAAAGAGAGAGAGAAAGAAAGAGTGAAAGAGTAAAAGTAAGAAAAGAACAAAAGAATGAGAAAAAAAGAAAAAAGAAAAGAAAAGAAAAGAAAAGAAAAGAAAAGAAAAGAAAAGAAAAGAAAAGAAAAGAAAAGAAAAGAAAAGAAAAGAAAAGAAAAGAAAAGAAAAGAAAAGAAAAGAAAAGAAAAGAAAAGAAAAGAAAAGAAAAGAAGAAAAGAAAGAAGAAACAGTTCAAGACCACTTTCACGAGAAAGTTGAGTTCTTGTAAAGAAGAGGGAATGTAGCAACATCCTGGTTCAACCAGCAGTCTTTCCCATTTCTGATCCCTTGTCACTCCATAATTGCAAAGAGGTGTCAGTGTGCTGGGCGCATGCAGGTTTAATGCTGAGGCAGGTCCTTCAGTTTTCTCACTGTTAGACAGTGGGACTTCTTCCCCTTGCTTCCAAGTCCTGGCCCACTGCTACAGGCCAATAATGTTCAGTTTATTGGTCTGTATTACTATTAGCGAGACCTCAGACCTCAAAGCAGGGTGGCCACAGACATCATTCAGCTCAGGATGGACTCCATTTACCCTACACTGCCACAGCAGCACTTTGAGGGCCAGAAAAAGCTCTGGAGGCACTCTGTGTACTGACTGCATTTGCATAGACTGACATTCCCAGACATGATGCTGCTTTGTGAGATGCTCTTCTTGCATGAAAAACCTTTCAGGGCCTTCTCAAGAAAGGGGGATTTATTATTCTCATCTTACTTGATGGCTAACAATACACAAAAACCCTTCTGGGCCACCAAACCTCAAACAGCAGCCTCATGTGTTCCTTGGTTTACTGAGGACACTTGGGAGAACTTTTCCTCCTTACATCTCCAGTCTGGATCGTGACAGCAATATGTTTCTGATGCATCCAAAACCTCAAGATAGAATGAAGGATATATTTCACATAACACATAGTAAAAAAGTTGGGATGCTTTGACACAGGAATTTAAGATGCAGAAATGTCATAAATGTCATGTGTTTCAGAAGTGATTAGGTATGTTTATAGAAGAAAAATCCATTCAGGGCTGTCATGCACTACAGCAGTGCACATGGTGTTGGAAATCCCATGGCATCAAACACTGAAGGTTGGGAAACTATCTTGTAGAAATATGTCTACGGCTGCACTGTTCTGCAGGTATCTGCCGCTGTCAGAGGAGGATTTCCAGCTGGACAAAATGTAACCTGGTCCATCTCTTCTCATATATATTTTAGCCAATAGTCCTATTTAACAGTTATTCTTCCAAATTACAGTGATACAAGTACCCTTCAACATGGTTTATTTAAATGTCTTGGCTCTTAGGGTTGCTTTAAAGAGTTTTTTAAACAGAACTCTAAGTGTATAAAGGCTTTTCTGCCCATTACACCTAGAAAAGGGCTGGAGGTAGGCTCCTTCCTTCCTTCTTTCCTTCCTTCCTTCTTTCCTTCCTTCCTTCCTTCCTTCCTTCCTTCCTTCCTTCCTTCCTTCCTTCCTTCCTTCCTTCCTTCCTTCCTTCCTTCCTTCCTTCCTTCCTTCCTTCCTTCCTTCCTTCTTTTCCTTCCTGCTTTTCTTCTTTCCTTTTTTGAAGGAGTTCTGGAGTCAGACTAATTTCTGTGATTACTTTTGTTGTTACAATTGAATCTATGACACACTTAGGCCCCACTGGCAGCCCAAAAATGAGGCAGTCCTCCCATACAGCTGCCTATGAACAAGGAACATGGGTAATATCTCTTTGATCTGTCATATTTTATTTTTCTGGTGATTTGTTTGGATGCTTTTCCCTCACAGGGTACACCAGATTTCTGGTAAACCAGAAATCCCTGCGTATAGTGAATCTTTGCTCAACTATAAAACCTTTCAGAAGGAAAAGCTGTGGCTTTATTATTGCTCTTCTTTCTGATTCCTGCATACACAGGTCTTCTGCAACATCAGACCTATCCAGCTGAGCAGGGTGACTCCAGACTGCTTATAACTTCAGTTATAAGCAGAAATGTCCATTGTTTCTTGAAGGATTCTGGAAACAGTTCACACCAGATGGCCAAACTGGTGGACTGGAGCACTCTGTGAAATGCAAACAAGGTGCATAGTATCAACAGACGTAGCTATCCACTTTTTCTCCACATCTATTATCACTTTTGGCCTGTTCTTTATTAGGATGTTGACACAAGCTGGAGTTCTTCAATATTAGTGTTTGCCCCTTCTCCCAGTAGTGAGCTAGTCAAAGGTTGCACCACTGGTTTTGCATCTGCACCCTGCCATGGCTTGTTCCCTGTAAAGACATCTGTGGTGTGTAGGAAGGCTGGCACTGCACCAAAGCAGCATGAGCAGAAGTGGTGATTTATTGCTTTTCCATTTAAGGCAATCAGAGGAGCTGGCAGATTGGCATTGGTCTTCATAACAGAACTGGAGAGGGGAGTGGGAAGGAGCCTGCCCTTCCCCTGAGGGAAGCGTTCGTTCCCCTGAGGTCCTGTGACAGAAATACGCCTACCCTCTGTGACCAGCGCAGCCCAAACCAGAGGCCCCGTGATATCCACAACAGTTCCTCTCCACATTCCTTTGAATTGCAGAAGTTTCCCCTCACACAGAAAATTCCAGTCTTCTCTACTTGCCACCCATAGACCCTAAAACCTTAGACCTGAACATGAATTAAGTAACATTTCCCATCACAGGCATGTTTACGGGAATTAATGGGGGATATACAGGCAAAAGGGCTCTTGGCTTTTGCAGCTAACAAGGTGAATTAATGGAGGGACAGTGTGGGTTAGAAGTTTTGCAGCATGGTTGCCACTCAGTCACAATTCCCCAGCCCACCCCTCTCACTCCCAAGCCAATCTCTTCCATTAAACCCTCAGGACTAAGTTTTCTCTTGATGCCAATGTTCCAATGCCAATATACAAACAGAAGAATTCAAGCTTCAGCTGCCTGCTTGGAGATCTGGTGTAGAACAGGCAGCATCAGGTCCAAATCCAGATCTCTGGGGCTGCTTAACCACTGTGTCCTGCACATTATTTAGAGGTGGAAATACCAGGCTAGGCTCCACTTTAGAGAGGAGCTCTGACAAAACTGAAGGTCATTGCCACCTGAAGACAACTACTGCTAGCTTCCAGCAAGTGGGATTCTTCCAGATTTAATTCTGGCAAAATAATTTGTATCTCTTCCCTCATCTTGGTGTGTCTGTAGCATTTATAGAGAAATGCATGGAGAGATTTAAAACACAGTAAGAGTTCCCTCTAGAGGAATAAAATAACAATCTACACATCTTCCATGCTCTGCTATAGCCAGGGCTCTATTCTCTTTGCAGGCATAGACTGACGGTGGGATAAATCCACTAATGAAGTCCATGGCACGTATAGAAGTCGAAGAAGCAAACAGTGTCTGTAACATGGAAAAACAAAACAAACAAACAACAGCAACATTAGCAAAAAGCAAGAGGACTTTCCAGGGAATATCAATGTCAAAAGAGACAAAATCAAAACTTTTAGCTTAATCCAAACAATTTAACACAATCCATCCTCTAGAAAAGAAGTTACTTTTTATTATTGCAATTACTTTGAGAAACCTCACTGTGTTCATGAAATGCTGTGTATCCCTCCCCTGCAGGGCTTACCACCCATGCAAGAAAAGAAAAGGAAACCAAGGCACATCAAAAGGATTAGGATGCAGTCAAGGTCATAGAAATGGTAACTAGTATGAACAGATTTTATTCATATGAATTCTTTGTGTCCCCAAGTCTTGTTAGTCACTGTTTTTCATTAATATTTCTCTAGAGGAATTCAGTTTAAGAAGTGATTTTGTTTCCTATTTTCTGAGTGCTGCAGTCTTTTCTTTTTGTATAAATATACAGCGTTATGGAAAGGCTTCAAGACTGTGTGTATTAGACTCAACTTTGTTTGCTCCTTTAACCTGGGACTCTGATCACAACAGGAACACTGTGAAGGCACATAGCCTAATGCACCAGCTGTGAAGAATTAACTTTTCTTGTCTCAGCAATAACTGTTCAGAAATCTCAATGGGAAAAGCCATGGGGTTAAGTTGTATAACATCCAAACTAAACACTTATGAAGGCATAAAGGACTAGCTCACTTGCATGGGGAAAGAGGATAGTAAATGCTTAGCTGGAAAGAGAAGAGATTCTCAGAAGGATTTTATGTTAGAACAAACTGCTCTACACATAACTCTTTAGGCTGGGCTCTTCAAAAGAGTCCAGAGAAGACAGGTATATAGCTCCCACTGAACTGTCATAGGAAACTTCTATGCCGTGCTTTGGCCTTCTTTACAGCTGGGTTTAAGCATAATGCCCCCTTGCATTCACCTGGTGTTTTTCATCCTGTAGCAATGAGATTTCTTAAAAAAAAATAGGGGTGAAGAATTGCTGCTGTCATTTTACACACAAGGAGAGAGAATCACACAAAGCAAATGCCTACACTAGAGCAAACAGCTCTCTGTATCCAGGCTCAATCCCCATGGAAGAGTAGCATAGAGATACCCACAGTTAGAGATTGTGGGCAAATTGGCTCAGATGCAACCTAAGTACATAAACCTGCTAAGGGTAAAGGTCTAAAGTCAAAGAACTTAACTGCGGTGGGATAGAGATCACATTCTGCTTATTTTTAATGCATGCTCAGAAAGTGTTGAATAAATCATAAACCTGACACTCTACAAGAAATTTAATGAAAAATTTCAGGACTGTCTTATAATAACAAACTGTGATATATCTGTCAGATATGCATATACACACAGACATGGACACACACACACACATATATATATCAACATTGGAGAATATATCTGCTACTATCCTTCCATGTTTTTATATATGCAACAATTCATGGAAGAAAATGGCTTGAAGAGGTTAAGACAGTCAGCGAACAAAAGATGCAGATATCCTCATGATCCAAATGACCTTTCTAAGTGTTTGTGAAAGAGCATTTAGATACCATTTCAAGGCAAGTAAAACAGTAATCAATATGAAAGCCACAACAGTCTGTCTGCATGCTAGCTGCTTTGTTAAACATAAAGGCCTCAAAAGGTCAGTGCAGACCTGATGTCTCTTATGTGTTATGTCTTGGAGAGTTAAGTTCTGATAAGTAATCTGTGTTAAGGCAAGATGTTAGGATAGTTCAGATCTTGCTCCATCTAGTCTGGTTTTCTGATGCAATTTACAGAAACCGTCCACCTCAGAAAGAGGACTATGAGGTGAATAATGAAAAAAAGGATTCAGAAAACAGGGTAACAACCAGCTCAATGTTTCAGGAGACTTGGCTTCTGTTTCCTTGGACTGTCTCTGTGACCCAGAGCAAATCACTTGAAGGTCTGTGCCCTCACATTTTCAGCTGTGAGATGTGATTTTTAATACTCATTCCATCATGCTGCTTCGTGGGAAGAGGCTTTCCTATGTGTCTCTCAGAAAACAAAGTTGAGGTCATGTAAATTAAAAACAGGACCAAAAAACAAAAACCAAAACCAACTAAAAAATAACCACCCACAAAAAAACAACAACCAACCAAAACAGATCAAACAACCAGAAATCATTTTTTTTTCTTTTTTTTTTTTTTTTTTTTTCTTTCTGAAAAGTGCATCCTAAATAATAACACTGAGCAAGCTCCTACAGTTATTCTAGTTTCAGGAGAAAAAGAATTGTTTTTAATCACGCAAGAAATAGGATTGTCTTATCTGCTGCTCCATACAATGCTGTTAACCATGTATAACATGTTTGGAACCTGTTGTCATGGTTCTGGCCAGCACAAATTTAGTACATACATTAGCTACCACACCATAATTAGATCCCTGGGAAGGAGATTTGGGTGTTTACTACCCCTATGGAAGAGTAATGAATAATGCAAAGAACACAACAAAGTTCCAGAAAAGCAGGTATCCCTACTTTCTCTACTGTAAAAGACTGTAAAAGGTCTGTAAAAGACTAAATGAAAAAAGCCCAAAAGCTCCTTCTTACAGGTGTTGCTAATGCTGGATATATTATGCTGTCTCTGTACACATCAAATAAATCACTGATGATAATGAAAACATGCTCAGTAAACACCGTATCAACATGTCACTAAGAAACTTTACTGCTGCAGCACTGTCTTGATAGTGTTAAAAAAATATCTGTTTAATTATGAGAAATAAACAATATCAATGAGGCCAGAAAATAACTATTGCTTGATCAATAAAATAAGTGTGGAAAAATACAGAATATTTATCACTTCTCCCTATTTCAAGGAATAGTATGATTTCTTTCATGCAACTGTTCAGTTAATTCCAAACAACTTCCAAAAAATATTCATAAATTTGAATATTTGATCTTTCAAATACAGCCTTTGCATAACCAGCAGTATTTTCTTCAGCTAAACTTGTGTGTTTATTTTGTCCTTCAATTTTTGGTAATTGATACAGTTCTTATATATTTTGACGTTAAAAAAATGCCTCTGCCAGAGCTTCAGAAGTCTTAATCAGGAGTGGGAACTCAATTACATTTCTGGAAAGAAGTCAGAACCTGTTGTTAAAAATGTAACGACAATAGATGCAAGGAACTTTTCAGACGACAATAGTGCTGCATAAGGCAGGCTCACTAGATACCTTGATATGGGCATCTCTTGCCACAGAAGTAAGACAGTGTATTACTCTGCAGAGCAAGCAGGGCATGCCACTATCTTCATCCATACAACAAACAAAATCAGTTACAGAAAAAAAAAGAAAGGCAATCACAAATCAACCTGTAAATCAAGACACTAGCTCCAACTTTTCCCAGAACTTCAGAGAGTATGATTCTTTTTCACAGCTTGTCAAATATCAATGTTAGGCTGGCGGCTGTTTTGTCCAAGTTAGAAAAATCTAATCAGTTTGTCTCAGTTGCTTCCCAAGTGACTGTTTAAATTGTTCCAATATGTCACATGCCTCTGATTTAGACTCCTCCATGCCCTTTTGTCTCCAGAAGTGGAAAGGCCAGTTAAGAGGGCATTTTTTAAAACCCCAGGGGAGCCTGGATGAAGTTTACATTGTGATTCCCAAGAACAGGAAGTCTTGGCCATCATGAGGGGCTTGTTTTGCCTCCACTGAGTCCTCATCCATGTTGGCAAACATTTTGAAATCACAGACCTGTCTTCCTTATTACTGGTCACATGAAACTTCTATGGGGTGCCTGATCTTGGAGATTTGTACTTAAAAAACAATGAAAAGTCACAGACTGCAGAATATCCTTTTCTCTGCCACATTTATCCTGCACAGGAATGGACTACAGCTCTCTTCTTCACCTGCTGCCATGTCTCTCCTTGAAAACAGTTGGCTGTGTGCTCCTCTGTAGGGTGAGGGATGAGAAAGCAGGGCGTGCTGCCCCTGGCAAGCTGTGCCTGCTGCCCACACTTTGGCTGGATGCAGACGTGCTCTGGCAGCCTTTGGGCATCATGGTTGAACAAACGCCAAGCTCACAGGGGAGGAAGGGAGAAGGGAAGGGTTGGATTAGAAACAAACATCCAGAGGCTGTGCTGGATTATGGAAGTTTGAGACAGGAAACAGATCCACAGCACTTTTATAGGGGCTTTAGTTAGCTCCCCCCAACATGTTGTCAGTTTATAGGATCCTCTGTGTGTGTGCAAACTTGAGGTCCCTTTTTCCAGATCCCTTCTGGTACACAGGATCTCAGGACTGACGGGAATCAGACCTACCACCAACCACATTTTAAGTTTAGAGTTGCTGTTATAAAATTCCTGATGTTGTGTTGAAGAACCTTGCCCATGTACTACTATGTGGTTTTCTACGATAAGTCCAGAATACAACATAAAGGCTGTCCCTGTCTCCAGAGGACATACAATTAGACTGCTAGACACAAGTAGACAGACAGACGGGGATAGACGACCACACACAACAAGGAGACAGCAGTGATTAGCATGACAGACCCTGCTGTGGTATCCCTGTAGCTTAGCTTGGGAGACATTTCAGCAGAAGGAACATCTTGGAAGAGCTGAGAAGAACAATGTGGTAGTTATATATATCTGTTAATCATTGCAGAGGGGATAAATGTTCTCATCATTAGACACAGTTTTAATAATACTTATTAACCCTGCTTCACTGAGTTCTGCAGGACTCTGAGAGGCTGCTAGGGTTTCAAAGGTACTCCATGAGTTGAACACTGGGGCAAAAGCAGACTCTGAAGTGTCTTAAAAGGCTCACAACTCATATTTATAAAGAGATGGAAGCCTGAAGGGAAAGCTGAATAGAAGAGTAGACATCTTTGGTGACAGTAACATGTATGTCTTTTCAAGAAGGCTGGAAAAGAAACTCTCTTCTTCAGGCCTCTGTGGTGTCTATGATCAGGTTTCCCACAGCACTTGCTGGAAGAGGGCATTGCAGCAGAAACTCCTCAGTTGTTTTCAGCTTCAGCAGCAAAGCAGGATAATGTAAAGACAGTTATTATAAAAGGCATCTCCTCTACCTCCTGGTTTCTCACCCAAGGAGGGACATTTCTAGATGAGAAACACAGGCATCAAGAGGTTACAGAAGGGACCCCCTCTGATGTTGAACTGGGGCAGTCCATCTGTCCTCAGCTACATTTAACACATGGGGTGAGTCTCTGTTCCAGTTTCCTTATGTCATGCCCAAAACCCTCATGAACAATTTGTCTCCAGGTGCACTGTTTTATTAGGATACTGAGACAGGTTTGTATTAGGCATTTTCCTCAGTTTCTTATTTTATAGACTGTATTTTTAGGGACTGGACCTCCCAGCTCTGTCTCATTCTCTGATTCAAATCATCTTTATACTTCGGTTGCAAAAGGCGTTTCCAGTAAGGTATTTGAAGAATGTCTTTTAATCTGGGAAATTGATTTATTTTGCTAGTTCACATCTATGCAGTGTTCAATTCCAAGACACTCAGAAATGAGAGAGATGATCCTTTTAATTACACAGATATGAAGGACTTTCTTCAGTGTTTAGGTTTGACAGTCCTGGCTTCCAGGGGAAACTAAGGGAATTGGGTGTTCCAGCTCCCACCTTTGTACAATATGACAAATTATCCTAGAGTGTAAGAAATACTGTTCAATTGCAGACTTAATTTAGATAATCTGATGCAATGTAGAGACTGTTCAGATACAATGAAGCACAATCAAAATTTTAATTTCTTAACATATATTTGTCTGTTTTCTAGGACTACACACCAGCCCAACTTGTTGCTTAAAAAGAGGAATTATACCTGCTCTTAGATCTATTAGTTTTCCTCTATCTCAATTTACAACTGTCTATCATCTCTCAGTGTGCTTTATTTCAAAGCCTAGTAAACAAATTATTACAATCTCAAACGTATCTTCTCAAGTTACCAGTTTCAAAATGTGTTGTGGATTTAAGCCACTCATTTGCAAGGTGTCAGAGACAAGTCACAATTGAGAACAGACGAAAGTACCATAACGCTGCCTGTCCTGCTACTGTCCCTGTAATAATGCTTTAACTACTCTGCTTGGCCAATGACATTTTCTCTTTCTTCCTGAAAAAAAAACATTAACCAGGTTGGTTGTTGGCTAGCACAGGGTCATTCTTGGAAATGATATCTCATACAGTGTAAAAACAGCTCTATCATGCTTTGATTTTAATGAAACTGAATTTAATGCTAGTCAGAATTCTTTGTTTTTCTTTGGTATTTTTAAATGTAACTCTCTGGACTTTGAACTAGTACTTGTGATTAATCGCTTTTTGTCACATTAGGTCTCTCTCCCTCTCTCCCTTTTTATTCTGTGAGGAAAAGCATTAAAATAAAAAATCAAGGAGGTTCGACAAATGCAGTTTTGATTGTCCATCTTTCATGTGATACAGTTGGATTGTAAAGGAAGTCATTCTTTGGTAACTGTGACACTGACTGCTTTTAAATCCCCTCACCTGCTTTAGTAGTACCTTCTTAGTTCTTTATGTACAGATCTGCCTGGATTTCAGCTGCTCCACTCTTCAAAAAGGCAACACTCAATTTGCAGATAGGTCCTGTGTGGCTTAGCTTATGAGATAGGAAAATCTTGGCTGTACTTAAGGTTGTAGATTGACAAGAAATAGTCCATTTGGTGAAAATGGGCATGATTACCTGGCAGCAAAGAGGACTTACACTATCTGATGAGTGTGAAAGACAGTATTACGTTAATTTATTATCAGCAATATGATAAGGCTAGAGAGTGTGAAAATGTTCCCTGTCACTGTGGAAAGAAAATTCATGCTGTGAATTTCCTGCAGGTATTTCAGAGAAATAAGTTTGATGCACACTACCTCCTCTGTACCTGGTGCTTCAAAACACTGTGATTCAAATCACTGACACTGGATGTCTAAGGCAGATCACAGGCTTACCCCACTTGGTAAGAGATAATGCCTATTTCCAAGGTGCTCCAACCTGCAAGGCAGAAAAAGGCTTAGGAAACAAAACCAAAACCAACCAACCAACCAGAAACCAAAACAGACAGCAACACAGAATTGAAGTCATTTGGGCCAGGCTGAACAAGAGATGGTGAGAAGGGAAGAGATAAAGAGTTGATACCCATCAGACAACTAAGGGTTTTATTAAAGCATCACAGCAAGCATTTACTAAGTGATATCTGAGTCCTGACCACATGCAGTGTACCCTCTATTACCTCTCAGCTGTCGTGGTCAGATTCCACTGTTAACTTACATTATAGCTTTTTGCAGACAAATCCAGATGTATCCCGTTACTGTCTGTGCTTGTTGATTCTTCTCAAGAATAACAATTGTATTTGAACAGGTTGTCCAGAACCAGTGTAAAGAAGGCCTCCACCAAAGGAAAACTATACTAATTTGAGAGGCATGCACAGACAGTTTAGAAATGTTTGTTTCAAAGTGAAGATGATGTCAGCTCCAAGTCCAATGTTGTATGAGGGACCAATATTTGTGTGACTTCTGAAGTCAAATTTTTGTTTGTTATCAGTAGCTTATATCATTTTGTGGGGAAGTGAGGGATGCTGATTCTAGAGGTCTCACTGTTTGCCCTGTGTATATATTTCAGAAGTAGACACTTTCTGGCGTTTCCTACCAACGCTGAAATTTTTGCTGCAACAAATCAGAGTGTGGAGTTTAAGGCAAGAGGAAATGTATGACTGTGAGATATGAATTCTAGTGTAAACAGACACTGTGAGTTCATTCAGCAGTTCCTGTATCACATATGCATCTTACAAAGAAATGAGAAAATCATTACTAGAAACACAATGTGCTTTCATGTCACAGCATTGACTATATGTTATATCAATCCTGTTCCAGTGTCTATCTTTTTCTCTTTAAGAAGTTGCAACTTGTATGTGATATTTCTTGCAGTTTATAGGGACTGAAGGAGGTCAGATGCAACAGACTGGGGAGCTCTCACATACCAGAAAATCTGGAAGTGCCAACACATGCTGGTTGAAACACTTCTTCACTTTTTCTTTGGTCATCTAAGTAATCCGAGCAATTTCCAGCACTGCTCTAGTATGAAGAAAAATGTTATGAGTGGGTAGCAGATTTTCTTTTCTTCCAGTCTACACGGCCCATTCTCAGTAGATAAAAATCTAACTGGAAAATGAAGGTCATCATCTGTTTAAAGCTCAAAAACTTACAGTGCGCAGAAATTCTTGTTACCTTCAGAGTAAGACTGACCCTATTCAAAGCAAGCCAATTTCTTGCACTGAAGGTACACTCCAGGTATTAGTCAACAGAGGAGTCGATTTGGAGCCTCCATTTCAAATAAAGATGGAGTAGTGTCTTCACATAGACAGAAGCCAGAGGTTTTTTTTATCAGTGAACATCTTAGAGCCATCATCTAATACCAAGATTTAAAGTGACAACCAGTAAGAATAATGATGACATTATTCTCTGCTTGTAGGTGCAATTACTGCCTCTAATTCATGGTGTTCTAGTTACAGGTGAGGCAGCTTTTCCATTACAAGCTTCTTCTCTGTGTCTGTATCAGTCAAGGCTGACATTTCTCATAGTAGCTGTCAGTCCAGTTATTGAGAGGATTTTATGATTAATGATTTTTCTTTTTTCTTGTTCCAAGGTGTTTCAAATGCCACAGTCATGGTTTTCCAGAAGGAAGAGTGGGACAGTTAAGGCTTCAGATATAGTTAGTTGTACTGATGCTCAGCTGCACAAGGGTAGTTTTTTTTTTTGCCACATGACCAGAATTTTTGATAAAGACACAAAATAATAGTGGCTTTTCTGATTTGCAGCCATGTTCAGATATTTTTATGAAAACAAGCCTGGTTGAAATACAAAAATGATTTTGCACTTTTCATTTCTGTTAATACTTGTGCTACAGTAGCTTTTAGGGTCTCCAGTTGGTACCAGGGTTCTCTGTTGCTTTTTATCTACATAATGCAGAGATGTTGAGGTTGTGGAGCAACGAAGGAATAGTTAAACAGATGAGGATGCTCTAAGCTGGAATAGAGATGACTGAGGTGAATAGGATAGAGGTCTGTCCTGAGGGAAATGGAGAAGGTAAATAAGGAAGCCACTGTTTTGTATAGCAAAAGAAACAGGGGATTCCAAATGACACAGAAAGGTAGTGTATTCAAAACAAAAGACAAGACAAAGCTGTTAACATAATATGAACTGGGCTGTTGGCTTCCTAGCACCAAAGTGTTATGGGGCTGACTTTTCATGGATTCAAATAGTGACAGAACAAATTCAAAGGAAAAAAAATAAAAAATCTGTAGGGTGGCTAATACAGAGAAAATCACGTGTAGCTTATGAAGTTTCCAGAGAGACAAACTATTAATATCTGTGACAATATTCTGTGATAGTATCACTGTGGGTCTGTCTTGACCTTACATGCATTCTTAGGTATCTGTTTCTGGGTGTTGCTGAGAGTTAAGACTAAATGTGCTTCTGGTCTGATCCAGGATGGCTATTATTATGTGGTTTATATTACAATTTTTTTGTTTGTTTTCGTCAAGAAAGGGACATGACCACTGGGTAGAAAACCTGCATTTCCTTTAACTGTATGGTAATTGTTGCTCTCAACATCTGTGTGGCAGCGTTGAGAGCATGTCGGCTTCTGATACCAGAATTGCAGAACACCTAAACGAATTCTGATGGTTAAAGATACAGAAAAACTTATTATATCTGCCCTTGTGTACACAAGTGCAGACCAGGAAAACTCTATTGAATGGAGTCAGAAGCATTTGAAATGGTGAAGGCAATTTCAGGACAAGTTTATTTATTTATTAATTTTAATTATCATAATGCTAAAAAATCTCTTGGTGAATCTCAATTTCCCCTTAACTGCTGAGCTAGTCTTCAGGCTGGTTCAGGGAAAGCCCTATGGACTCAGTAAGTTACTGATATCTATATAGTGCTGGCAGACACTTTCATTGATCTGGAGAGTTCTGTGTCAAGAGCAATTCAGATTGGCCAAGTAATACTTTAAGGATGTGACTGAAGCTGTCTGCTGGCAGGGGCTGGAAATATTTTAAGGTGGATAAAAGCCTGGTATTCATCACTAGCTCTGAAGAGCTAGTCCAGCCCCGAGCAGCGCAGGCTGAGGGGAGGCCTCATGGTGGCCTGCAGCTCCATCAGGAGGGGAGCGGAGGGGCAGGCGCTGAGCTCTGCTGTCTGGGGACAGTGACAGGACCTGAGGGAACGGCATGGAGCTGGGACAGGGGAGGGTCAGGCTGGGGATTAGGGAAAGGGTCTGCACCCAGAGAGTGGTCGGGCACTGGGACAGGAAATGGCCAAAGCACTGAACCTGCCAGAATTCAAGAAATATTTGGACAATGCTCTCAGACATGCAGTCTGATATTTTGTTTTGGTGGTCCTTTGGAGAAACAGGAATTAGACTAGATGATCCTTGTGGGTCCCCTCTAACTCAGTGATTCTATGGAGAGTCCAGATCATGTATATTAAATAAAATGGTTGCACTGTGAAGCCTGGGAAATCATCTCCACAAAAACTGCAGAGCCCACATGGTTTATACCCATGTGATAAAACATAATCTTGTGTAGGCCTTATACAGAACGAGTGTACCTGCAATGAAGAGTGAAGGAAGATCTGTAGATGCATTGACAGGTATTGTCTACATCATTCCGGAAGCTAATGCTTTTTGCCATTTCTAGTGTTGTCTGTGTGTATTTCTTCTATTAAGAAACATACTGTAACCTTGTGTTGGCAGATGGACTGTGAGCTGTCATCTCTGAGAAGTAAATGATCTGTAAAGGGTTGCTCTGGGATTCCATGACAGGTAAAGCTTTCTGGGAGGACTGAAATGCACTGATGTTCCAGGACCAGTTAGGCTGAGATTTAAGCAGAAGAGGTCAATGACAGACACCAATATGAATGATCACTTTCTCCTGCACCCAAAACCTGGATGTGACCCCAGGTGAAAGCTGACAGAGAGAGAATATAAGTGAAATCTAGGAGAGAGAACACATACTTGTTTCAAGGAAGGATTTTTTTAAATACAGAGAATCGCTCATCAGTATTCAACTTTAGAGGCTCAGTCCATTAATCTATCCCTATCCAACAAAGCACTTCATGAGCTCTTCACTGGGAACATAGGCCCCACTGCCAACAACATCTGCTCAGATGCTCTTCTGAATAAGGAAACTTGTAATCATATATTCAAATTTTTGCCTAAGAGTTTGGGAGAATCAGCTTGCAAAATCATGTTAACATGATATAGGAAAGAGTCACAGTGTGCAATTAGCCAAGGGACAGAGGAAGATATCCTGTAAAATTTATTTCCCTAAGGTAGGCAAATAACAGCTGCCTTATCCTGGAACTCTCTGTCAGACATTAGTGCAGGATGATTGTCTACTTACATATACGTATTTTTCAGGCGGCCTAGGAATTTGTTTTCCAAATTATGCTAACTCCTGAAAATCTCTTCTACTAAGCTTTCTCTTTTAACAGCTCTTCCTTGCTGCAATTTTTGCTTCTTTGCTGTGATTAAGCATTTGTCTTTAAAGTCCCCAGATACTGGCATCCAGATGCCAGCCACATGCTGAAGCCACAAACAGGAATCACAGGCATAGTGAATGCAAAGCTCTCATTTGTATTATTCAATTTTGTCTTATAACATTGTTTATCTGTTAAGGACTCAAGTTGAAAATATTTTGCTTTGTTATGTTTTTATGCTTAATAGAGGGATGGGAATGGGAAGGAAAAGGGAAGTGGTTTTCTGAAGAATTTAGCTTACATTTAGAAACCCCAAGGGCACTATCTGATTTTCAAGGTTATGTATCAACAAAGTGTTTTCTTTCCTAGGTATTGGTCTCCACAGAAAAACGGTGGTTT